>NC_143029.1:22032500-22395000 GCF_057628025.1 Oncorhynchus mykiss
GTTGGTAGTCCGGTCAGGCTCGTTATGCTATCTGAGCAACAGACAGGCAGCCATTCCAAAGGACCGTTCTAGGAATCTCCCTGGCCCTCATTGTCCTACAGTATATAGTGTATCTTCCCTCACTCTAATCTATTTCTTCTCTTCCACTCTCCCTTTTCCTGAAAACATCTCCCTCTCATGCATACTGAGAGGCAGACAGACAACATCTACCACACATACGTAACAGACATACTTTAGGAAGTAGGCACACGGTAGAGATAACTCGCTGCTATGGGGACGTATAAGGTCAGGCTAATCTGAGTTTGTGAGTCATGTTGTCATGGGGACAGGAAATGCTCAAGTTATGAAGGTGCAAGCTCTCCTTACACAACCTTACATTACGGTCTCTAAAAACATTACATTATCTATTCAAATGACATGAACAAGTCGCTTACTTCTGCAGCATCTTGAATACACAAATCCCAACCAGCAGGAGCACCACAGATAAGACTATGGGTACGATGATGATGGCCAGCTTCCCTGAGAATAGAGATGAAAGGAGTGTGCATGTTAGCCAGCTAATACATAAACAAACAGAAGGCATCTGGTGGATGGTTAATGCAGTGTTTTAATGAGATGGGTACCGCGGTCTGCCTGGGAGGGCACTGGCTCAGTGATCTCTTCGTCCCCCACCGGAGGCTTGGGTTTGGTGGGTAATGTGACCTGGGACGACATGTTCACTAAGGAGCGAGAGGGAGCGAAGAGGAAGAGAGAGAGCGGGGGGGGTTAGCTGTCAGCAGGTTTGACAAAAACTTGATACAGTCCAAAACCAAAATAACAGAACTAACTTACTTCCCCACTTTATTGTATGTAACTGTAAAACAACAGATCCGTAGTTATCTAATATGAAACTGTTTCATAATTGTCCTCTCAGAAGAAGTTGAAGTTTACATACACCTTACCCAAATACATTTAAATCCAGTTTTCACAATTCCTGACATTTATTCATAGTACAAATCCCTGTCTTAGGTCAGTTAGGAGCACCACTTTATTTTAAGAATGTGAATTGTCAGAATAATAGTAGAATGAATGATTCATTTCAGCTTTTATTTCTTTCATCACATTCCTAGTGGGTCAGAAGTTTACATACACTCAACTAGTATTTGGTAGCATTGCCTTTAAATTGTTTAACTTAGGTCAAATGTTTTGGGTAGCCTTCCACAAGCTTCCCACAATAAGTTGGGTGAATTTTGGCCCATTCCTCCTGACAGAGCTGGTGTACCTGAGTCAGGTTTGTAGGCCTCCTTGCTCGCACATGCTTTTTCAGTTCTGCCCACACATTTTCTATAGGACTGAGCTCAGGGCGTTGTGATGGCCACTCCAATACCTTGACTTTGTTGTCCTTAAGCCATTTTGCCACAACTTTGGAAGCCTCCCCCTTTTTCCTCCAAACATAACAATGCTCATTATGGCCAAACAGTTCTATTTTTGTTTCATCAGACCAGAGGACATTTCTCCAAAAAGTACAATCTTTGTCCCCATGTGCAGTTGCAAACTGTAGTCTGGCTTTTTAATGGCGGTTTTGGAGAAGTGACTTCTTCCTTGCTGAGAAGCCTTTCAGGTTATGTTGTTATAGGACTCGTTTTACTGTGGATATAGATACTTTTGTACCTGCTTCCTCCAGCATCTTCACATGGTCCTTTGCTGTTGTTCTGGGATTGATTTGCACTTTTCACACCAAAGTACAGTCATCTCTAGGAGACAGAACGTGTTTCCTTCCTGAGAGGTATGATGGCTGCGTGGTCCCATGGTGTTTATACTTGAACACTATTGTTTGTACAGATGAACGTGGTACCTTCAGGCATTTTAAAATTGCTCCCAAGGAACATCTGACTTGTGGAGGTCTACAATTTATTTCTGAGATCTTGGGTGATTTCTTTTGATTTTCCCATGATGTCAAGCAAAGGTAGGCCTTGAAATACATCCACATGTACACCTCCAATTGACTCAAATGGTGTCAGAAGCTTCTAAAGCCATAACATAATTTTCTGGAATTTTCCAAGCTGTTTAAAGGCACAGTCAACTTAGTGTATGTAAAGTTCTGGAATTGTGATACAGTGAATTATAAGTGAAATAATATGTCTGTAAACAATTGTTGGAAAAATGACTTGTGTCATGCACATGTCAAAGTAGATGTCCTAACCGACTTGCCAAAACTATAGTTCGTTAATAAGAAATTTGTGGAGTGGTTGAAAAACAAGTTTTAATGACTCCAACCTAAGTGTATGTAAACTTTCAACTTCAACTATACATGTAGTCATCAATCACTATCTACTAACTCACTGATAATACTATCTGGTATTGTAGCCAGACCCACACACTCAGTACTGTGGTCTGGACATGGGGTTAGGATGAGTACCTCTGACATGGGGGTTAGGGTGTGTAGCTCTGAGATGGGGGTTAGGATGTGTACCTCTGAGATTCGTGCAGCCCAGCAGCTCTACCCTCATGACAATCCTCTGGTGCCAGGTTTGAGGGATGATCCGCAGGTAGCGGGCTATGATTGGATTGTGGAAGGTGTTCCTGGTCTGATGCAGACTGTCCTGGTTCCCCTCAAATATCTGACAGGGAGGAAGGGAGAGACGGAGGGAGCGAGGGGGAGGTGGTCGCAAGGTTTAATGGAAGGCATGCATTCTTGTGATTCATCGGCAACATAACACATTGATTACATGTAAAGAAATTGTTGCCCAATAACACATACCGAAATGTTTATTGTTCCATGATCAGGCAATTCGACATTGGAGTCAGATATTAGATAATTTAATCTGGATTACTCACCATGTATTGTGTGCTGTTGTTCTGTGTGTAAGTCCTCCACCGACTCCTCTCCTTGTGAACTATCTTGAAGCTCCTCACATAGTAGTGATAGCCCAACATAGTAGAGCCAGTCGTGATAATCCCTGGAAAACAAAAAATAGAGAAGGTAAAAACTCTAAATCTCTCTAAAAATGTCTATTGTTCAACATTTTTCATCCCCTTTTCTCTGTCTGTCTCCAGGGCAGTGATGTCACCCGTTGGTCAGCCCTGGAATGTGCTGGAACAGGGAAAGGAGACATCACCTCAGAGAGCAGAACAGTCACTGCAACACCAAGGGGAAACCCTTCCAGACATTTGCAGCTCCCAGACAGCCATGATGAGCGTTTTTGTGGCAGATGAGCGCCTGACACAGGGCCAGAACAATATGGCGGCAGACGGGTGACCCACAACATGTCATTACACAGGGCATTGTGGTTCATATGGAGACGCAGTGCAACCTATCATTATAGGAAATTACTGTCATATTTCAAATACAGAATCGCAGACTCTGAAGGTATTTGTTGTTTTCACAGCTAAAATGTACTTTTGTTGCATAAAGAGCAACAGGGGTTTCCAATGCACGACAACAACAGAAATCCAATCTGCCATAATATGAGTATCAGAAAGGCAGGATCCTTAAGGAAAGAAAGGGTTGTATTCTTCAGGCTATAGAGTCTTACGATGGTTGCACAACAACAATTCTACGACAACAGTGCTTCCATTTTCAAGGAACCGCATTCCAATCAAAACGACGTTCCCCTTAGCTCTGGATTTCTGAACCGTCAGACAAAGCTAGACATTCTTCCTTGACTGGAACCCAATGTGTTGTAAAGTAGCATGAAATTAACTTGGGACTTGCTGACTACACACACCACACTCAAAATAAACTATTGCATTGTGCTACACTTAAACAGGCCTTTGAAAGTCACTTTCTTGTTTGTGGAGGAGCAGCAGCACAGAGGGGCACTCTCCCTTCATGCGTTACTGAGAACTGGTCTAATACATTAGATTACTGGTCTAATGCTATGTGTGTGTGTGTGTGTCTGCGTGTGTGTGTGTGTCTGCGTGTGTGTCTGCGTGTGTACACATGTGCTACAGTTTTGCAGTGGTGAGCCATCCAGAGTTAAATCAAAAGAAAGGCCCATTTATAAGAGAAATTACCCCCTTTAAACAACCCCCTGGATCAGATCGCATTCTATCCCTTCTCAGCTTTTTCCGGCAGATGTGTGTGTGTGTGTGTGTGTGTGTTGAGCCTTAATCCTATTACCATCCTCTACAGAGGGCTACGAATGGGGGGAAACAGCCAGGCAGGAGAGGGTTAAATCTAAACGCCTGTTTTTAATTGATGCCACGGGGGGAGGAAATTGCCATTGATCCTATAAGACTTGGCCAAGAACACCAAGGCTCCTACTTCATTACAGTTAACTGTAATGTTAACAGTATGCCGAGCATTGAGCAGGCCCAGTAACAAGGGATTGACATTCATCAGGAGAGAGAGATTGGCAACGGTGGAAATCTGTACCAGTAGGCTACAACCAAATCTCGAAATTCCAGATGTGAAAAACGCCTTAAAATAAGCTTAGCCTAGTAAACTAAAAGGTACAGTGCCTTCAGAAACTATTCATTCACATAAAAATTCTTCAAGCTCTGTCAAATTGCTTGTTGCTCACTGCTAGACAACCATTTGCAGGTCTTTCCATATAATTTCAAGCAGATTTAAGTAAAAACTATAACTTGCCACTCAGGAACATTCCCTGTCATCTTGGTAAGGAACTCCAGAGTAGAAAAAAAATAGTTTACACACTGCTAAGAATGGTTGGAACAAATTGACTTCTTCTCCTCCTCTTTGTCCGTCCGTCCGCGGGGATAAAGAATAGACACGGGGCCGGACTTCCCTTATGGCACCCTATTCCCTATTTAGTGCGCCATAGGGCTCTGGTCAAAAGTGAATGAGGAATAGGGTGCCATTTCAGACACAGACAGTATTTATCTGAGATGTCAGGACCTGGAGGGAAGGCACTAAGAGGTAAAGCCCCTTCCCCCTTTCAATTTCCAGATTTGTTGCCGTGCAGTATGTTGGTACTTGGCTATCTGCCAAACTCTTCGGTTTTTACTTTTAATATATTTATCAACGTCTTAGTTTTTTTCCCGCTCAACTAAGCGACGGTATGCTTTCGTCGTAAAGCCTTTTTGAAATCGGACACTGTGATGGGATTAACAACATGTTCATCTTTAAAATGGTGTATAATACTTGTATGTTTGAGGAATTTTAATTATGAGATTTCTGTTGTTTGAATTTGGCGCCCTGCACTTTCACTGGCTGTTGTCAAATCGATCCCGTTAACGGGATTTCATCCGTAAGAAGTTAACCACCTAAACGAGGATCTTTATTTAACCTTGCGTAACACCCGAAAACAAAAAAACATTTGTCACAAGAAATTTGCTCCCTGGTATACAGAAAATACCCGAGCCCTGAAGGAAACTTCCAGAAAATTGGAACGGAAATGGCGCTCCACCAAACTGGAAGTTTTCTGACTAGCTTGGAAAGACAGTACCGCGCAATATTAAAAAGCCCTCACTGCTGCTCGATCATCCTATTTTTCCCACCTAATTGAAGAGAATAAGAACAATCCAAAAATGTTTTTTTGATACTGTCGCAAAGATAACTAAAAAGCAGCATTCAACAAGAGAGGATTGCTTTCACTTCAGCAGTGATACATTTATGAACTTCTTCGAAGAAAAGACCATGATTATTAGAAAGCAAACTACGGACCACTTTGAATCTGCGTATTTCTCCAAAGCTAAGTTGTTCTGAGTCTGCACAGAACTGTCAGGAACTAGGATCAATGGAGACACTCAATCATGTATCTCGAGACATTCATGAAAATAGTCATGGCCTCTAAACCGTCAAGCTGCATTCTGGACCCTTTTCCAACGAAACTACTGAAATAGCTGCTTCTTGTGCTTGGCCCTCCTATGTCGAACATAATAAATGGCTCCCTATCCACCGGATGTGTACCAAACTCACTAAAAGTGGAAGTAATAAAGTGTCATGACTCTCCTAGGAGGATCCGAAGGATCAGGTTACAGTGGGTCAGCTCTACAGCGCCCTCTTCCGCAGAGGGGGAGAGGGATGAATTTGGCCTGGTTTTATGACTTAACAACTGGATCATGAATACCTTGCAGAAACTGTCTTTGGGCTCTGCAGTATTGAGAATGGAATGTCTGAGTATTAGATAGACACTTGTCCAAAGCTTTAACATCAAAAGGTTGGACATTGAAACAATATTTATAACATAAATAATGTGGGAAATGGTTGGTGGGTCTCTAAACAATAATCGTGTCAAATAAGTTGTTGTTTTGTGATATCATTAAGGACGGTTGAACCAAATAACAGTAACTCTATAAATGTATACGTCCCAGTTATCAGATTTACAACTAAATGTTCTGGAACTTATATGATTAAATTTTAAACTATTTGTGAGAAGACTAAATGTGAGACTAAATGTGAGACTAAATGTTAATTAGATAATTGTTTTTCCTGCAAAGTTTTACCCAGTCAGTAACCATGACCACGTGAGCACAGACATTATGCCAAAATAGGGAACGCCCCTTTTCCCCAAGAGTGTTTATACAAGGACTCCTAATGAAATTTACATTAGAATGTGAGGATCATCCACATGTTGAATTGGTTGGAATCTTTAGAGACCAGACAGCGTTGAGCGGTGGCTACACGGCTGGGAAATGGTTTAAAACTAAAGACCAGTATATGTGCAGCGTGAGCTGAATATGTTACGAACTGGTTTATATCGTAATACCCTCTGAAACTCTCTCTTGGAGAAGACTACACAGCAACATTCAGTCTGCAGCTGTTTATGCACTGTTAGCCTCGGAAACTTTACCAAAGACAAGAGACAAAGAACAATTTCCTCTCACCACTATAGGTGGTGATACCACTACGGGTGGTATTTATTCTAAACAAACTGAGTGAAGGACAAGGCCGGCTGAACACCGCGCGGTACACCTAAGGAAGAACCATTCTAACAGACACTCCTAGACCAAACTACTACAACTACAAAGGATATGGTGACCTCTGGTGGACAACCAGAGACTTACACAACCAGAGACTTTCTGTCGACTGACTCCCCAGAAAATGGACCCGGGCGGTTTTAAGAGAGAGAGACGACAAAGACATACAAGCATAAATATGTACATTGCTTTTCTAAATCTGAATGAGAGTTTGTTAGGGTGCTAAATATCCATAATTACGATGAGCGTATTATTCAACTGTATGTACAATAGTTGAAATCCTTTGTCTCTCCTTCTACCGCTCTTTCGTTCCCCACCCCCTTTCATTGTGTAACCAGCCGTCATATTGAGTTAGTCCACTAGGGACTTTTCATTACATCATGTGTAATAATCAGTGTATAATCTATCCTGTGTGTGTGTGTGTGTGTGTATTTATTTCTGTGGGATTATTTCATTAGTTAGTAAATAAATAATTAAGCCAATTTGTGTAAACTGATTCATCATGGAGACTAGGGTTCGTGCAGATTTACAGGATATTACGACGTTCAGAATGAGACTGAAATAGGAGCAAATGATTGATGGATGACGGATAGTACTTCTCGTTTAGACTACTGCAATGCTCTACTCTCCGGCTATCCGAATAAAGCACTAAATAAACTTCAGTTAGTGCTAAACATGGCTGCTAGAATCCTGACTAGAACCCCAAAATGTTATCATATTACTCCAGTACCAGCCTCTCTATATTGGCTTCCTGTTAAGGCTAGGGCTGATTTCAAGGTTTTACAGCTAACCTAAAAAAGCATTACATGTTCTTGCTCCTACTTATCTCTCTGATTTAGTCCTGCCGTACATACCTACACGTACGATACGGTCACAAGATGCAAGCCTTATTATTGTCCCTAGAATTTGTAAGCAAACAGCTGGAGGCAGGGCTTTCTCCTATAGATTTACATTTTAATGGAATAATCTGCCTATCCATGTGAGAGATGCAGGCTCGGTCTCGACATTTACGTTTTTACTGAAGACTCATCTCTTCAGTAGGTCCTATGATCGAGTGTAGTCTGGCCCAGAGGTGCGAAGGTGAGCGGCAAGACACTGGAGCAAAGAACTGCCCTTGCTGTCTCTGCCTGGCCGGCTCCCCTGTCACCACTGGGATTCTCTGCCTCTGACCCTACTACGGGGGCTGAGTCACTGGCTTACTAGTGCTCTTCCATGCCGTTCCTAAGAGCGGTGCATCACTTTAGTGGGTTGAGTCACAGACGTGCTCTTCCTGTCTGGTTTTGCGTCTCCCCCGCCAGCTCGTGCTGTGGAGGAGATCTTCGTGGGCTATACTCAGTCTTGTCTCAGGATAGTAAATTGGTGGTCTGTTGATATCCCTCTAGCGGTGTGGGGGCTGTGCTTTTGCAAAGTGGGTGGGGTTATATCCTGCCTGGTTGGCCCTGTCCAGGGGTATCGTCGGATGGGGCCACAGTGTCCCCCGACCCACCCCTGTCTCAGTCTCCAGTGTCTATGCTGGAATAATCTATGTGCCGGGGGGCTAGGGTCAGTCTGTTATGTGGTGTAATTCTCTTGTCCTATCTGGTGTCTTGTGTGAATACGCTCCCTTTTATTCTCTCACTCTACATCCCCTTCCGGAGGCCTAAGGACTACCTGGCCTGAAGACTCCTGGCTGTCCCCAGTCCACCTGGTCGTGCTGCTGCTCCAGTTTCAACTGTTCTGCCTGCGGCTAGGGAACCCTGACCTGTTCACTGGACGTGCTACCTTGTCCCGGACCTGCTGTTTTCGACTCTCTCTCTACCGCACCTGCTGTCTCGGCTATGAAAAGCCAAATGACATTTACTGAGGTACTGACCTGTTGCACCCTCTACCACCACTGTGATTATTATTTGACCCTGTTGGTCTTCTATGAACGTTTGAACCTCTTGAAGAACAATCTGGCCTTAAATGGCCATGTACTCTTATAATCGCTTGCTGTTTGAGGTTTTAGGCTGCGTTTCTGTATAGCACTTTGTGACATCTGCTGATGTAAAAAGGACTTCATAAATACATTTGATTGAAAATTTGATAGATTTGGCCGTGTGTTTTAGGTTACTGTCCTGCTGAAAGGTGAATTAATCTCCCAATGTCTGATGGAAAGCAGGCTGAACCAGGTTTTCCTCTAGGATTTTTCCTGTGCTTAGCTCCATTCCATTTCTTTTATATCCAGAAAAACTCCCCAGTCTTTAACGATTACAAGCATACCTATAACATGATAAAGCCACCACTATGCTTGAAAATATAGAGAGTGGTACTCAGTAATGTGTTGTATTGGATTTGCCCCTAACATGACATTTTGTATTCAGGACAAGTTAATTGCTTTGCCATATTTGATGCACTTTTACTTTAGTGCCTTGTTGCAAACAGGATTCATGTTTTGAAATATTTTTATTCTTTACAGGCTTCCTTCTTTTCACTCTGTCATTAAGGTTAGTATTGTGGAGTAACTACAATGTCGGTGATCCATCCTCACTTTTCTCCTATCACAACCTTTTAACTCTAAGTTCTTTAAAGTCACCATTGGCCTCATGGTGAAATCCCTAAGCGGTTTCCTTCCTCTCTGGCAACTGACTAAGGAAGGATGCCCACATCTTTGTAGTGACTGGATGTATTGATACACCATCCAAAGTGTAATTAATAACTTCACCATGATCAAAGGGATATTCAATGTCTGCTTTTTATTTTTACTCATCTACCAATAGGTGCCGTTCTTTGCGAGGCATTGGAAAACCTCCCTGGTCTTTGTGGTTCAATCTATGTTTGGAATTCATTGTTCGACTGAGGGAACTTACAGATAATTGTATGTGGCACACAGAGTGAGTACATGTAACTTAATATGTGACTTGTTAAGCACATTTTTACTCTTGAACTTATTTAGTCTTGCCAGTACAAAGGGGTTGAATACATTTCAGCTTTTAATTTGTAATTCATTTGTAAACATTTCGAAAAACATAATTCCACTTTGATATTACAGGGTTGTGTGTAGGCCAGTGGCCCAACAAATCTCAATTTAATCAATGTGGAAAATGTCAAGGGGTGTGAATACTTTCTGAAGGCACTGTAAGTACAGCAATATGGGGATCCTAATAAATGAAATAAGCCTGCTACTTAGCTTCTATTTGTAGAGTCAGGTAGAGAGGAGTTTTGGAAGCTTAATGTTTGAGAGCATGTTTCCCTGAGTAGGGCTCTTATCTCACCTGTGATCCTTTTCTTCTCCCCCAGGTCCAGCTGGAGCCACTGCAGGCTGTCGTTCTGATCTGCAGCCCAGGTGCAGCCCCTTGATCCTGGGTCAGCCTGGGAGCTGTTGGGCGCCCAATCAGACTGACAACCCGTCGCTTCTCCCCACGAACTGGCACTAACAGACACATGCTGCAACACTGACTGGTTCTTACAGTCTAGAGAACAACAACAGAAGAAAAAGTAAATAACAACAATTCTGCTGCTCTAACTGAATAAGATTTTACCCAAATATGCCCACTACTTCCTCTGCCCTCTGTTCTATTGGCAAATATATAATCACTGGAGAACAAACGGGAAGAGCTCTGTTCGAGACTCCTATCAACGGGATCTGAAGAACTGTAATATACTATGTTTCTCTGACACTTGGCTGAACAAGAACATGGATAATATTCTAGCTCTTTTTTTCTATGCATCAGCAGAACAGAACGGCAGCGTTGGGTAAGCTCAAGGGGGGTGGAGTGTGTCTCTTTGTCAACAACAGCTGGTGTTCAATCTCTAATATTAAGGAAGTCTCAATGTTCTGCTCACCTGAGTTAGAATACCTCATGATAGGCTGTAAACCATACTATTCACCAAGAGAGTTTTCATCCAGATTTTTTGTAGTTGTTTATTTACCACCACAAACCGTTGTTGGCACTAAGACCACACTCAACAAGCTGTATAGGGCCATAGGCAAACAAGAAAATCGCTCCTAGTGGCCAGTGATTTAATGCAGGAAAACTAAAATCCGTTTCCCCTCATTTCTGTCACCTGTGCAACTAGAGGCAAAAAAAACTCTAGATCATCTTTACTCCACACAGAGACTCATACAAAGCTGTCGCTCACCCTCCATTTGGCAAATCTGACCATAACTTTATTCTCCCGATTCCTGCTTTCAAACAAAAACCCAAACAGGAAGTATCAGCGAATGCTATGCTGCCGGATTGATGTGCTAGCACAGACTGGAATATGTTCCGGGACTCATCTGATGGCATTGAGGAGTTCACCACATCAGTCACCGGCTTCATTACTAAGTGCATCGACGACATCGCCCCCACAGGAGACATCCTGTCAGAACAGTCCCAGGAGCAACTAGTCTGACTAAACCCGTTAAACTCTGCAACAAACTAAAACCCTATGTAAAGAAGATATGACTCTTGTCCTCCTCACCATTCCAACATAATGAGAGAGTGAAGCTTTGAGGAAAGTCAATAAGGAGCTAGTCTTAATTAAAGTGCGGGACATCGACAGTATTGATGAGGTCCTGAAAAGTCCAGACTAGGGAACATACAGTATATGTCAGACATGTCATGGCATCATTTGTCAATTTGTCATGTGAGCATTGATGCTGTCTGAGTTGATCGGAGAGCAAAGAGAGTGAGAGTGTCTACAAGAAACATGACAACTGTAAATTGGGAATGAGACACATTTTACATCACAACTTACAGTATTTGAAAATGTGTATTGTTGTCCAGAGTAACTGAGAGGAAATAAGCCTAATAAGTGCAGTCTGTCTTCTGACACAGCTGTTGTACCGTCAAGTGTCTGAACACATCTGTACTGTGACACAAACAGTTGATTTGTGAGCTTTCCCAGGCCTGCCTGCCTGTGATATAGATAGCCAGAACCTCCACAGTTATAGCCGACTGACTGGATGAAACTGTGCCAGAATGCAAACAGCTGTATGAAAATATCACACAGACAAGAGATACAGGGTTCCCACGCTTCACACCAAGCTTTCATTTTCCAAACCAGATCTTTTACCCCGTTTGACTGTCAATTACTTCCTTTTTCAACAACTATCAGTAAGTCATCAGAAATCCTGGCATAAAATGTTTAATTTAGTAAGTGGTAGGCTTTGATACATTCCTTCCTGGTGAAAATGCAGCACATTTTATTACGTGATAAAGACAATGGCCTAAGAAACTGTAGTTTGAGAAACAACCATTTAAGAGCATAAAAACAGTAGAGAAAGAGAACAAAACAAATGTTACCATTAATGAGGAACGTGAAGAGCGCTTCGGACAAAGAGCCGCTGGAAGAAGAAAAATAATATCCATCAATGACGGGCCGTGAGCTTCAACGATTACAATTACAGTGATAGATTGAGGGCCTGCCATTGTGGAGAGCCTGCCATTGTGGAGGATCACCCATTGTGGCCACAAAGAAGCATCACCAGATTGTGTCCCCCCCCCCCTATTTCTCTTCCCAAATCAGCCTTCACCAAGAACCCTGTGCTTCGTTTCCCCTACCCTTCCCTGTGTAGTCTCTTCTCTCCTAGTGCCCTATAGCTGGGGGATAAAGCTGAACACATTAAGACACCAGGATTGATGTTAATTACAGTGGCTAGTTGGGAGAATTTTATATTTCTCCACCATCACTCAACGATCTATCATTTTCACCAGCTTCCTGGATCAGATTTATTTTTCCTTTGAACAGTTCAGAAAAGCAGACGTGGTGGTTAAATTATATTTATGGGCGATAAGAGGTGTGTCAAAGTACAAAAGATCAAACACTTTAACGTGGGTACTGACTTTCACCTGCACCTGGTAGTGTCGAAATGATCTATTATCTAACAGTCAAAAAGAAACGGTTCCTACTACAACACGAATAAAAACATACACAGGTATCCATCTTGGTTTGAGCTGATCCATTTCCAATAACAGAGTCATTATCAAACCAGATATTGATCCTTTCTTCCAAATTGGACAGAGACTGGGTCAGGGGACTGTTACATCATCAAGGTCAGCCACCCTGGGTAGTGGGAAGCATGGTGCATTGTCAGAGTAAATATTGTTCATGTCTTAACCCAGCAGAATCCAATTAGGAAGTCAAGTTCAATCAAACGTGTATTATCACAACGGCTTAACAGCATCCAATCCTTGCTGCATTTTATACACACTGTTGGAGTGTTAGTTAACTTCATGTTCTAACACAACCCAAGTATTCATCCCCTTCAGCAAAGGCCAAGTCTTTGGAGAATTAGACTTGTATTAGGCTGGGGTTGTCCATTTATAACACAGCTCTTTTTCAGAAGAAAGTTCTTTCAGGAGCCAGAGAACAACACTGAACATATTCAATTCAGCAGTGCATGTTCAGCCAGTGAATGCAATGAAGAAAATGTATAAAGACCCCATGCATGTTTCCTTTGTATAGAATATGTTTGCAAAGCTTGTGCAATGTTGTTACATGGCTAGAAAGAAAATGTGAGTGTACAATATGTTAATACACAGGTTCAGTAGGACGAAATGTTTATGTACTGCTACAATTAAGATTTATTTGCTACACATAATAAGAGTTCACATTTACACATTTAGAAAGTGATTGATTGATGTGCAGTGCTCGATATGTGTAGAGGGCAAATCAATACAGGGTAATATTTGAAAACCGAACCTATATATTTCAAAATGTCACAATTTGATTTGCTATCACTGCACCAATGCATTCACATAGCTAGGCTTAGGGGCTCTGAAGCCTATTTGATATGAACGACTTATCACGTTAGGTTTGCATGCATTACTTCAAAATGACAAAATGCTCCTCCCCCACTGAACATTAAGGACAGCTTGAGGGATGGCCATTTCTTTAAGAATCAAATCAAATTATTTCAAGCCCCTTCGCCTTCACTCTGCTGTCATCATATTAGTGATGCATCACTGTGTTACATGTATACAAACTGACTATACAACTACAAGCTTTAGTCAATTATGACTGATGGACACTATTATTCTCTCTTCCCCCACCTCAGAACTCCATCATACATCTCTATGAATGCCATAGGCAAGACTGACTGTCTCTGACATTTGTGAGAAGCCAGCTAATCTATCATCACAGTGCAGGAATGCTAGCAAGCTAGCCCTGTCTGATTAATCTGGTTTCTACCTAGGTAAACCTGGCCAAGGTCTGGGGCAGCAGACATTTATTTAGGACTCGAAGCAGAGATGACATAAAAAATAAGAGTTGTCCCATCATGCAGGTTTATGCTCCTCTTAGGAGAGTTATTATCAACAACTTCCATCAGACTGTTAAAAAGATCAATCCTAAACCAGTGGCTAATGTTTGTGGACACCAATTGGTACCTAAAACCTATAGTGCTGTGAAGGACAACATGTGAGGCCTAACATTCAAGTCTACTGCTGTTGTGCTGCCCATCCTCTGAGTCATGGCCTGTAAATTCCCCAGTACTCACTCTTTGGATTGGATCCCATTGGCTCTGGTGGCGTGGTAGTGACTCAGGCCTTTGTGGGTCTCCACGGATACCCAGCCTCCTAACTCATCCAGGATAACCCCTGCATGAACGGCAGCCTTACACAGCACAGACGTCTGAAACAACAGAGAGATATAATATATTAGACATACAGAACTGAGGTCTGAAACCACAGAGACCACAGGTGTGATATAGAGAAAGACAAACACATCATAGAGGTCTGGAACAAGAGACAGATATGCTATAACAGACAATCACAGCTCAGATAACAACCAGGGCTAAACACAGAGAAGGTGGGAGAAGTGTAAAACTCCAGACACCCTCGTAATGGAAGTCTGAGCTAGCCAAACTGTGTGTGGTGCTACCATTCAATAAACATTTCACCAAGAGAGTGTGGGCCACGAAATACATACATAAAACTTGGACTTTCAACAAAAGTGAATGAGCTTGGACTACTGCTTCCATCAGTGCACCATTCCTCTCATGTCTGAGGTTCCCTTCAACATGGCACATAGGAGAGCAGTGCAGCTCCCCGTCATTAATCTGTGTCAGCAGTGGGAGCGCAGGCATCTCATCCCAAATTAAAATCTCATGACATGGAGCCACAGTAGACGCTAATCTAAAATAAGCCCCATGCATTCTCAATCACTTCACACTTCATTTACACGTGGGAAAAAAAAGGCACATTGTGATTGCATTCGGGGTCAATATTTACAGTAATTGCAGCTGTAGGAGGAATGTCAAACATACTTCTCTGTGGTGTGTTACTTAGGAAAGCAGTACTTTGTCACATAACATTCAGTACCTTTGTAATAGCTAGATGCCTACCTCTTAGAGATTGCCCCACCCTGCTGCTGAAATGAAGGGCTGGGACAGGTTAAAAGGAGCTCTTTGATGGATAAAAACAGGCATTTCCTCCACAAGACAACGTGAAATGCCTTACAATTAACATGGAAATCACTGGAGTGCTGTAAAAATGAACCGTAGCTCAGCTGATAAAAATTCTCCATAAAGTCCATCAAGGAGCACTCAAACACTAATATAGGTGAAAAATGAATTTCTGAAAAAGTATTGTTGTTCAAACATGATGAAAAAGACTGAAAGAAATATAAATATATAATCTAACTTCAACATGGAGACAAGGTAAAAGCTCAGTGTTAAAATCAGTTACGTCTCATTTCAGCCTGCAGCTATTTCCTCCCTTTCCCTGTAAAAAGCCATTACAGACTGGCTGTTATAGGTGAGCACTATTCTCCTCTGAGTGGGGGAGGGAGGGGAGGGGGAGAGGCTGCTCGACAGCTCCATGGTACAGATCGGGGGCCAGTGGCTGGGGCCCTGAGGAGCTGCTTTACAGAGGCCTGGCTGCCGCTTATCTGGACTAACAGCTGCTCTTGGGTCAGATTTAACTGTCTCGTTATTATTACTCTGATCATTTATACACTGCCGGGTGGGCCGACTACCACACCGTAAATACATTGAACTCTGCCCTGCCTGTCTGTCAGCCGGTGGAGCAGATGGATAGGCTCTGGTAGTTTGTATATCATGGCCCCAGTCAGAGTTATGGCTAGAGACTAATCATGGACTGTTGCTGGAGCAGGGCTGGGTTCAAGGCTTGTGCTACTGCTACTAGTAGGAGTGTATTAGACTAGATAATGGCTTGACTACATCAGCCAAAGACCGTCTGGTTCTAACTGAGATTGCCCATGTGTCCTGCTTCTGTTAACCTCCTTGTCTAAACCTATGCAGACTATTTCATCTTAGCAGCAGGGGGTGAAATACTACAGAATAGGAGAGGAACTATCAAAATGTCACTTACTTCCCTGCTGTCACTTACTTCCCTGCTGTTATTTCCCAAGGGTCAAAAGCACTAACTAAGTAGACCTTTCAACCAACAAAATATGTTGCTAAATTATTAATTCACTTAGTTCTTATTAACACTGAATGATGACATATGGTATGATAACCACATTAATTACAGATACACAGTGTATCAAATACATAGCCACAATGTGTAGGTCTTGTATGGTTGTAATAAATAGACTCTGAGGAACCATTAATGCCATACTACAAACCGCCCAGAAGTCATTCAGACTGTTGTGTTGGTCTAAATGCTAATGAGTGTGTCTATTGAATGGGTGCAGTGGACAGATAAACACCTTCTGTTCCACAGGCATCATCTCCTCATAATCTAGGCCCTCCACCAAACCCTCCCTATACAATAGCCTGCGCGGACTAATCAATCGCTCTGGCCCAGTCTCTCCCAAATGGCACCCTATTCCCTATATAGTGCACTACTTTCAACCAGATCCCTATGGGTCCTGTTCAAAAGTAGTGCACTATAAAGGGAATAGGGTGCCATTTGGGATGCACGCCAAGCCCTCGGCACACGCCAAGCCCTCGATGCTCATCCTTCTTCCCAGCAGACGGTGGAGCGTTGAGAGGTTCTCTGTTGTTGTGCTCCTCCAGGCCTATTGTTGTGGGGCTGGGGCTCCCTGCTGTGCTTCCTAAGCCTGGAGCTGTCTGTCACACTGACCGCCTGGCCGGTGGGCAGCCGCTCAATAGCCCTGATCAAACCCCAGAGAGAGCAAAACCTCAGGAGGCTTGGAAAGTCCCTGGTCTGGAAAGACCCTCTCTTTTTAGATACTGAACCCCATGCAGGGCTGGCCAGGGTAGCAGAGCCAGAGGACCACTGGGATTGACCCATCCAGGTGACCCACATGAAATGCATCCTGAGCTCCATAGAGAGGAGGACTAGCATAACTACAGTTCTGGAGTATTTTGGTGAATACAGTGACCAGAATCTTCTCACAGAGCTTAGTCTATATGCGTGTTTGGCTGTTCACCTCAGAGTGTTAGACACCTTATGGTATTACACATTATCTACTATTTCCAGGTATTACAATGAAACAGCCTTACAAAGAGAGGTAGACATCTCTAGCTCTAACTGTGTGTAATGAGCCCAAAGCATTCTACAGTACACAAGCCCTAAGACAAAGCAGACCGAGTTACACACAAACACTCACACAGCCCAACTGGACCAGGCTTTACAGTTGCCTTGCCCCTGTGGTTTGGCTGCCCTGTGATGCAACCTAACAGCAAAGCCCAGCTCTGCTGCTGAGTCAAAATGCACCACAGTTACATAAACAGATGACCCATCCAATATACCTCCACAACCACTTTATGTGTGTTCCACAACAGCAGCCAGACAAAAGCACCAGCAACAACTGGTTAGCCCGGGGACAACTTCTCACGTCCAGCTTCTGGTGTGTCTGTTTCTGCGCCTAACAAGGGCCCATTCAGACCTAGTACTACTTGAAGCACCTATGGGCTGAGGTGCTCCAAGTGGTGCCTCAGAACAGTCGTGTTCCTCTGACAGAAGACAGGACAATGTAATCAAGGGTAAACAAACAAGTGCTTGGCTGGCTGCTTCAGGGGACTAGAACCTGTTAGGACAGAACTGCTGCCAAGGCTTCCAACAACACAACGATGCCTCGTAAATACCTACTCTGCAAACCAACATCTGTGGTTAAAAACTTTCCCCTGGGGGGAGGCAGAGACCAAACAGCATTTCTGTCCTCTTTATAAACCTGGAAAAAAGACAGTGAATAGGCTACCTTTGAGAAGGACTAGACTTTTACTTACATGCCTGTAACCCTGGGAAATGTCCCCGGATATGTCACCTGCCACTGCTTTGCATCCTGCCGGACAGTACTTCCTGTGAGGATAGACAACAATAGAACACACTTGTTGACAACGCATTGGCCCCATCCTGTCAATTTCCCCAGATGGACACGGTTCAGTGGAGTGGTAAGTAATCACTTCACACCAGACACGGTCTCTGCTTACACCATCAACATTACTACACTCTAATGGGACAAAATGGACTTAATGGAGATGTATAAGATACTTGAATCTAAATTGTATATATACAGTTGAAGTCAGATGTTTACATACACCTTAGCAAAATACATTTAAACGTTTTTCACAATTCCTGACATTTAATTTAAGTAAAAATGCCCTGTCTTAGGTCAGTTAGGATCACTACTTTATTTAAGAATGTGAAATGTCAGAATAATAATAGAGAGAATTATCACATTCCCAGTGGGTCAGAAGTTTACATACACTCAATTAGTATTTTGTAACATTGCCTTTAAACTGATTAACTTTGGTCAAACATTTCGGGTAGCCTTCCACAAGCTTCCCACAATAAGTTGGGTGAATTTTGGCCCATTCCTCCTGACAGAGCTGGTGGAGTCAGGTTTGTAGGCCTCCTCGCTCGCACACGCATTTTCAGTTCTGCCCACAAGTTGTCTATAGGATTGGGGTCAGGGCTTTGTGATGACCACTCCAATACCAACTTTGGAAGTATGCTTGGGGTCGTTGTCCATTTGGAAGACCCATTTGCAACCAAGCTTTAACTTCCTGACTGATGTCTTGAGATGTTACTTCAATATATCCACATCATTTTCCTTCACAAAATAGATTGCATCATGTGAAGTCCACCAATCCCTCCTGCAGCAAAGCAACCCCACAACCTGATGCTGCCACCCCTGTGCTTCACAGATGGGATGGTGTTCTTCGGCTTGCAAGCCCCTTTTTCCTCCAAACATAATGATGTTCATTATAGCCAAACAGTTATATTTTTGTTTCATCAGACCAGAGGACATTTCTCCAAAAAGTACAATCTTTGTCCCCCTGTGCAGTTGCAAAACATAATCTGGATTTTTTTACGGCGGTTTTGGAGCAGTGGCTTCTTCCTTGCTGAGCGGCGTTAAAGGCTATGTCAATATAGGACTCATTTTACTGTGGATATCGATACTTTTGTACCAATTTCCTCCAGCATCTTCACAAGGTCCTTCCTGTTGTTCTGGGATTGATTTGCACTTTTCGCACCAAAGTACAGTCATCTCTAGAAGACAGAACGTGTCTTCTTCCTGAGCGGTATGACGGCTGCGTGGTCCCATGGTGTTTACACTTGCATACTACTGTTTGTACAGATGAACGTGGCGTACCTTCAGGCGTTTGGAAATTGCTGGAGGTCTACAAAAAAAAAAATTCTGAGGTCTTGGCGGATTTCTATTGATTTTCCCATGATGTCAAGCAAAGAGGTACTGAGTTTGAAGGTAGGCCTTGAAATACATCCACAGGTCACCTCCAATTGACTCAAATGATGTCAATTAGCCTATCAGAAGCGTCTAAAGCCATTACACCATTTTCTGGAATTTTACAAGCTGTTTAAAGGCACAGTCAACTTAGTGTATGTAAACTTCTGACCTACTGGAATAGTGATACAGTGAACTATAAGTGAAATAAACTGTCTGAAAACAATGGACAAATTGAAAAATTACTTGTGCCATGCACAAAGTAGATGTCCTAACCGACTTGCCAAAACTATAGTTTGTTAACTAGAAATGTGTGGAGTGGCTGAAAAACAAGTTTTAATAACTCCAACCTAAGTGTATGTAAACTTCCGACTTCAACTGTATATTTCAGAATATTGAGGAAATTAGATAATTGACTAGCTGAGGGATAACAAGGGGTAATATTTTTGATTAAGGCCCATAATCAAGCTAGGAATCTATTGTCATTACAGTTAACCAAGGACTCAAAGCAAGACATTTGACTTGTCTCAGACACACAGCCACATATGAAACAACCTTACCTGTATTTTAAATCTGAGAAATGGCTGCCTTTATCCAAACATGTGAGCAGATCTGAGGGCAGAAAACAGGGGAGGAGCCAAACAATGAGAAACAATGAGGGGAGAAAATACCATGTGATCAGTAGTAGAGCAGACAGAGGAAACCAGCCCTGTGGACCAGAAAGGACCACAACAACAGGATGTAGACCCTGCTTCCTTCACTCCCTCTGGGATGAGCATTCGTGTCACACTCGCACAGACACACACACACCCGCACCACACACAGTTATTGCTCTTAGTGATCAACTACATGATGTTTTGGTCAACAACATAATAATGGTGGAAACAGGTATAACCACCAAAACCAGTTTGTAAACTCCTGGAATCTCCTGGATCATCACATACACAGCGTGACTGTGTGTCATTCAATATGGTCTGACTTACGTCAGTCTATGCTGTGTCTGATAATGCTGCATGTAGAAACTAGAGGTCGACCAATTATGATTTTTTTCAACGCCGATACCGATTATTGGAGGACCAAAAAAGGAGATACCGATTAATAGGCCAATTTTTTTTAAATGTATTTGTAATAATGACAATTACAACAATACTGAATGAACACTTATTTTAACCTAATATAATACATCAATAAAAATCTATTTAGCCTCAAATAAATAATGAAACATGTTCAATTTGGTTTAAATAATGCAAAAACAAAGTGTTGGTGAAGTAAAAGTGCAATATGTGCCCAGTAAAAAAGCTAACGTTTAAGTTCCTTGCTCAGAACATGAGAACATATGAAAGTTGGTGGTTCCTTTTAACATGAGACAATATTCCAAGGTAAGAGGTTTTAGGTTGTAGTTAATATATTATTTATAGGACTATTTCTCTCTATACCAGTTGTATTGCATATACCTTTGACTATTGGATGTTCTTATAGGCACCATAGTATTGTCAGTGTAACAGTATAGCTTCCGTCCCTCTCCTCGCCCCTACCTCACACGAGTGACGTTTGAAACGGTATTAGCGCACACCCAGCTAACTAGCTAGCCATTTCACATTGGTTACACTAGCCATTAGGCTGATAGGCTTGAAGTCATAAACAGCGCTGTGCTTGAGAAGAGCTGCTGGCAAAATGCACGAAAGTGCTGTTTGAATGAATGCTTACGAGCCTGCTGCTGCTCAGTCAGACTGCTCTATCAAATCAGACTTAATAATAACATAATAACACACAGAAATATGAGCCTTTGGTCATTAATATGGTCGAATCCAGAAACTATCATTTCGAAAACAAAACGTTTATTCTTTCAGTGAAATATGGAACCGTTCGGTATTTTATCTAACAGATGGCATCCCTAAGTCTAAATAGTATTGTTACATTGCACAACCTTCAATGTTATGTCATAATTACGCACATTCTGGCAAATTAGTTCGCAATGAGCCAGGCAGCCCAAACTGTTGCATATACCCCGACTCTGAGTGCAATGAACGCAAGAAAAATGACACAATTTCACCTAGTTAATATTGCCTGCTAACCTGGATTTCTTTTAGCTAAATATGCAGGTTTAAAAATATATACTTCTGTTTATTGATTTTAAGAAAGCCATTGGTGTTTATGGTTAGGTACAGTCGTCCAACGATTGTGCTTTTTTCGCAAATGCGCTTTTGTTAAATCATCCCCCAGCGTTGCATCGATTATATGCAAAGCAGGACACGCTAGATAAACAAGTAATATCATCAACCATGTGTAGTTATAACTAGTGATTATGATTGATTGATTGATTGTTTTTTATAAGGGGCGGCAGGTTAGCCTAGTGGTTAGAGCGTTGGACTAGTAACCGACAGGTTGCAAGTTCGAATCCTCGGGCTGACAAGGTACAAATCTGTCGTTCCGCCCATGAACAGGCAGTTAACCCACTGTTCCTAGGCAGTCATTGAAAATAAGAATTTGTTCTTAACTGACTTGCCAAGGTAAAAAATAATAATAATAATAAGATAAGTTTAATGCTAGCTAGCAACTTACCCTGGCTTCTACTGCATTCGCGTAACAGGCACTCCTCTTGGAGTGCAATGAGAGGCAGGTGGATAGAGCGTTGGACTAGTTAACTGTAAGGTTTCAAGATTGGACCCCGAGCTGACAAGGTGAAAATCGGTCGTTCTGCCCCTGAACAAGGCAGTTAACCCACCGTTCATAGGTCATCATTGAAAATAAGAATGTGTTCTTAACTGACTTGACAAGTTAAATAAAGGTATAAAAAAATCAAATTAATGTTTTTAAATTGGCAAAATCGGCCCCCAAAAACACCAATTTCCGATTGTTATGAAATCAACCCTAATTAATCGGTCGACCTCTAGTAGAAACAGCCCCAACCCTTCTGGGTTCACCCTAAGGAGAGGACAGGACAGGCGGTGGTGGCACGTGGCACAGCTGATTAACCAGTAGCACTGACTGTCCTTAGTGGAAAGAGAAGGCCAACCAAAGGACCGCACAGAAAAACACACATGTAGAATTCAGACAACGGTGTATTCTTATGAAGATCATTGTTTTGGCATGAAACAGCATTAAATCATTAGTTTAGGTGTAGATCGAGAGAGGGAGAGTCTCAAACCTCTGTGGTCCCCTGAGGAGTAGGAGAACAGGAACCCTCGGCCTGAGATGTGGCGCCCGCTGCGGAACTGGACCATGACCTCATTGGAGTCCGTGTGTACCTCTCTTGGGTAGGACTTCAGGCTGCCACAGAACGTCCCATACACTGCAACAGGAGAGATGGACATAGGTCTATCATAACCACCATTCATCTGCATTTTGACAGCAATGTGACCTTATTTCATATTCCAAATGACCAACACAAGATGGTGCGACCATATCTGAGGTCAGAGAGGTGGGAGAGACAGACAGGTTCTGACCTGCCATCTACACGGTCCCCCCTACCCACCACCCCACAGGGGCTGTTTGTCCCTCCAGGTCTCCCTGACAGGCTCTCTATTTTCAGCCCCAACAACCTAAATCACATGTCATCTGAACAGCTCTTCCTCTCTATCGCACACAGGAGGAAAAAATGCTTCCCTTTTGCAGACAAAGGGAGGGGGAGAGAGAGAGAGACACCCAAACCCAGCACAGTGCCCAGGGCCCTTTCCAAAGACCGGGTCTCAGCCAGGCAGCCAGTGCTGGTTATGTTTGGTCTCAATGGCATGTGTGGCTTTGCTTCACCTGACGACCATGATGAAACATGAGGCCTCCACCAGTCAGCTCCATGGCAACCACATCCTCTGGGTGGAAATCACTATATCCACTCCCTCACTGAACTACACGTCAACAACCCTGAGGGATTTCATGATGAAAAAATTATTACATTCCCCAGTCCTATTGCCCTACGGAACATTTGACGGGTCATATAAGGAGTTTCAAAGAAGTGTGAAAATACAACTTTCAAGGTATGACCGGGAATGGGATACTGTAAATATCACAAATTCCTAAGGATATTTATGAGCAAAGCATGTTGTGAAACCTGGTCAGTGATGGAATACTTTCACCAGGAAGCTGTTGAGGAGAGAAGCCAAGGCATTCCGTGTTTCACCACTGAGGTTTCAAAGGGCCTCTGACACCCTGGCCTCTGTATTGGTAACCTCAGCTGTGGGTGGATTGCAAAGTGGGCATGATGATCATTCACCACAGCATGATGGATATAGCAGCTCAACACTACCCTCAGCCCATATCCTGCTCTTCACACCAGCCTCCCTCCAGCCCAGTAATTCTTACTCAGAGTAGTAGTGGCAGGCTGGAGGAGAGACATCCTGCTATAGTGCTGCATGACAAACGCTTTCTGTGTGGTGCTACGCGCTGCTAACATGGAGAAAACCCAAGACGTCTAATTACTTGTCAGAAATACTGTGACTAAGGGGGGTCAGAACTAGAGGTCGACCGATTATGATTTTTCCAACACCGATAATTGGAGGACCAAAAAAAACTGGTACCGATTAATAGGCCATTTTTTAAAAATGTATTTATTTGTAATAATGACAATTACAACAACACTGAATGAACACTTATTTTAACTTAATATAATACATCAATAAAATCCATTTAGCCTCAAATAAATAATGAAACATGTTCAATTTGGTTTAAATAATGTAATAACAAAGTGCTGGAGAAGAAAGTTAAAGTGAAATATGTGCCATGTAAGAAAGCTAACGTTTAAGTTCCTTGCTCAGAACATGAGAACATATGAAAGCTGGTGGTTCCTTTTAACATGAGTCTTCAATATTCCAAGGTAAGAAGTTTTAGGTTATTATAGGAAATATAGGACTATTTCTCTCTTTACCATTTGTATTTCATATACCTTGGACTATTGGATGTTCTTATAGACACTTTAGTATTGCCCGTGTAACAGTATAGCTTCCGTCCCTCTCCTCGCCCCTACCTGGGCTTGAACAAGGAACACATCGACAACAGCCACCCTCGAAGCATCGTTACCCATCGCTCCACAAAAGCCGCGGCCCTTGCAGAGCAAGGGGAACAACTACTCCAAGTCTCAGAGCGAGTGACGTTTGAAACGCCATTAGCGCGCACCCTGCTAACTAGCTAGCCATTTCACATCGGTTACACCAGCCTAATCTCAGGAGTTGATAGGCTTGAAGTCACCTCACATCTTAAAATAGGGCTACTTAATGTTAGATCCCTTACTTCAAAGGCAATTATAGTCAATGAACTAATCACTGATCATAATCTTGATGTGATTGGCCTGACTGAAACATGGCTTAAGCCTGATGAATTTACTGTGTTAAATGAGGCCTCACCTCCTGGCTACACTAGTGACCATATCCCCCGTGCATCCCGCAAAGGCGGAGGTGTTGCTAACATTTACGATAGCAAATTTCAATTTACAACAACAAAAAAAAAATGCTGTTTTCGTCTTTTGAGCTTCTAGTCATGAAATCTATGCAGCCTACACAATCACTTTTTATAGCTACTGTTTACAGGCCTCCTGGGCCATATACAGCGTCCCTCACTGAGTTCCCTGAATTCCTATCGGACCTTGTAGTCATAGCAGATAATATTCTAATCTTTGGTGACTTTAATATTCACATGTAAAAGTCCACAGACCCACTCCAAAAGGCTTTCGGAGCCATCATCGACTCAGTGGGTTTTGTCCAACATGTCTCTGGACCCACTCACTGTCACAGTCATACTCTGGACCTAGTTTTGTCCCATGGAATAAATGTTGTGGATCTTAATGTTTTTCCTCATAATCCTGGACTATCGGACCACTATTTTATTAAGTTTGCAATTGCAACAAATAATCTGCTCAGACCCCAACCAAGGACCATCAAAAGTCGTGCTATAAATTCACAGACAACACAAAGATTCCTTGATGTCCTTCCAGATTCCCTCTGTCTACCCAAGGACGCCAGAGGACAAAAATCAGTTAACCACCTAACTGAGGAACTCAATTTAACCTTGCGCAATACCCTAGATGCAGTTGCACCCCTAAAAACTAAAAACATTTTTCATAAGAAACTAGCTCCCTGGTACACAGAAAATACCCGAGCTCTGAAGCAAGCTTCCAGAAAATTGGAACGGAAATGGCGCCACACCAAACTGGAAGTCTTCCGACTAGCTTGGAAAGACAGTACCGAAGAGCCCTTACTGCTGCTCGATCATCCTATTTTTCTAACTTAATTGAGGAAAATAAGAACAATCCTTTTTGATACTGTCGCAAAGCTAACTAAAAAGCAGCATTCCCCAAGAGAGGATGACTTTCACTTTAGCAGTGATAAATTCATGAACTTCTTTGAGGAAAAGATTATGATTATTAGAAAGCAAATTACGGACTCCTCTTTAAATCTGCGTATTCCTTCAAAGCTCGGTTGTCCTGAGTCTGCACAACTCTGCCAGGACCTAGGATCAAGAGAGACGCTCAAGTGTTTTAGTACTATATCTCTTGACACAATGACGATTTGATAAACAGAGCAATGCTTGAAGCACAGCGAAGAGCATGAAAGTGCTGTTTGAATGAATGCTTACGAGCCTGCTGCTGCCTACCACCGCTCAGTCAGACTGCTCTATCAAATATCAAATCATAGACTTAATTATAACATAATAACACACAGAAATACGAGCCTTTCGGTCATTAATATGGTAAAATCTGGAAACTGTCATTTAGAAAATAAAACGTATATTCTTTCAGTGAAATACGGAACCGTTCCATATTTTATCTAATGGGTGGCATCCATAAGTCTAAATATTCCTGTTACATTGCACAACCTTCAATGTTATGTCATAATTACGTAAAATTCTGGCAAAGAGCCAGGCGGCCCAAACTGTTGCATATACCCTGACTCTGAGTGCAATGAACGCAAAAAAAGTAACAATTTCCCTAACTTAATATTGCCTGCTAACATGAATTTATTTTAACTAAATATGCAGGATTAAAAATATATACTTCTGTGTACTGATTTTAAGAAAGGCAATGATGTTTATGGTTAGGTACATTCGTGCAACGATTATGCTTTTTTCGCAAATGCGCTTTTGTTAAATCATCCCCCGTTTGGAGAAGTTGCCCGTCTTTGTTAGGAAGAAATAGTCCTCACAGTTCACAACGAGCCAGGCAGCCCAAACTGCTGCATATACCCTGACTCTGTTGCACAGAACGCAAGAGAAGTGACACAATTTCCCTAGTTAAAAGAAATTCATGTTAGCAGGCAATATTCACTAAATATGCAGGATTAAAAATATATACTTGTGTATTGATTTTTTTTTTTTTAAATGGTTAGGTACACATTGGTGCAACGACAGTGCTTTTTTTGTGAATGGGCTTGTTAAATCACCCGTTTGGCGAAGTAGGCTATGATTTAATGATAAATTAACAGGCACTGCATCGACTATATGCAACGCAGGACAAGCTAGATAAACTAGTAATATCAACCATGTGTAGTTAACCAGTGATTATGTTAAGATCGATTGTTTTTTATAAGATACGTTTAATGCTAGCTAGCACCTTACCTTGGCTCCTTGTTGCACTCACATAACATAACAGGTAGTCAGCCTGCCACTCAGTCTCCTCGTTGAGTGCAATGTAATCGGCCATGATCGGTGTCCAAAAATGCAGATTACCGATTGTTATGAAAACTTGAAATCGGCCCTAATTAATCAGCCATTCCGATTAATCAGTTGACCTCTAGTCAGAACCTGGTAATATCAGGATGTAGGATGGGACATAAACCTAACACATTCAATGACTAATTTCTCTGAAAGGGGGAAAATATCACCAAATTCACTGGGAATACATTTCATAGGATAAAGAAACAATACTCCAAGCCGCAGGTCCATACTACTTGTCAGACACAGAGAACTGATACTATATACTCGTTAGGTGGGATTGGCGTGCGGTGTCTGTAGGTGGCTTTTGACCATTCCTTTGGATTCCTCAGGTCTAACTCATTGTTAGAAAAAGGTTTGGTCCAAATCGAATGCTAGGTACTATATTTTTGTAATATTATATGAATCCTATACATTTAAATGGCCAATTTAGATGCAATCAATTAGCTTAATTTCTCAAAGATAAAATAATATTAGAAACAAAATAATGTTGCAGGAATGCTAATCTTATCTGTTTCTAACAACAGAAAAGATTTCAGAACAATCTGATATGGTTGGTGTCGAAACCTTTCTTGTGCTTTTTGAGGTGGAACTACCCAACAGCACTTGTCAAACCCACCAACAAATATGGTCAAACCCCATCAAAGCCCATAGAGATCAAGGTAAAAGAGAGCCTACAATGAAATACAGTGAGCTCCAAAAGTATTGGGATAGTGACACATTTTTGATTGTTTTGACCCTGTACTCCAGCACTTTGGATTTGAAATGATACAATGACGGAGGTTAAAGTGCAGACTGTCAGCTTTAATTTGGGGAAATTTTCATCCATATCAGGTGAACCGTTTACAAATTACAGCACTCTTTGTACATATTCCCCCCATTTTAGGTGAATAAATGTATTGGGACAAATCCACATATATGTGTATTAAAGTAGCAAAACATTACATATTTGGTCCCATATTCATAGCACACAACATGTAAAGTGTTGGTCCCATATTCATAGCACACAACATGTAAAGTGTTGGTCCCATGAGCTGAAATAAAAAATCCCAGAAATGTTCCAGAAGCCCAAAAAGCTTATTTCTCTCACGTTGTGCACATTTCTTTACATTGGTTAGTGAGCATTTCTCCTTCGCCAAGATAATCCATCCACCTGACACCTGGCAAATGCTCACCTTCGATGGCCACTTGCACACTGGAGAAGTGTGCTCTTCACGGATGAATCCTGGTTTCAACTGTACCGGGCAGGTGGGCGAGCGGTTTGCTGATGTCAAAGTTGTGTAAAGAATGTCCCATGGTGTCCGTGGGGATACGGACAACAAACACAATAGCATTTTATTGATGCCAATTTTAATGCACAGAGACCCCATGATATCCTGAGGCCCATTGTCATGCCATTAATCTGCCGCCATCACCTCATGTTTCAGCATGACAATGCACAAGGATCTGTACACAATTCCTGGAAGATGAAAATGTCCCAGTTCTTACATTGCCTGCATACTCACCAGACATGTCACCCATTGAGCATGTTTGGGATGCTCTGGATCGACGTGTACGAAAGCATTTTTCAGTTCCCGCCAAAATGCAGCAACTACACACAGTCATTGAAGAGGAGTTGGACAACATTATACAGGCCGGGCCTCCCGAGTGGCGCAGTGGTCTAAGGCACTGTGTTCGAGTCCAGGCTCTGTTGCAGCCGGCCGTGACTGGGAGACCCATGGGGCGGTGCACAATTGTCCCAGTGTCGTGCAGTTTAGGGGAGGGTCTGGCCGCCAGGGATGTCCTTGTCCCATCGCGCACGAGCAACTCCTGTGGCGGGCCGGGCGCAGTGCACGCTGACACGGTCGCCAGGTGTACGGTGTTTCCACTGACACATTGGTGCGGCTGGCCTCCGGGTTAAGTGGGCATTGTGTCAAGAAGCAGTGCGGCTTGGTTGGGTTGTGTTTCAGAATACGCACCGCTCTCAACCTTCGTCTCTCCCGAGTCTGTACGGGAGTTGCAGCGATAAGACAAGAGTGTAACTACCAATTGGAAACCACGAATTTGAGGAGAGGGGGGTAGCAAATAAATAAATTATGAAAAAAACACACAAAAAAAATACATTACACAGGTCACAATCAGCACACTGATCAACTTTATGCAAAGGATATGTGTCGCACTGTATGAGGCATATGGTAGTCACACCAGATACGGACTGGTTTTCTGATCCACGCCCATATTTTTTTTAAGGTATCTGTGACCAACAGATGCATATCTGTATTCCCAATCATGTGAAATCCATAGATTAGGGCCTAATTCATTTATTACAATTGACTGGTTTCCCTATATAAACTGTAACTCAGTAAAATCTTTGACATTTTTACGTTTATATTTTTGTTCAGTATACAACAAGCATACTTTGTTGTATGCTATGATTATGGGACCAAATACTAAACTTTTCACAGCTAGTGAATCTGTCCCAATACTTTTGGTCCCCTAAAATACTATGTACAAAAACTTCTGTAAACGGTTTACCCAATATGGATGAAAATACCAAAGTTTTGGAGTACAGAGACAAAACAACAATCAAAAAATGTCACTGTCCCAATACTTTTGGAGCTCAATGTCCTTCTGTTGGCTTGGATGTCCTCGGACCATCAGGATCACCCACAACTTCCTCCTTGTGTGAGGTTATTCTCAAGTACAACAAAGACATCCGCCTTCTCCTCCGGCTCTTTATATATAGAAAAATCCCCCAGAAGAAACTCTGTCCTTGACTCAGTGAATAGGGAAGCTCAGTCTGACATGTGCTTTTCATCTGTGGAGAAGGAATGTTATGAAGACTGTGGTCTGTGCAGCACCACCGCTAGCTAGGTCACACTTTCATCACCACATAGAACCAGAGAGACAATAGCCAAGGCCAAGATGGCTGACTCAGACTTACCATGCTCGCCTCCGTAGACACCCTTGAGGACCTTGACGTAGTCCGACTGGCAGTCCCGTGCCTCCACGTCCAGGTCTCCGAACCTGAGGACCAGGCTGTTGCCCTCTGGCACGCGGATCTTCCATTCGCACCAGGTGTTGTTGGGGTAGGTTCCCGGGTAGTTCTTAGAGGAGAGGACACCGCTCTCTGGGCCCAGCATGGAGTGGCCACAACCGTCATCTGGACAAAACCATAGGAGAGAAGTCAAGTTAGATCAGAAGAAGTTCCGTCTCCATTTTGGTGTTGTATTTCTGTTAAATTGTTTAAGACTAGTTAAACCATGATATGAGGAACACACGTGATGGTGGAGTTTGGTGGAGAAAAACACTAACTCTCTCAAACTGGAAGGCAAATAAGAACATTCACCATTCAAGGCTCAACTTTCACTCCACAAACACGCCAAACAACCTCACCAGTAAATGAGACATTTTGTTCAGTTTGCTAGCTAGCCAACATGACTAATTTTACCAAGCTGACAGTTTGAAATGAATCAAGGAAAGCAGCAGGTCTAGATAGAGAATGTGCCAGTACATATGAAAGGAATAACGTATGTTAAGTAGACATTGAGGGAGGGAGACAAGTCAAGACAAGCAAAACAAAAGACACTGTACATATTGCATTGTGTCAGACAAATACAAGCTCTGATGACAGCTATTGGAAGGCAGTCTTAATTACATCAATCAAAGTGAGTAAAAATTTGCCAATGTCTCAATGAGCGAACGTCTTCTCAAACAGACAAGTCAAAACAAATAGGAGTTACTTCACAGAAATACCTGGCTGATGCACTTCTGCTTAAGAATGCAGACACAGCTAAGCAAAAAAAACACAACCTCCAAGAAAGGCAATGCTCTCTCTTCTAGAGATTCCCTTTGGGTGGTACGAGAGGTGGGGTGTCTGTCTGATATGCTCAGCTGCTTGGGCTAGGCCAACTCCAGGCTCTTTCAGAGGGTGTGGGGCTTCCCTTTCGTGTGTGTGTGTGTGTGTGGTGTGTCAGTGGCTCCCACGCCTCGGGCCTAGCTCAGCACCCTGGTGGCACAGTGGACACTGTTTACAGATAGGTTAATCCACTGTCCCCCTGGGTGTGGCATTAACACTTGTGACAGCACTAACAGGCCTGCAAGGGCTTCATGGCAGCTGTGGCCCACAGAGACCAGCCACCGGACTGGACTGCTTCCCACAGACCTAGGTCCTGTCCCTCTAATCCCTAGAGACTTCATGTAGATGTGACATTATTAGCAATATTTATTAACAATATGGTGAAAATTCTACCTAGCTTATCATAGGGAAAGGTTGCGCTACTATCACATGTCTTATGCTTACACCTATCCCCAATACATCATCCCTATTCAATTTACTTCAGATCTAGCCTACATGAAGTGCCTAGAAGGTTGGGGCTTGGAGGTAGGGGCTAGTGTTTGGACTGGGCCCTTGAATTTAGATGTATGTAGAACAGAAACACATAGTCCAGACATAGTCCACATTGAGTGGCTGCTGCCAACACACTGACACTAACTCAACTCCAGCCACTTTAATAATGGGAATTGATGGGAAATGATGTAAATATATCACTAGCCACTTTAAACAATGCTACCTTATATAATGTTACTTACCCTACATTATTCATCTCATATGCATACGTATATACTGTACTCTATATCATCGACTGTATCCTTATGTAATACATGTATCACTAGCCACTTTAACTATGCCACTTTGTTTACATACTCATCTCATATGTATATACTGTACTCGATACCATCTACTGTATCTTGCCTATGCTGCTCTGTACCATCACTCATTCATATATCCTTATGTACATATTCTTTATCCCCTTACACTGTGTACAAGACAGTAGTTTTGGAATTGTTAGTTAGATTACTTGTTGGTTATTACTGCATTGTCGGAACTAGAAGCACAAGCATTTCGCTACACTCGCATTAACATCTGCTAACCATGTGTATGTGACAAATAAAATTTGATTTGATTTCAATGGCAGGATCATTTCACATAGGCCTAAAACATGCATGAAATAACACTGGTTTCTGGATAAGGATCTCTAAATGATCTCTCTTCTTTCCAAGGAAGGTAAACTCACATTTAATGGAAAAACATTTCAAGAAAATGAGTTGGCCTGTGGACAAATGAATGAGGCTATTAAAAAACACATGACGGCAGCTTTGACTTGACTGGCCAGTCCACAGCCATGCAGTGATGGTTACGTCAGCGTCACACACTGCGCAGGCACACACAGTGGCCTTTGTGGTCCAAGGCTGGACTCAGTCCAGATGTGAGGCTAGGCGGACACCACAGCGGGACGGAAAAATGTAAACAAGATGCAGCTACCCACCTGGGGGCAAGCGCAGGGGCGGTGGTATCGTCACACAACGGTAAAGTAGGAGAAGGTCAGAGTGGGCACTTTAAGATCCCCTCAAGAGCCTTTTCGGGTAGTGGTTTGTTTGGAACAATAAAAATCAAGGTTCAGCCCACATGCACTTTAAATACCTACTGTACAACAAAATGTTTACATGACAGTGTCCCCAGCAGATAGACCTACTAAGACATTGTTTTGTTTATATAGATCTTCAATGACCTAGACATTTATCTGATCCTCTCAGATATGGGCTCATGTGTTGGAGGTTTCAGTCAGATTTCACTTATTGCGTTTTTTGTTCCTTGAGATTCCTCATTCATAGCAAGGTTGCATTTCTCTCTATGCAGTGCACATAGTTCACTAGAGTAAAACCTTTATGCATCTTTTTTCACTTCAGTCATACTGATATACACCAGCAAACTCATGCATTTATTTTTACTTACAGAGAATATAATTATGCTATTTACATGTTAAATGCCAGTGCATCTCTCATCGTCTCTCCTGAACACCTGGCTGACTCCTGCCCTCAGGACAAACGTTAAATATTCACTTCACACACTCAGAGGGGGATCTGTGGAAGCAGATGCAATGTGACAGGCAGGGAGGCTCAACATACTGTAATACCAGGTAGAGGGGGAAAACACCATCAAATAATGACAGGAATCAATTCTTCCCAGCTCTGTCAGACTACAATGTGCATCGGACTAAAACTGTTCACTGCATGGATCCACACAAGGATCCCAAAGGCAGCCAGTGGGAGAGCTTTGGCTGAGTCTCCTAAACTGAGTGCTAAGGCATGCGTGGCGCTGTAGGGCATTGTTCAGCAGCCAGTGGTGACTCCTTGGTACGGAGAGACAATACCACAGGAGCACAGACACAAAAGGATGGCCCTGCTCCATTGTCATTATAATGCACGTAGGCTATTAGGCCAAATACTACAGAATCGAGAGCCATGCCGTCCATTAGTGTGGTGAAACAGGAGGATGATCAAACACACAACTATTATGGTTTCAGCTCCAGTACCTCCTATTTGGCTGTTTTATCACTGGTGAAAGTCACCTATCTTCTTAGGGGTTGTTAAATTACATTTGGTATGTAGCCTATGTAAGCCTACAGGTTTAATGGTTAACCATTGAACTAAGTACTACTATACTTACTTTCAATATTCCCCTTCTAAGGTAAAACAGCTCAGAGAGTTAAGGAGTAATGTTTGAAAGACAACTGAAAAAAATGACTGGTTCTATTTTCTCACAACGTCCTGCATGTTTGATCTCAACTCAATGTAGCCTAACAGTGATTCAATGTAACAAATTCATAATTAATTGTAATTACACGACACACACTATTGTTACATTTGATTATTGGCAAACCAGTTATGGCAAGTACTTAACATTCGAGGCTTATTGAACAAGCCACACACAATGTGTTATTAACCCTTTATGTGCCATGTGTTTAAGGCACATAAAAAACGCCTGGTGTGCTTTCAACACATGGCACACCAAAGTCTAGTAAAATGTCAAATTATCGGTGCCATGCTGAATCAAGGAATATTCCGTTTCCATTGAATATAAAGTAGCGAGACCTGTTACCAACAATCTGTTGTAGTCAACAAAAAAAAAATCATGGGTAAACGTGTAAATCGCTGTTGCTTTAACGACGGTTAGTTTACTTACCGAGTTTTTCGCCAAACGCGGAAAGTATAGTCCAAACGACAAAGAATCCATTAAGTTTCTCCTTTCCCAACATCTCAGATTTTATCCAAAGTTACGCAACGAAATTGCATATGGAGACACATTTGTCTCGTCTTCATGGGATAATTTTCTTCAGGAAGGTTTGCTGTAAATCAAAGGATCCCGATGCGCTCCGTGTGCTTCTATCCTGCCTGTATCTCCACAGTAGATTCCTTGAATGAACTCTTCCGTGTTTCATCCACAGGCGGCACCCAGTGCTCAGGTCGACCAACCAGTCTGACAGCCACGGTGTCCGTTGGGAAGAGGAGTATATTTGTTGAGCAGCCAAGACAGGCAAGAGGCAACACTTGATCAAAATAATTGTTGTTGAGTTCAACTGCACACCCCTGCTTAAAGATAGGCCCATGACCTTTTATACTAACTCAAATCAGCCAAATAGGAGGTACTGAGAACTCAGACTAAAATAGAACCAGTTGTCTTTCAAACATTACTCCTAGAAACTCTCTGAGCTGTTTTATCTTAGAATGGGAATACTGAAAGTAAGTATAGTAGTACTTAGTTCAATGGTTAACCATTAAGCCTGTAGGCTTACATAGGCTACATGCCAAATGTAATTTAACAATCCCTAAGAAGATAGGTGACGTTCACCAGTGATAAAACAGCCAAATAGAAGGTACTTGTAGGCCTACTATTCTGTAATAAATTGCAATGCTATTGGTCATTGGCTATTCTAGCTATTTATTTAATGACATAAAAAGTGACTCTGGTGGGGTGTTTTAGACTAGCTGATTAATTGATGATGTTTGTTTTCATTAACATTTAAGGTGATCATAGGGCAGTGAGGTGTGGAAGACCTACGTTAATGGGTTGATTAGATCTAATTTATATACACTGAACAAAAATATAAATGCAACATGAAACAATTTCAAAGATTTTACTGAATTACAGTTCATATGAGGAAATAAGTACATTTGAAATAAATGCATTAGGCCCTAGTCTATGGATTTCACATGACTGGGAATACAGATATGCATCTGTTGGTCACAGATACCTTAAACATAGGGGCGTGGATCGGAAAACCATTCAGTGTCTGGTGTGACCACCATTTGCCTCATGCAGCATGACACATCTCCTTAGCATAGAGTTGATCAGGCTGTTGATTGTGGCCTGTGCGAAGTTGTTGTATATTTGGCAGGTACTGAAACACGTTGTCGTACACGTCCATCCAGAGAATCCCAAACATGCTCAATGGGTGACATGTCTGGTGAGTATGCAGGCCATGGGAGAACTGGGGCATTTTCAGCTTCCAGGACTTGTGTACAGATCCTTGTGACATGGTATCGTGCATTATCATTCTGAAATATTAAGTGATGGCAGCAGATGAATGGCAAGACCAAATTTCCATCGATTAAATGCAATTGTGTTCGTAGCTTATTCTTTTTATTTTTATTTCATTTAACTAGGCAAGTCAACCTCTTAAGGATCCGCCCCTTTTTTCAATTTACTCCTAAAATGACATACCCAAATCTAATTACCTGTAGCTCAGGCCCTTAAGCAAGGACATGCATATTCTTAGTACCATTTGAAAGGAAACACGTTGCAGTTTGTGGAAATGTGAAAGGAATGTAGGAGAATATAACACAATAGAGCTGGTAAAGATAATACAAAGAAATAAACAACCGTTCTGTTGTGTTTTTTTTGTACCATCATCTTTGAAATGCAAGAGAAAGGCCATGTTGTATTATTCCAGCCCAGGTGCAATGTAGATTTTGGCCACTAGATGGCAGCAGTGTAAATGCAAAGTTTTAGACTGATCCAATGAACCATTGCATTTCTGTTCAAAATGTGCTTAGTTTGTTTATTAACAACTTTTCATGTTCAAAATTGTGCACTCTCCTCAAACAATAGCATGGTATTCTTTCACTGTAATAGCTACTGTAAATTGGACAGTGCAGTTAGCTTAACAATAATTTAAGCTTTCTGCAAATACCAGATATGTCTTTGTCCTGGGAAATGTTATTGTTACTTAAAACCTCATGCTAATCGCATTAGCCTACATTTGCTTAACCGTCCCGTGGACAGGACACCGATCCCGAATATGTTTTTTTAAGAACAAATTGTTATTTACAATGATGGCCTACCCCGGCCAAACCCTAACCCGGACGATGCTGGGCCAATTGTGTGCTGCCCTATGGGACTCCCAATCACGGCCGGTTGTGATACAGCCTGAAATCGAACCAGGGTCTGTAGTGATGCCTCTAGCACTGAGATATGGTGCCTTACATGCTGACCACACTGCTCGCACGCACCAACGATCGCTCGCGTGCATTGCCAAGCGCTAAAATAGAAGTTAGTTCTATTTGTGAAGCTGAGCGCGGTGCAAATCCTGCCTCTCCCATCTCCTCATTGGTTTATGGAAGCAGATACCCACGTGCCATCTCCTCATTGGTTATACCCACATGGGTGATTGAAAGATGAACTTCGGTCGGCCAGTCGTGGCAAAACACCTATGAAAGTTAGATGCCAATCGCCATACAAAGTCCAAAGAAGAAAAAGTCTGGAAGGAGGAGAGATGACTAGAAACGATTCGGTTGACCGTTTTATGTGTGGATTCATTGTCGGAGTAGAGGACCTTGTGCATTTCAGGTAAAATAACAACTCAACGTTTATATCCCAGAACAAATTAGCTTGCAACAGAAATCTAGCTAAATAGGACAAATTAGCTATCAGGTGCAAGTAAGCTAGCTAAATTGCCATAAATGTTTGATGCTTTTCGACCTGTCCCCAAATTAACATAATTGGTTCAGTGTTTGTTTTGATATTTCAACCTGCGTGTCGTGATTGCGTTTGGTGTTGTGGGACAAAAGCAATTTGCGCACGATGGGGCATGCATGCGGCCGGTTTGGGTACGTATTAGACCGCTGCGCCACTCGGGAGCCCCAGTGGTGTACAGTACTTAAGTAAAAAATACTATCTAAGCTGTTTTTTTGGCAATCTGTCTTTACTTTACTATTCATATTTTTACTTTTACTTCACTACATTCCTGAAGAAAATTCTATACTTTTTACTCCATACATTTTCACTAACAGCTAAAAGTACTCGTTACGTTTTGAATGTTTAGCAGGACAGGAAAATTGTCAAATTCACACACTTATCAAGAGAATATCCCTGGTTATCCCTACTGCCTCTGATCTGATGGACTCACTAAACACATGCTTTGTTTGTAAATTATGTCTGAGTTTTGGAGCGTGCCTCTGGCTAACCATAAATTTAAATAAAAAACAAGTATCAGGTTTGATACTTAAGTATATTTTAGCAATTACATTTACTTTTGCTACTGTATATACTGTACCAGTCAAAAGTTTGGACACCTACTCATTCAAGGGTTTTCTTTATTTGGACTATTTTCTACATTGTAGAATAATAGTGAAGACATCAAAACTATGAAATAACTTTTATGGAATCATGTTATAACCAAAAAAGTGTTAATCAAATCAAAATATATTTTATATTTGAGATTCTTCAAAGTAGCCACCCTTTGCCTTGATGACAGCTTTGCCCACGCTTGGCATTCTCTCATCCAGCTTCATGAGGTAGTCACCTGGAATGCTTTTCAATTAACAGGTGTGCCTTGTTAAAAGTTCATTTGTGGACTTTCTTGCCTTCTTAATGCGTTTGAGCCAATCAGTTGTGTTGTGACAAGGTAGGGGTGGTATACAGAAGATAGCCCTATTTGGTAAAATACCAAGTCCATATTATGGCAAGAACAGCTCAAACAAGCAAAGAGAAATGACAGTCCATCATTACTTTAAGACATGAAAGAAGGTCTGTCAATGCTTTTCCTTCGCTCTGCGGTCCAACTTATCCCACACCATCTCAATTGGGTTGAGGTCGGGTGATTGTGGAAGCCAGGTCATTTGATGCAGTACTCCATCATTCTCCTTCTTGGTCAAATAGCCCTTACACAGCTTGGAAGTGTGTTGGGTTGTTGTCCCGTTGAAAAATAAATGATAGTCCCACTAAGCGCAAACCATACGGGATGGTGTATCGCTGCAGAATGCTGTGGTAGCCTTGATGGTTAATTGTGCCTTTAGTTCTAAATAAATCACAGACAGTGTCACCAGCAAAGCACCATCATACCTCCTCCTCCATGCTTCGTGGTGGGAACCACACATGCGGAGATCATCCATTCACCTACTCTGCATCTCACAAAGACACAGCGTTTGGAACCAGTAATCTCCCCTAACCCGGACGCCGCCGCCCTATGGGACACCCAGTCACAGCCGTTGTGAGATTGTGAGTGACGCCTGTAGTGACACCTCAAGTGTGTAGTCTGTAGTGACGCCTCAAGCACTGCGATGCAGTGCCTTAGACCGCTACGCCTCTCGGGAGGCCCACTGAGGTATATTTCAAACCAAATACTTTTAGTCTTTTAGTCAAGTAGTATTTTACTGGGTGACTTTTACTTTAGTTATTTTCTATTAAGGTACCTTTACTTTTACTCAAGTATTGCAATTGAGTACTTTTTCAACCACTGCTAATGTCTGCCCATACCATAACCCCACCGCCACCATGGGGCACTCTGTTTAAAACACTGACATCAGCAAACCGTTCAGCCACATGATGTCATACCATCATGTCACCACCATGTCTGCCATCTGCCCAGTACAGTTGAAAGCAGGATTCATCCATGAAGAGCACACTTCTCCAGTGTGCCAGTGGTTATTGAAGGTGAGCATTTGCCCACTGAAGTTGGTTACAACGCCGAGCTGCATTCAGGTCAAGACACTGGTGAGGACTACGAGCATACAGAGGAACATCCCTGAGATGGTTTCTGACAGTTTTTGCAGAAGTTCTACGGTTGTGTAAACCCTCAGTTTCATCAGCTGCCTGGGTGGCTGGTCTCAGACGATCCCGCAGGTGAAGAAGCCTGATGTGGAGGTCCTGGGCTGGAGTGGTTACATGTGGTCTGCACATGGTCTGCGTTTTTGAGACCGGTTGGATGTACTGCCAAATTCTCTAAAACAACATTGGAGGTGGCTTATGGTAGAGAAATTAACATTAAATTATCTGGCAACAGCTCTGGTGGACATTCCTGCAGTCAGCATGCCAATTGCACGCTCCCTCAACTAGAGACATCTGTGGCATTGTGTTGTGTGACAAAACTCCACATTTTGTGGCCTTTTATTGTCCCCAGCACAAGGTGCACCTGTGTAATGAGGATGCTGTTTAATCAGCTTCTTAATATGCCACACCTGTCACGTGGGTTATCTTGGCAACGGAGAAATGCTCACTAACAGTGTGTATTAAACATTTATGGGTACCTTTATGTCAATGAATTATGGGACCAACACGACATGTTACTTTTATATTTTTGTGCAGTATATGTGAAAGACATGCACTGAGTGTACAAAACATTAAAAACACCTGCTCTTTCATGCCATAGATTGACATGGTAAAGCTATGATCCCTCATTGATGTCACTTGTTAAATCCATTTCATTCAGTGTAGATGAAGGGGAGGAGAACGGTTAAAGAAGGATTTTTGAGCCTTAAGACAATTGAGACATGGTTTGTGTATGTGTGCCGTTCAGAGGGTGAATGTGGTAAGATCATAAAATGGAAGTGCCTTTGAACGGTGCATGGTAGTAGGTGCCAGGCGCACCAGTTTGAGTGTGTCAAGAACTGCAACTAGTTTTTTACACTCAACAGTTCCCTGTGTGTATCTAGAATGGTCCACCACCCAAAGGTCATCCAGCCAACTTGACACAACTGTGGGAAGCATGGTGGTCAACATGGGCCAGCATCCCTGTAAAATTCTTTCGACACGCTTTCGCAGGGGGATTGCAACTCAGTATTAGGAAGGTGTTCTTAATGTTTTGTATATAATGGGTTGATTAGATCATGTTTATATGAAGTTTAACTTTTCAAATAATGTCACACATTGTTTTCTCTCACACTCATGGAGTTCAAATACCCTTATGACTGCTTCTCTTTTGCCCTGTCTCTGTAGTCTTTATCCAGACATTCAAATGCCGTTTTGATTGACTGTTGTTGGGGCCCTTTTAGGGAAATCCATTTTTTTAAATTCCTTGTTTATATAATAATGTGACTAGAACATTTGATATTGGTGGATGTACAGTGTAGCTGACGGTTATTGATAATGATAATTAAACAAAGATCTACTTTACTGTAAGGGCCACCTCCAAATTGTCCCCCTGCTGCTCTCTTACCAAAGACAGATCAGTTATACACTATCAAACAGTCACAGTGCTGTCCTCTCAGGGGAGATGATGAGTGACTGTGGGAGCTCCCCTATCCCTGTTACAGGGCCTGCTGCTAGCTGCAACAAATCCGTCGACAAGTCTACATCTGAGCTCCATTAGACACTGCCTATAGTACATGGGCTCCTATCACATATCAAATCACAATGAATTATGAGACAAAACACTTCTGCCATAGATTGACCAGGGAATCCATAAACTGTTATGGTTTTGATAATGACACATAAAGTGGTATAGTGACAGGATTATGCAATAATGAGTTAAAACGGGAGGAAGTATCCAGACAGGCAGACTCATAAGGCTCTGGACAGACTGTCTTAATGCTGTGGACCATCGTTTGTTAGTCATATATTTAATCCCCTTGATGTATCTTTTTCTCTATTTTTATCCTTTTTTACTTTGATTATTAAACAGCAAGGAATCTTACAGATTGTGCTTTAACGTTTATCTTTGGTCCAAGAAATTGAATAGTGGAACTATATCTCATCCTAGTGGAGTTTCTGTGCACTACATGTTAGACAAACTTCAACAATTGTAGGCACAGGAGAGACATGAGAGGTTAGTTATATTTGGGAGAGATGCAGAGTGATCTACAGCTAATATTTAATTCTGTTGATGTTCCTATTGCAGAACTGAGTCTGAAAATGGTTTGAGGTTATTTTGAGGTCACTCTGAAGTATGTGACTTTCTGTACTGAAGGCAGAGAAAGCATCGACTTCCTTTTTTTAAACAACTATTTCACGTGTCACCCATTACACTTGCTGTGCAGAGCAAACGCACTTCTGAAAGCGCTCTGGAAATTCACTATCTGTAATTGATTGAATCACTGACTTTGGATAAAATAATCGGCTAAATGGCCCACTATGTTGACACAAATATGGATAGAATATAGCAGCCTGCAGATGGCGATGTTGATTGGGAAGGGATCTCTTCCTCTTTTCTATACAGGGAATAACACCCATTTCAATGGCAACAACACTTGTCTCAGTGCTTATTACCTACACATTATATTGAACCTAAATGAGGTATGACCCCAAGGTGAGAAACCATTTTCAATAAAAGAAAAGGGAGTAGCCTGAACAAATAGCACAGTTGTTGGTTGCCACTAGAACAGACTCAATAGATTATGGCTGTAATTTACAGTAGCCTACATTTAATGAAAGTCCATAAGGCTAGTTACTCTCCTTTGTCCTCAAAAAGTTTACATTTTATTTTCAAATGACATTGACCTACAGTATTCCGTAAATGTGTTCACAGGGGACAGGCAAGATCTTGTCTGGATTATTTTCAATTATTTGTCAGTAGTGTAACTTGGTGAAAACTATAGTACGGGCCAAATAAAGTAAATATCAAGGCACAAGGCGAGACCCAGATGCATACACTAAAGGCAGATGGTTGGAGTCTTACAATGTTTATTAATCCAAAGGGGTCGGCAAGAGAAGAATGGCAGAATGGTCAGGCAGGAGGTACAGAGTGGCAGACAGGCTCGTGGTCAAGGCAGGCAGAATGGTCAGGCAAGCGGGACAGACAGGCTCGTGGTCAAGGCAGGCGGGGCAGACAGGCTCGTGGTCAAGGCAGGCAGACTGGTCAGGCAGGCAGGTACAGAGTGGCAGACAGGCTTGTGGTCAAGGCAGGCAGAATGGTCAGGCAGGCAGGTACAGAGTGCCAGACAGGCTCGTGGTCAAGGCAGGCAGAATGGTCAGGCAGGCAAGTACAAAGTCCAGAAACAGGTAAGGGTCAAAACGGGAGGACTAGAAAAAGGAGAATGCAAAAAGCATGAGAACGGGAAAAACGCTGGTTGACTTGGAAACATACAAGACGAACTGGCACAGAGAGACAGGAAACACAGGGATAAATACACTGGGGAAAATCAGCGACACCTGGAGTGGGTGGAGACAATCGCAAGGACAAGTGAAACAGATCATGGCGTGACAGTAAAAGGGTTGTGTCACGCCCTGGCCTTAGTATTCTGTGTTTTCTTTATTATTTTGGTTAGACCAGGGGGTTACATGGGTGATTTATGTGTCTTGTTTTGTCTAGGGGTTCTGTAGTTTATGGGGTTGTGTTCAGTTGAGTGTTCTAGCCAGTTCCCCTCTTTCCTCTGGGATTCTCTGCCTCTAACCCTATTACAGGGGCTGAGTCACTGGCTTACTGGGGCTCTCTCATGCCGTCCCTGGAAGGGGTGCGTCACCTGAGTGGGTTGATTCACTGATGTGGTCAACCTGTCTGGGTTGGCGCCCCCCCTTGGGTTGTGCCATGGCGGAGATCTTTGTGGGCTATACTCAGCCTTGTCTCAGGATGGTAGGTTGGTGGTTGAAGATATCCCTCTAGTAGTGTGGGGGCTGTGCTTTGGCAAAGTGGGTGGGGTTATATCCTTCCTGTTTGGCCCTGTCCGGGGGTGTCCTCGGATGGGGCCACAGTGTCTCCTGACCCCTCCTGTCTCAGCCTCCAGTATTTATGCTGCAGTAGTTTATGTGTCGGGGGGCTAGGGTCAGTTTGTTATATCTGGAGTACTTCTCCTGTCCTATTCGGTGTCCTGTGTGAATCTAAGTGTGCGTTATCTAATTCTCTCCTTCTCTCTTTCTTTCTCTCTCTCTCTCGGAGGACCTGAGCCCCAGGACCATGCCCCAGGACTACCTGACATGATGACTCCTTGCTGTCCCCAGTCCACCTGGCCGTGCTGCTGCTCCAGTTTCAACTGACCTGAGCCCTAGGACCATGCCCCAGGACTTACCTGACATGATGACTCCTTGCTGTCCCCAGTCCACCTGGCCGTGCTGCTGCTCCAGTTTCAACTGTTCTGCCTTATTATTATTTGACCATGCTGGTCATTTATGAACATTTGAACATCTTGGCCATGTTCTGTTATAATCTCCACCCGGCACAGCCAGAAGAGGACTGGCCACCCCACATAGCCTGGTTCCTCTCTAGGTTTCTTCCTAGGTTTTGGCATTTCTAGGGAGTTTTTCCTAGCCACCGTGCTTCTACACCTGCATTACTTGCTGTTTGGGGTTTTAGGCTGGGTTTCTGTACAGCACTTTGAGATATCAGCTGATGTACGAAGGGCTATATAAATACATTTGATTTGATTTGATTTGTTCTAGGTAAGTCTATGGCTGCCTAGAGTGGTTCTCAATCATAGGCAGGTGTTTATCGTTGTCTCTGATTGGGAACCATATTTAGGCAGCCATATTCTTCAGGTATCTTGTGGGTGATTGTTCCTGTCTCTGTGTTTTGCACCAGTTAGGACTGTTTCGGTTTTTCCACGTTTTCATCTTTCATTAAAGATGAAACAGCGGCCAAAGACACAGGACTCTTGGACATGGGAGGAAATCCTCGACGGGAGAGGACCCTGGGCTAAGCCAGAGGAGTGTAGCCACTCCAAGGTGCAGCAGGAGAAGCGGCAGCAGGAGCAGCGCAAAGAGGAATGGACATGGGAGGACAAATTGGACGGTAAGGGACCCTGGGCACAGCCAGGAGAATATCGCAGCCCCAAAGAAAAGCTGGAGGCAGCACGGCGGCGCCCGAGAGTCAGCCCCAAAAATGTATTGGGGGTGGGCACACAGGGAGTATGGCGAAGCCAGGTAGGAGACCTGCGCCAACTTCCTTTGCTTACTGGGGGGCGAGAGAGACCGGGCAGGCACCGTGTTATGCTGTGGAGCGCACGGTGTCCCCAGTGCGGGTGCATAGCCCGGTGCGGTACATACCAGCTCCTCGTATCGGCCGGGCTAGAGTGGGCATCGAGCCAAGTGCCATGAAGCCGGCTCTACGCATCTGGTCTCCAGTGCGTCTCCTTGGGCCGGCGTACATGGCACCAGCCTTGCGCATGGTGTCCCCGGGTCGCCTGCACAGCCCAGTGCGGGCTATTCCACCTCGCCGCACTGGCAGGGCGACCGGGAGCATTCAACCAGTTAAGGTTGGGCAGGCTCGGTGCTCAAGAGCTCCAGTGCGCCTGCACGGTCCGGTCTATCCAGTACCACCTCCACGCATCAGCCCTCCGGTGGCAGCTCCCCGCACCAGGCTTCCTGTGCGTGTCCTCTGCCCAGTACCACCAGTGCCAGCACCACGCACCAGGCCTACAGTGTGCCTCGCCTGTCCAGCGCTGCCAGAGCCTTCCTCCTCTCCAGCGCAGCCGGAGTCTCCCGCCTGTTCGGCACTGCCAGAGCTTCCGTCCCTCTGTCCAGAGCCGCTAGAGTCTCCCGTCTGTCATGAGCCGCCAGAGTCTCCCTTCTGTCATGAGCCGCCAGAGTCTCCCGTCTGTCATGAGCTGCCAGAGTCTCCCGTCTGTCATGAGCCGACAGAGTCTCCCGTCTGTCATGAGCCGCCAGAGTCTCCCGTCTGTCATGAGCCGCCAGAGTCTCCCGTCTGTCATGAGCCGCCAGAGTCTCCCGTCTGTCATGAGCCGCCAGAGTCTCCCGTCTGTCATGAGCCGCCAGAGTCGCCCATCTGTCATGAGCCGCCAGAGTCGCCAGTCAGCATGGAGCAGCCAGAGCCGCCAGTCAGCATGGAGCAGCCAGAGCCGCCAGTCAGCATGGAGCAGCCAGAGCCGCCAGTCAGCATGGAGCAGCCAGAGCCGCCAGTCAGCCAGGATCTGCCAGAGCCGCCAGTCAGCCAGGATCTGCCAGAGCTGCCAGTCAGCCAGGATACGCCAGAGCCGTCAACCTGCCTGAGCTATTACTCTTAGTTTTGGGCTACCTCTCAGTCCTGAGCTACCCCTCAGTCTTGAGCTACCCCTCAGTCTTGAGCTACCCCTCGGGGGGGGGGGGGGGGTACTGTCACGCCCTGGCCTTAGTATTCTGTGTTTTCTTTATTATTTTGGTTAGGCCAGGGGGTGACATGGGTGATTTATGTGTCTTGTTTTGTCTAGGGGTTTTGTAGTTTATGGGGTTGTGTTCAGTTGAGTGTTCTAGGTAAGTCTATGGTTGCCTAGAGTGGTTCTCAATCAGAGGCAGGTGTTTATCATTGTCTCTGATTGGGAACCATATTTAGGCAGCCATATTCTTTAGGTATCTTGTGGGTGATTGTTCCTGTCAATGTGTTTTGCTCCAGTTAGGACTGTTTCGGTTTTTCCACGTTTTCATCTTTCATTAAAGATGTTTATAAATAACCACGCTGCATTTTGGTCCGCCTCTCCTTCCCAGGAAGAAAACCGTTACAGGTTGACCTTAACAGGGTTAACGCTTTCACCTTTATTCACTTTAAATCAGCCATAATATGTTCCAAATGTAGCATCATATGATGCAAAATGCGTCATATGGGGATGATGTCTGTATTTTGAAAGTTACATATCTTAAAAACTTGAGTGCTGACAAGGAAAACACTTTTGGGACTATGTCAACAATGGACTAATGAAACAAATAACAAAATTTAGTTTTTGGGTGGAGTTTTCCGACTCATTTCCCTGACCTACCCACCTAAGTGTAGGCTATCTTAACCCAGCTAGCACATAACGTTCTGAGAACCATATGCTTCTTAGAGCTTGGTGAGAGCTTGGTTGTCCTATGGTTATTTTGAATACAACCTTCCCACAACATTCAGGGAATGGGGCACAATACCCAGCTAGCACATAATTGTTCTGAGACCATATGTTTCAATACTATGGGAATTTCAGTACTTCAGTATAACGTTTTCTACAGGTTTCCTCAATGTTTCATTCAAAGTCATGTTCACAGAACGTTCCGAGAATGTTAATAAACAACGTAAAAATGAACAGCTTTGAGTAAAAAAAACAAAACGCTCCATGCTAGCTCCATCCTGGTGGCACAGTGGACTAATTCCATGGATAGAGAACAGAAGATCATTGCTTTGAATCTCCCTGACGCCATGCCTAAATAAAAAAAATGATGCGTTTGCAGGATTAATCCCCCCCCCCCCCCCCCCCAACTGAGCATATTCTTATACCTGCTCATATTGCACTTAATGCTAATCAGACAGTATGTTGTATAGCCAATGTCGATAGGTGAAGGCAATGATTTCCATTACTGGTGATCTATACAGTGTATTTCCATGTACAAGGAGAAAACTAAGAGGAACTCAAAGATGATTTACTAGATTATATCCCTGCAATTATAGCTGAATGGTTCTCAATATGCACCAAGCTTGCAGCCTATTCACCACTATCCCAAAACTATTGCCAGCTGAAAGCAGATTGCAATAACTAAATCAAATTACCATCAATAAAATTAAAATAATTCCGATAATAATGTCTAGATGGTTATGGTTATCTTTCATGCACCAACAGCTTTGGTGAAGATTTATCTTACGGTCCTTGTCATACTGTGCCTGTTTTCTCTTTTGTTAGATTGAATCAAGGCTGATTATCTTTCCAAATGTGAGATTTTTTTTTACACATCTTGCGCATTCTATCATGCATTCTTAATGTTATGACTCTGAGAGCTGAAATGGTGGGTGAAATGAAGCACTATGAATGAATAAATTGCATTTGATTTCGCTATTCTAACTCTAGATTTAGGGGTCTTCATATGCCTTGTTAAAACTGAATAGAATTTGAGAGAATACACACATCCATGTTGTTGTAGTTTTTAAAGTTCAAGGGCACCAATGTCTGTCCTATAACGACAAAAGTACAATAGTACTTTTTCCAAGGTTTCAGTAGAGAGGTGAGGGCACTTCGCTATTCAAGGCTTGTGCTAAATCAATATCCCATTTTCAGACCACAATTTAAAGTGTCTCTCTTTTAATGAAAAGAAGGGTTGAGGCTTTCTTTGCAATGGTCTCGCTCAAGGTTCCATTTCATTTTTACGATACAAAAGCCAAAACGCTTTTTAATGTTAATTCCACAACACAATTATAATTGTGTCTAATGGTCCGCTATTTTATTTGTTTGGAGAGGAGTTTAATTTTGTTTTTATATCCACCAGTTAAGAAAATGGTTAACCTGTTCAGTTGTTTTTCAGCTGTGAAGTTGTTTACAAATCTAATTTCTTCACCCACATTTTGACCCTAAGATTTCAGAGGTTCTTGTTACTGTGCATACTCTCCATGCATTATTTTATGGAATATTTTTGACATTCACAATTTTCCCACATGAAAAACATGAATAGGCCTACATTCGATTAAAAAAATCACGGATAGACTTTTCAATATCAAACTGTTACAGCGTCTGCTTTCCATATAATTATTGTAGGAATGATGAAACGTTGATAACCCACAGTATAGTTTACTGAATGTCCTTGACTTGCTGGTACCATTGAAAATGTGTGTCCTCCACATTGTTACACAAGACTGCGCTGTTTCTTACCCATGGCTGCAGTCCACAGCCATAGATCATAAAGCAGTGCTTCGTAAGTGAAATAGATTTTTAAAATTATTTTAAAGAATCTAAAAGACACCATCTGACTAGTTTCTGAATTCTTTGAAGAAAAATCCTCAAATGTAATTGCAATATAATTTATTTCATACCGGTAAACCACCTAAAGCATTAAGCCCACCCATCTTGGGACAACTGCATAAGCTTCCCTTAAAGGGACAATCTGCAGTTCAAACTACAACAAGCGGTTGCCCAGCCAATGTTTTGGTAAATAGCTGAAGCATGGGGCTGGAGAAATGGCAGAATAGTTTTGTTGTTGTTGTTGTTGTTGAGTGCACTACAGATGGCTATATCGGTCTGCTAATACAGAACTAGTAAAGTAAACTTTTTTTGTAGATTTTTTTTGTAGTAATTTTTTGTTGTTGTTTTATTAACTTTTTTATTCTGCTTTTTTCAGCGGGTGCTGCAGAACCCTCAGCACCCCTGCTTCCCGCGACTGAAAGGTACAGTGTATATCAATGGGTATGTATCATTATAATTAGAGTCCAGAAATGGATGCAGCAACTGCAGATTGCCCCTATGAATCACAAATCCAAACAATTGGATAGTAAACAGTTTATTTTAAATTCAACTTGGGAATCAAATCAAATCAAAATCCAATTTATTTATATAGCCCTTCATACATCAGCTGATATCTCAAAGTGCTGTACAGAAACCCAGCCTAAAACCCCAAACAGCAAGCAATGCAGGTGTAGAAGCACGGTGGCTAGGAAAAACTCCCTAGAAAGGCCAAAACCTAGGAAGAAACCTAGAGAGGAACCAGGCTATGTGGGGTGGCCAGTCCTCTTCTGGCTGTGCCGGGTGGAGATTATAACAGAACATGGCCAAGATGTTCAAATGTTCATAAATGACCAGCATGGTCGAATAATAATAAGGCAGAACAGTTGAAACTGGAGCAGCAGCACGGCCAGGTGGACTGGGGACAGCAAGGAGTCATCATGTCAGGTAGTCCTGGGGCATGGTCCTAGGGCTTAGGTCCTCCGAGAAAGAGAAAGAAAGAGAGAAAGAGAGAATTAGAGAGAGCACACTTAAATAGCTATGTTGGTTATAAATGCTAAGCCATGGAAAATAGAATGGCACAAAACTTGCAAGGCACAAAAATGCATGGACAAATGCCATATCATATCAACAAGTGAACTGTCCAGCATCTCTGAATTCTACTTTTTTAAATGTTGTTTGTACATTGGTATATTGAGCACATTTTCCCATTAATTAGCTAGAAGATTGCAGACCAAGCTGCAATATATCAGTTCTCTGAAAACTAAGATAGAATGCTGTTGAGACCTTGGTCGTTGTGTCTCTTTCTATGTGACTGGCAGTAGTTGAAACACGAAAGCTGGCCATGGTATAAAACAGCTTCTTGACAAGAAGATTTGTGTCGTGACTCGCTGGTTTTGGGCTATACAGAGTCATTTGTCATTTCAGTCATTGCTGGAGGTGGCTGAGTGGGGCTCACTTCTCTGATAGGGGAATCAGGGGTTATATATTTTTAGCCTTGCCATTATTCTTGCTGACAGAGTCCTCTCATTAACTTAATTCCTACAGTATCTCTGTTTTAGACAGAGACTAGATGATTGGGCATGAAAAAGGAGGGTGGCAGAGTGAGTATTTTACCTGGTAGGGTCCCCACTTTATCGTACAAAACGATTTACTTACACCTAATTCATTTCGTAGTCTTGAAGCCATTACACACTCACATTTGTTCAAAATCGGCAGAAAAATTGACAACTGCAGCTATTGTACCAGATCATAGCAGGGATCTGTAAACAATCTCACACTAAGTCCTCTTAACTGGCAATGAAAATATCTCTATAAGTGCTTGTTGCACAAACCACCACGTGGTGGAATGCAAGTCAAGGCTGTAAGCTACATTTTTCATAAAGACTTCGACTACCGTTATCATTAAGACAGTGCTTGTTTGTTGTCTTGTGTTTTGTTAGGTTTGGAAACCGGATAGTAAAGGCATAACGATAAAGAAAGGTCCATACACAATACAAGAGGGATGTAAGTGAAATGCAAACCACATGTTATCACATGGCCGATTAGGAATAAGGTACTGATTGGTGCTGTTCTGTCGTACAACTCTCCTGTCTGTTTGGACTTTCAGATGAGGCTTTTTAAAAACCAACAGAAGGAGAAGGGACTGTCTCCCAGGGATGAAAGGGATGCAATGGACAATGCTATATGCTTTCATCCACATCCACTTCCATCTTTGAACTCAGCCCTATACTGCAGCAATATATTTTACACGATTTCTATAGTTGAATATGGAAAAGATTGAAGGACAGAAGGATTTTGTGTTAACCAATAAAATCCTTGAGATGGAGGAAGCATGAGCTGACAGAAGACTGGTAGTCTGAAGATACGCGGTCCCATTGTTAGCAGCAGCAGCTCAGAAATAATAATGTCATGTTGTAGCCTGTAAACCAGTGTTTCAACAAAGCCACATTGGTTGGTGAGATCTGGATTTGAGATATGAGTAGTAAACTGTGAGGAACTTTTATCATTACAAGTTACAAGATCAATGCAAAGATAGAATAGCTAAGAAATATGTGTGGGGGAAGAGTTCATGTAGAATTGTAGTTCACTGAACTCTTCAGAAATTCTTCCTCTGTTCATTTTCAGTATTAATTTTTGTAGAGACTGCCAGAGGCTCCATCCCAGATGGCATCGTATTCTCTATGTCGTGTACTACTTTTGACCAGGGCCCTAGGGCTCTGATCAAAAGTAGTGCACTATATAGGGAATAGGGTGCCATTTGGGACTGAACCAGAGCGAGGCACCACTGCAACCGAATACAGCTGAGGTTTTAGAATTCTTCAATTCTTAATTTCAGACTGAAAACGGGGGAAGGCCTCAACTGGCAACAAAGACATTCCATACCATAGAGAAGCTGTTACTTGTGTAATTACTGTGATGCTGGCGTCTCTTACAGGTGTTCATATATGTTCCTATAGGTTCCATTGACAAAAATAAGTGGATTATTTATTTATCCCAGACCTGTGTATTGGCTTCCTCTGTGTGCAACAATCAAGTGCATCCTCTTTTGAGAAATTGTTGTTGAGATGGGACAACACCAAAGGAGAGTTTAAATACAGCTGTTCCCCAGCACACCTTCATCTCTGCAGTAGAGACAGGAGGCAACAAGCTACTGTAAACGTTTGAGGGATAAGGAATTTTAATTCACCCAAGCTTGCAAACCCACAAACTGGACATGAAAGCATGTTGATCATTACCGGTCAGCCAAACAAATTCACTTGCTCAGGTTTCTTAATTACAAAGCTTTGATAGAAGAAACTCAAAAGATAACCTATTTTCACTTATTTAGGACTGAACACGAAATGGGGTTCCTGACGGTTCTGTACTTCTATGCTGTAATTGCCTTGCTGTCAAATAAGACAAGTAATTCTAAGAATGTAGCACTCCCAATAAACAAAATCAATGATATTCTTGTTATTAATTGTAGCACATGAAGGTAGAAGGGCAGAGCAGACAGACCATGTTGTTTCCAGATCATAGAAAGAAAGAAAATAATGTAAGCCAAAGCAAGTATGTGATCACATAGAACTTACTTCGGCTAATTTGGTTTAACAAGTAAACACAAACAACTGAAAGCAAAAATGCTCTGTATAACATATTTTTAAAAATGCAATAGGTATTCTGTAACTACATGCTTCATTCCTGTAATATAACACAGTAATTACATTGGATATTCTATTGCTGTACCTCTGGCACAAGGCCTGTGTACTGCAAAGTGTGGCCAAATTATTCTATAATGCTAGTTTGGTTTAGTTTAGTAACATAGGCCCAGTTTACTGGGTACAACACATGTTGAAATTAATCTTCATGCGAATAATGAGGACTATTATTGTATGACTCCTTTATTCTAGAAATGTCTGTCTCTCAATGGCAACTATCCCCTTCACACTGTATATCAACCTTCAGACAATCAAATAAACTATGAGAGAGAGGGTTCAACAATCTGCCCCTGACTCAGAAGGCCCTCAGAGTTCAACTGGCCCATTACCCAAGGCTCCAGAGTGTCCCGTTGTGGTAAAAGACAACACATCGAGGCACAGACCAGCACAGCTGTCTACGCTGTAAGAGAATACCCGGCCTCTCTCTAACCCAGAGCATCAATCTCCAGCAGGCTGACAGGCGCTATGCCCACCTGTTCATCAGAACCGGCCGCGGCCCGGCTGTGTCCTGGCCAACACTGGGCCTACGTGTGTCACAACCAGTAGCATTTCAGCATCAATCCTTGCCCCTGTGTTGTCTTACTCCTTCACTTTGCACCACTTGTTCTCGCTTTCAACCCTGTCGCTATAATTCCAACCTGCATAGCTCTAGCACAGAAAGGTTGTACATAACAGCCGACGTAGCTCACAAAATGCCCTTTGTCTTACATGAGATATGGCCCAATCGGATCATGTTTTTGATATTTGGCCAGTCACTTATAAATGTTCATGTATAAATCATACCATTGAATTAAACGTTTAGCAGGCTGTTGTTACAGTCCCTGAACTTGAAATACACAGAAAACAGAGTCCCATGTTTGCTGCTAAGATCATAAGGTGATTCTCCTGAATGAGGCCAACCACAAGACTTAAAATCCCAATGTATGAATGAAGACTGCAAATCCAATTACATACAGTTACAGTACCAGGGAACTGCTCAGTAACAGACAGAGTGGCGTGTGACTATGTTGCGTGGTTTGGGTTGACATTAAAAACACATTTAATCTGCATCCCTGACCCCCCCCCCCCCCCTTTCCATAAACCATCAACTCTGTGTGAACTATGTAACATCACTTATACACTGAGTGTACAAAACATTAGGAACACCTTCCTAAAATTCAGTTTCACCCCCTTTTGCCCTCAGAACAGCCTGCAATTCATTAGGACATGGACTCTACAAGGTGTCGAAAAGCGTTCCATAGGGATCCTGGCCCATGTTGGCTCAAATGCTTCCCAAAGTTGTGTCAAGTTGGCTGGATGTCCATTGGGTGTTGGACCATTCTTGATACACATGGGAAACTGTCGAGTGTGACAAACCCAAAATCGTTGCAGTTCTTGACACACTCAAACTGGTGCACCTGGCACCTACTACCATACCTTGTTCAAAGGCACTTCAATCTCTAAATCCCATTCACCCTCTGAATGCACACATACACAATCCATGTCTCAATTGTCTCAAGCCTTTAAAATGATTATTTAACCTGTCTCCTTCCCTGATTTGAAGTGGATTTAACAAGTGACATCAATAAGGGATCATAGCTTTCACCTGGATACACCTGGTCAGTCTGTCATGGAAAGAGCACGTGTTCTTAATGTTTTGTACACTCAGTGTATGTTGATATTGGATTCATTCAAAATAACTGTCAAACACTAATATACATGATTGCAAAAGAAAATGTGAGGTCTCAAGATTGTACTGACATGTAGGACTAAATAATACTTGAAGTGGGATGGACCTGAGTACGTAGACAGAGGAAGGGTCTCAAGTTAAATGTGCTCCTTATTGCCAGTCACATGATCATTTTAGTTGTTGTTTTGTTGTTGTTGTTTGTAATAAAACATCTAATAAAAGCCTTCTTGCTCTACATACTTAAATAAAGCCTTCAGTAAAACAAGTATGTCACTTGTTTATGCTCTTTGCTCTACGAATGAAGCCTTTGAAATCTTTGGCTCTCCTGACATTAACACTGCTCCCATATTGAGAACAATCATTAAAATCTCTATGTTCTTATCAAACAACCCCCTCACAAAGAAAGACAAAAATCCTCTATGCACTTCCTCCTCTTGGTCTACCCTCTTAGTCTAACCTCCCAAGACCCTCTCTGTTCTTCTTGTCTCTATCGATCACCTGTCAGGCTCTACTATTTTCTTGAGCTTGTGGAGGATCCTCGCAGGCGAAGTGCTCTCAGCATACCTCACCTTCACACCTCACCAATCTCTTCTCATCCCCTACTCTTTCTTTCCTCTGTCTCTGCTCTCTTCTGTTGTTTCCTCCTTTGCTGTTCTGACTGTTGAGCTCCATTATGCCTCCCCCAGGCACCCTCTCATTTCTTCACAAAGCCCCCCCCCCCCCACACACACACACACTCCCGGGGAACAACCCTAATGGTAGGGGGGCTTGGACCTGGGCTCTACGGGGTGCCAGAGCAGGAAGGTTTTATGTTACCTGGCCAGGTAAGACCATGTTTGTTTACCATTATCACAGCAAGTCCGGAGGTCATGGGACATGAAAAAGTGCTGTGGCTTTGGAGAGTGAAGAATTGTTGACATTTGGAATAGCTGATACTTAATCCTAGCATTGTGTGGGATCCAGCACTCTAGCTCCCCGGCTCTCAACATTCCTCGCCCACCATGGACAGACAGCGCAGGTCTAAAGGTGTGAGAGAGAGGCCCTTTTTTCTCTCTGTGTTCCCCTATGATCCTCACACCTACACCAACATGCACACATGCGAACACATTGTTTGATTCTTGTGCATTATCAATTACAGAAACAAACAGAAAACAACATGTTGTTCCTCAAATACAGTAACTATGTCAGAGAGTTCCTGTGCTATGGCAACTTTCCACTCCCCTCATGTATTCAGGTCAAAGTAAATTGTTGCACATGCAGTTTATCACGATTTTTTAAAGATTTTTTTAAGAACTCAGTCGGGGTCTCAACTTACTGTTGAGAGTTAGAATAGTAGAATACAAGGTGCAATTTTGAAATGTGGTTGTGCACCAGCAGTTTTTCTCTTATGTCAGCCACTGACAGTCCCTCGATTAGCCCATGTCAGCTAAATGTCTTTGGATTGGTAGCGGCCAGCTATCTAAACTTGTAGTAATCAAGGTCGAATTACCGACCGGGTGCCCCTATTGATTTTGTTAGTCACTCTCACTCAAATGTCATATTAAAAACTGCTAACATTTCTACCCTCTGGCAATGTGTGTAGAGTTGCAGGAAATTAGCTGTAAAATTGCAAATTTTTCTCTCCGCTCCATGGCAAAATGAGCAGAATTTAATGACATTTCCTATACAATTGCAAAATCTTTTCACCACCTCATGGCAAAATGTGTAGAATTGCAGCCAACTGGCCTCCCGGGTGGCGCAGTGGTTAAGGGCGCTGTACTGCAGCGCCAGCTGTGCCATCAGAGTCCCTGGGTTCGCGCCCAGGCTCTGTCGTAACCGGCCGCGACCGGGAGGTCCATGGGGCGACGCACAATTGGCCTAGCGTCGCCCGGGTTAGGGAGGGCTTGGTCGGTAGGGGTGTCCTTGTCTCATCGCGCACTAGCGACTCCTGTGGCGGGCTGGGCGCAGTGTACGCTAGTCCAAGGTGGCCAGGTGCACGGTGTTTCCTCCGGCGCATTGGCTGGCTTCCAGGTTGGATGTGCGCTGTGTTAAGAAGCAGTGCGGCTTGGTTGGGTTGTGTATCGGAGGACGCATGACTTTCAACCTTCGTCTCTCCCGAGCCCGTACGGGAGTTGTAGCGATGAGACAAGATAGTAGCTACAACAATTGGATACCACGAAATTGGGGAGAAAAAGGGGTAAAATAAAAAAAAAAATTAAAAAAAGATTTGCAGCCAACTTGCTTTAAAACTGCAACATTTTCTCTACGCCCCATGGCAAAATGTGTAGAATTGCAGCCAACTTGCTTTAAAACTGCAACATTTTCTCTACGCCCCATGGCAAAATGTGCAGAATTGCATGAAATTAACAAAAAAAATAAGAATCGTTAAAAAAAGAAAGATTTAAACACTCAAACTAAGGTAAAATATCAAGAACCTTTACCAAAAAAACGATTTCAAAAATTAAACGTACAGTGACATATCAAGAATTTTTAACCAAAGAATATAGTTAAAAAATCTAACAGACTATATTGAAATATAAAGAATCTTTACTAAAAAAACGATTTCAAAAATCAAACAACTACAATCAAATATAATGTTTTTTTAATCAAACAAAGACTACAGTAAAATATAAAGAATCTTTGCCAAAAAACACAATCAAAACATGTCTGTCACACAGGGTCTGCCTCTTTTAGAAGGGCGATATACTACTAATCACAAACCGCACAGTTCAAAGAATCTGGCGGCCGATGCAGACGCAGTGTCCATCATCTTAAAAATAAAGTGATTACAATTGATGGGAACAATTTATCCTGCAGATGCGATATGACACTGACATTTTGGCAGAGGGAGCTCGTCCAGAGGGCAAACTTTCACTGCCTCTGAGAGCTTCTGAAACAGCTGGTCCGGAGGACCCGGTGGCCACGCTGCTGTTCCCCTGTAGCACGGCACACTGTACAGATGGAGCCACTGAGTCTCGTAAATCAGGCCGACCAAGAGTTCAAACACAGATTCAACCACAAAAACCAGGGAGGTTTTCCAATGCCTTTAAAAGAAGGGCACCTTTTGGTAAATGGGTAAAAAAAAGAAAAAAAGTGAGTGCCTTCCGAGCTGCACTGTGGTGTAAGGCACTGCATCGCAGTGCTAGCTGTGACACTAGAGATTCCAGGCTCTGTCGCAGCCGGCCGCAACCGGGAGACCCATGGGGCGGCGCCCAATTGGCCCAGCGCTGTCCGGGTTAAGGGAGGGTGTGGCCGGCAGGGATGTTCTAGCGACTCCTGTGGCGGGACGTGCGCAGTGCACGCTGATCTGGTCGCCAGGTGTACGGTGTTTCCTCCGACACATTGGTGCGGCTGACTCCCGGGTTAAGTGGGCATTGTGTCAAGAAGCAGTGCGGCTTTTTTGGGTTGTGTTTCGGAGGACGCACGGCTCTCGACCTTTGCCTATCCCAAGTCCATACGGGAGTTGCAGCGATGAGACAAGACTGTAACTACTAATTGGATACCACGAAATTGGGGCCAATGGTGACTTTACAACAGTTACAGAGTTTAATGGCTGTGATAACATAAAACTGAGGATGGATCAACAACATTGTAATTACTCGACAAAATTAACCTAAATTACCACGTGAAAAGAAGGAAGCCTGTACAGAAAGATAATATTCCAAAACACGCATCCTGTTTGCGTTAAGGCACTAAAGTAAAAGTGCTATAAATATGGCAAAGAAATGAACTTCATGTCCTGGATACAAAGCGTTATGTTTAGGGCAAATCCAACACAACATATGAGTACTTCTCTTCGTATCTTAAGCATGGTCGTGGATGCATCACGTTATGGGTATGCTTGTCATCGGCAAGGACTAGGGAGTTTTTTTTTTATAAAAAGAAACAGAATAAAGCTAAGCACAGGCAAAATCCTATAGGAAAAACCCTTCAGCAGAACAATAACCTAAAACACAAGGCCAGATCTACACTGGAGTTGCTTACCAAGACGACATTGAATGTTTTTGAGTGGCCAAGTTACAGTTTTGACTTAAATCGGCTTGAAAATCTACGGCAAGACTTGAAAATGGCTGTCTGGCAATGATCAACAACCAATTTGACAGAGCATGAATCATTTTAAAAAGAATAACGTGCATATGAAAACACAATCCACAAGTTCATCTGACTCTGGGGAAGTAGATAAAGGGCCTCATTCTCAAAATCCCGAAGTATCCATTTAAGTACGGTGGTGGAAAAAGTACTCAATTGTCATACTTGAGTAAAAGTAAAAAGTACTTTATTAAAAAAAGTACTTTAAAAAAGTACTTTTAAAAAGTAAATTCCTTATATTAAGCAAACCAGACAACATGATTTTCTAGTTTTTTTAAATGTATTTACAGACCGACGGGCACACTCCAACACTTGGGCATCATTTACAAACGCTGTATTTGTGTTTAGGGAGTCTACCAGATCAGAGGCAGTAGGGATTACAACATGTTATATTGACATTGTCCTGCCTGAGCATTCGAAATGTAACAAGTACTTTTGGGTGTCAGGGAAAATGTATAGGTGTAAAAAGTACAGATTTTCTTTAGGAATATAGTGAAGTAAAATCAAAGTTGTCAAAAATACTTAAGTAGTACTTAAACATTTGTACTTAAGTACTTAGGGCCACTGTAAATTAGATTATTTCTGTATTTAATTTTCAATAGATTTGCTAAAATGTCTAAAAACATGTTTTCACTTTATCGTTATGGTGCATTGTGTGTAAATGGGTGAGAGAAAATCAATACATTTATAATCCATTTTGAATTCAGGCTGTAACATAACTAAATTGTATAAGTCAAGGGGTGTGAATACTTTCTGAAGGCACTGTAGATCCTTTCACGCCATCTGAACTGCTGCCCTGCTTGTGCTTGATGGCACTAACAGAGCGACTCGGGTACATGTGTGTTAGTTTGGTTGTGTGTGATTCTCTGTCCTTGGAGGCAGTGAGTGTAAGTAGAGGTGGTCAGAATGGACTGAGGGGGTATGTGAAATAGGAGCAGCAAACTGTTTAAGCTCACCTCCGCTCATATGAGTATGATTTATGTAACCAGCTGCTACCCTCTGAAAATCAGAGTTTTCCATCTCAATCTGCCGTCTTAATTTGCAGGAATGAAGTGGTCCTTTAATCCTGGAGCTCAATGTGTGGCACATCACTTTAAACGCTGCCTCAAATTATATCCCACTGGGAGGTGGTCCTCTGTATACATATCATTTAAAAGGGAAGTAATCACACCAAGCAGGGGAATTCAATCTGAGCTCTAGAAGAAAGTATATGAAAATAAATAATGCATTTACTGCATTTGAGTTTTTTGGAATGAATTTGTTATGCAAGTCCTGACCCATAACAGCTAACTATGGAATATTCAGTGAACTGAAAATGTATTTACTCTCTCGAGCCCTCAAACTCGAATCTGGACCTAGAAGCCAGTTCCACTGCTTTTTTTCCTTTGTTCCCCTCTAATCAGGGGCTGATTTAGACCTGCGACACCAGGCGTGTGCAATTACTTATTAGGTAGAACAGAAAACCAGCAGGCTCCGGACCTCGTAGGGTCTCTAGGGGATTCTGATAGAGAATGGCTCTTCTATCTGTTCTAATGCTGTAAATCAGACTCTCTAGATGGGTACACCTAAAAGCCTGCTGAACATGTTTACTAAAAATGTAAAGCATGTAATGGATCTAAATTAACTTCATTTTGGCATGTATTTTGTATACATTGTTGGCATTTTCAAGTTCACAGATGACCGTGTTGTGAATTACCCCAAATAGGCATAAACAAACCTCAATAAAAATCACCTACTGTATTTTTTCCAAAAAGAATTGTTTTATTCAGCGACGGACAGTTTTGACAGTGGAGTCTTGGCCGGAGACCACCACAGCTGTTTTTCCATACTACCTCCTTTTTCATCTCTCTTTTAATGTCCCACATTTCTGGTCAGTAATTGCAGATTCTGACAACAAGATCATACAATTTGTGATTTGTTAATGTGGGTTGTCAATGACTTTGTTGATGCATGTATTTCACCAAGGGGCTCCAGTTCCAGAGAAACTCTGTGTTTGTGTGGAAACTCACATTCAGTTACGTTCTCTCTCACTGTACACACTCCAGGGGGGAAGGTGACAGTTGTTGTTGGCTAAAGTGGCAGGCTATGGAGAGGAAAAAGCTAAATGCAGCTATGGAATAAAACCAGTGATTTCTCAGGCTGCAGGTGGAAAGTCAATCTTGTGGCTGAAGTTCACGACTCTGAAGCTTTTACTTTGCTTTGATGGTTGGATGTGAAATTGTGTTTTTCTACGATTTCGTTGTCTGTCCCCCATCCATTGTTTTAGACGGCTCTTGTGCCCATCAGAGCTCCACACAAAATTGCTTAAAAATACTCCCATGTCAACTATTTGTCTTTGAGGCCTCTTTCATGGCACAAGATTTTTAACCTTCCAGTGTCATTTTGTCAGTCATTTGTAACCACTGACTTTGTTTCTCCCATCCAGAGGACTGTAGCAAAGCGTATTAGATATGTGAGGCATTCTTAGAACAAGACATGAGGATTCATTTCCATTATTAAGAGTGTTCCAGCCCAGTGTAAACAGTGAGCGCTGCAGTGAAATAGGATATTGTGCTGAGATGGATGTGCACTGGTGCAAAGTAAAAGTAGTACAATTAGACATTTAAGTAAAAGTAGACATTTCTTCCCCACAGATTCTGCCCCACAGATTTTGATTTATCTAGTCTGTGTGTGTGTTAATATTTATTTCATGTTATTAGTGATTTAGGTTGAGGTTTTAAAAAAAACCTGTCCCTCGTTTTAAGGTCAACTCTGTTGCATGAACTGAACACTTGTTTTAATATGGTGAAAACTATTCCTTTTGAAATAAATTGAACATCTTATCATCAATCATAGTGTAAAAGCAGGTGAGCTGATCCTCCTCTTTCTGGCCTTTTTCTGGTGTTTTGTGGTGGGAAAGTTAATGCGTCAATCCCTATGGCTGATTTAAGATGACTTCTTCAACCCTGTTACGGTCAACCCTGTTACGGTCAACCCTGTTACAGTCAATCCTGTTACGGTCAACCCTGTTACGGTCAACCCTGTTACAGTCAACCCTGTTACGGTCAACCCTGTTACGGTCTACCCTGTTACGGTCAACCCTGTTACGGTCAACCCTGTTACGGTCAACCCTGTTACAGTCAACCCTATTACTTTATTTTGCACTTAATGGGTGAAATAAAACATACATTTTTCATCAAGTTACACTACCCAAAATACTGATCACATTCCTCATGTATGCTCATATATTTTGATACATTAAATGCTGATATTGAGAACCTATGTTATGTATATGTTATATATTTGTACGTCCTGTTTTAGGGTGTGATGTCACTGAGTACTGCCCCTATATATAGGACCTTCCACCCCCATCTGGGATATGGATCCTGATGGAGATCTAGCAGGGGAAACATTGCAATAATAAAATCACCTGGGAGCATGAGCAGCAGTGTGCAGTGTTTCTTTATTTTTTTACTACCCAAATGGAACTCATTTCGTGGAATGACCCTTGTATGTTTTACATGATTAACGACATGCCTTCAGATCTTGGTGTGTTCAAAATGGCATCAGTGCCTATCACCATGTGTTGTCATAAACCATTCTAAAGTAGACCCTAGAGGAGAATACACGTCCCCATCAGACCAGTTGACTAAAATGCTTTGGATGGTCTTATATCAGCTGTTATCACCTGGAATGTCAGTCTGAGGTCAAACTTAAAGAAATACAGATACTCTTGGTGGATGTTGAGTCACTCTAGCTATGTAGTATGTAGATGGGTATTCTGTTTTGCTGGCTTTGAAATAAATTCAAATCAATAGCATCCTTGGATAAATGATCCACTTAAGAACACATTTTAAAAACAGTTTGCTCCAAATCACCAGCAGGATGCTCCTGTGTGGACAGGGTTCCAAGTACGCATTTGTAGTGCTTATGTTGACTAATGTGAAAAATGCCAATGGCCATGGTGTGAGAATCGGCAGCCATGTGGCACACGTGCATGGTCTGAATGTCATATAGAGCTGCTCTACAACTTCAGCATTAGCGTGGTTGGCATTCCTCTACAACCAGGGAGAGGCATTATCACACAAACTCCCACATCCAATTCCTATGTTCAATGGTGGTGAGAGGGCCAAGTAGCAGGCATTACAACAGTGATACTATCACAGAGCCCCGCCAGGAGGTTTTATGTGGCCCTCGACTTTAATTAATTTCATGAGCAAATAACGTTCTACAATATGATCCCTAGGAATTTGTATTATCAAAGTTTTTAAATACAAAGTCAAGCTCATAGACACAAATGATTGTATACTGTACTAATAATTTTAAAAGTTCCTGCCTTCATTGTTGGAAAGATTATTGGGCATACCTTATGAATTATTGACATACTGTATGCTGTAGGAGTTGCTCATGTTGTCTTTTCAAACTATTGACCTGTGACCTTTTTTAATGGCCCACTAATTTATATAGTTTACTGTCAGTGCATTACAAGGGCCCACCATTGAGGTTTTATTTCTTTCATAAACAGCCTCCATCCATTCATCTGAATTCAAGGATGGATTCCTGAGCCATAAAGAAAGAGACAAAAAAAGAAACAGAGGTTAAAGAGATGACATAATATAGTGGGGGTCATGAGGGGTCATGAGGGCTCCTCTCAAATCAAGATGAACAGAGTTGGAAAATGACTGCAACACGGCTGCACGTAGCACACTACCAGTCTCTCAGGTGGTTCATGTAAGTGATCCTGTCTTGTGTTTACGTAGCAATAGACCCACCACAAGCCCTATACTCTGTATGACTATGATGGAGAAAAGGCTGAACGCTAATCTGAGAGGTGGCACGCTGCCCAGAGAGAACAGACTGTGGCAATGAGAGCAGAGCAAGCCACTGCTTGGGATGGTGAAGCTGAGGGTGTGAGAGAGATCAGACTGTTATTAATTAATGGACTAAATTAAAAAACACAATGCTTTCTGCCATTTAGCCTGGCATGTGTTAACAATCATATTTCAACTCTCTAAGGTTATATTATAATGCAAGCCTCGTTCCAGGGTGGAATATATCAGATGCACGTTTTAATTCTGAGCATACTGATAGGGGTAATGATATTCTAACCAAACAAATTGAAATAGTGCCAATGGTTTACAGAAGTGGAGAATGTTTTTGCATGGTTGAGACAAACTATACAGAGGGAAATGTAATGTTAAGCGCACTAAAATGATATAGTATGTGTTGATGGATACCTTCTATCTTGGCAAACACAAATAACCTGTTCACAGTGTGGTTTCCACTTTTATGAGACCATAGCGAGAAGGCCAATTTAAGAACTTTTTCTTCTTGGAGAACGCATGCTGAAATATGATAGCCTGTCTATCCATATACAAAAATCAATTTACATAGGGCTTAGGCCTATAGCATAGCCTATTGGTGCAATGAATCCTAAAGTATCACAGTTAAAAATATATGGCAAATAGAAAGCAAACTGGATGGTCTTCAGAGATAGATGGGAGGGGTTGGGGGTAGCTGAAGGATGAGACTAAAAACAAACAAAAGAGAACTATTGTAAAATAGATTGTGTCCGTAAAATATGTATAGTATGTATAAGCCGGAAGTAAAAGCCAACGTGTTGTTGTCCATTAGTTTACGCCAGTTAGGGGAGGGGTGGTAGGGTTAGGGGAAAATAATAAATATATATATATACATATTATATATATATATACATATATATATATATATATACGGGCGATTGTAGATTATGCAGACAATTACATTGATGGAAGCCACAATCAATCTGCAATATTAAAACTAATCTACCCCCTAAAAACACATAAAGAAGAAGCCTAAAGTAATTTATACACATGGTGATCAAAACGTCTTGTGATAGGCTGTCTGCTGTACTGGACCTGACTGATCTGGTGTAGATCATTGTCCCACCACTGCTGAAGGTCACACATAGTGACAACTGGACCCAGATCACACTGTCCGTATACGGAAATGGGGGTCTGTGTGTTTTTAGGATAATATGAATGACAGCTCCTCTCTATCTCTAATTAGCAAGCAAGACTTTATGAGTTCCTGCTTTTAGATTATATGCTAACCTCACAAATATTCCTAATAGCGACACGAAAGGCTATCGTGTGTCCCATCGCATGTTCCAGAGGACCAGCTGGTCAGAGTTACCCACGTGGTGACGACGGCTTGGAAACAAGACTTCTGACAGTTCTGGGTGGCACAGTCAAACTGCTACTGGTCTGTTTTTGCCTACACACCATAGCCGTGGGAAGATGTTTTGTGGTGGTGGGGGGGCACATTTCTCCCGCGCTGCAGATGGCTGTATCAGTCCGCTAATACATATACTACTTTTGTTTTATTTATATATTTTTATTTTTTACATTTGATTTTGCAGGGGGTGCTGCAGCACCCTCAGCACCCTTACTTCCCGCGGCTCTGCTACACACCAATCTATTATGCAATGTTATTTTTTGCCTACATGCCACCTAGACAAGTTGATGATAGTAGGCAATAGCCCAGATGACGCTGAATAGCCCACACTTTGATGGTAGGCTACCAATAACAATTATGTAATAAGAACACATAGCCTACATACTGATAGTTTTAAATCTCATCAATCATTTTTCACTTAGCCTACATGCAGTAGGCTAATTCATTGACCCAAACACTGCATGTAGCCTATTTTTATCCCATTAACTGCTAAAACGCTTCCATGATTACTGAAAAATAATCTCTCTGAAAAGAGTCCTTTGTTAGTGGCTCTCTGGGAAGGGAGAGAGACCCACCACCCCTCGCTTGTCTTTCATCACATTTGTCAGAAGCTGATATTAATCTACAGCTGTCCAGTGCTAAACTGAAACACAATCAAAACGACCATCTGAGAGAGGAAACATATGGTGGCATCGTCACTCTTTTATTTGGACTTTTGTTGTAGATTTTTCTTTCTCAACCCCTATTTTTTTTCTCCGTCTGATATGTAAGTTACGTGTTATTTGTGGCTTGTTTGTATGTAGCCCATTGTATGACCTCATGGAGAAAAATAAAGAAAATAGTAGTGGTGTTGAGTATAGTGTAAGAAATATCCATGGTCTCTTCTCAAGAACGTCTCAGTTGAATGTGCATAGCTGCTATCTCCCTGTAAAGAACTTTCTGAATACTACTCTGTACAAATATACTACTCTGTACAGGTATTGAATTCCCTTTAGACATACAGTATGTCTTCACACTGAAAAGTTGAAGCATTAGCATTGACAATATCTACAAGAGAATGATGTAGCCCTTTCCTGCAGTCAATGGCCAAAAGCGCACTCTTTGACCTCATGGGTGGAACATTATTGATATTTGTTATAATGTTCTCATTAATAAAGGTTGTTTTTTTTACTATGAAAATCTTGTGTTTCTATGTCAAACCGTTTTGTTATATTTCAGTTTTCTGTGATGTATATAAAAGTGAATAAGGATTAGGATACAAACTCAAATTGGAATACATTTCAACTCTAGATCTGACATGGTACAGGTGTCTTCTTTTTTTAAGCCCATAACCATGTGTGTGAGGTGTGTACTTTTGTTTCAAAGTAGATTTGTTGAAGACTACCAAGAAACACTCTGTGGGACCCTGATTTAACCCACTGCAGTAAAAGGTTAAGAGGGGAGAAAGAAAATAAGATGAATGTGAACCCCAGTACACTGACAATGCATCAGTGGAGGGTAAAAATGTAACACTTAAGTTGTGCTTACAGATGACTGGAAGATATGGATGTTGTACAATATAATATCATTGAAGAAATTAACCAGAATAATAGACTGACACATCATCAAACATAATAGTTTTCAATCGGACTGTCTATGAAATTGTATTTTCTAAAGATCACCCATATCTGCCCTGTACATGTTCGCCTAAACAATCAGAGGCTATAGTTGCGTTTTAATCACATTGTGCCGTTGCTTTATAGTTACAGGCAACACATTGACATTACATCCGAACTGTATCAAGAAAAAATACTTTAAAAGGCAATATATTAATATATTCACAATACAATATTCAATGGGTAATCTTTTGACTTTGCAATATACCTGGGATGACTGAAAAAACAATGAGGAATAAGTTTATAAAGATCCAAATCTTAAATACAACATTATCACAGATGTAGGATCTTAATTTGAGCCAGAATTGGTGAAGCAGGAAAATAATCCTGCAGCAACACGAAATGTGAATTATTATGTGGATTATAATTAATGGACATTAGTGTAGGGATTGATACATTTTTCATAAGGGAAAATCAACTCTGAAATTTCAAAGTGGAAATTTCAAATTTCAGAAGCCTTTTTAAACTTCAAATACGCTACAAGTTAGAAAAAAGTTATCCTGCAACAGGGTGATCAAATTAAGATCCTACACATGTATAGAGCTGCCCATAGATCGCACACAGACATACATACATAGCACAGTTGTGTGTGTCCACTTCTGCTACCACCTGTCCACCCTTCCCCCTCAAAATCACCAGTCAAACCAGTTGTTCCCTGTGGGTCGGGGTCCAGATTTGACAAAATGCTCCTTTTATGAAGTCCGGAGCCCCCGTCAAATACTGTGCAGTGACACTACCATTGTGTGTGTCCGTTGAGTTCTGAAACAGTTGTCGTTGACAGCTGCTGGGGAGCAATATAGATAGAGTCAAGTGGCTTCAAATAGCCAGTGCTCACTTCAGTCATGTTAGAGAATGCTCCTCTCTCTTGCTCCTCTCCTTTCACGGATAGAAAAATAACAATGGCAAATAGTGTTTGTCCAGTCTCTGACTATGCTCTTGTCAAATCTCATTTTTGATGTTCCAGTTTCACACATTCACCATATTTGTTTTATTTTTCAACAACTGTCCTCTTTGGAGGAGTTGAATGCGTTCAGTCTTGGCCAGATAAAAGTTGTCAGTCACACCACTTAGTATTTCTGGCATGCTGTCCAGCAAGTCCTGCCCTCCTTTCTCTTAAGTAGGAGAGACTCAGTTTTAGATTCTCTCCCTTGTGCACTGCATTTCCAGCAGATGGTATCCACAATGGCGTAATTTCAGCTGAGGATGTTTCCGCCACAGAGGGTGTAGCGTCGAGCTGCAAGTGAGATTAGAATCTGTTACAGAAAATGTCTGTCAATATCACACAGTGCAGAGAAACACAGAGGCCAGCTTGGGCCTGGAGGGCAGCAGAGCTTTAAAACCAGTACAAGTCCTTGCTCTTATCCTGGGCCTGCAGACCTGAGAGGACAGGAAAGAGAAAAAAGAGAGAAGAGAAGGGAGGGCAAGAGAAGACGATTAGGAAGAGGGAGATCAAATGGCTTAAAGGTAGAAGCAGGAAGCCTTGAAGCAGAAAAGTGTAAAAAAAAACAAAAAACATTTTGCCTCTCAGAAAAAAGCAGAGACAGAGAACTCAACCTGTTAAAACACAGAGACATGGTCTTTCTTAGTGTTGGAGAGTGGCCTTGAAAAGACAACAGTTTTCCCAGGCAGAAAGAAACCCTACATTGTGTTATGAATGTAAGGATAACCCTGGTGTAAGGCGTCACAACGTTTCTTAACTTCTATCTTAAATGAATTGGAGAGCCCACAATAGTATTCACGCATGTTTGGGGACAATCAAATAATGAAGGCTATTCTGAAGTGCCCTTGGAACCACTACTCCTTTATGAAGAGTGTGTTTTTGTTGTTATTGCTATTATTACCTGCATCTACATTGAGGCCGATGCTCTGGCTGATGTCTGCCCCTGCCCCGGTGAAGGTACCGGTCCAGGCCGAGCTGGTTGGCTCACTCTTCCCAATGTCACATGTTGAGGCGCTCGGCCCTTGGACAGTGGATGGAGGGAGCCGGTGCGGCCGGACGGAGGGCACCAGCAGAGAACTGTAGCGGGGGTCAAAGTGCGTGCCATACACCTCGTGCATGCTGGGTCGAGGGTAGGTGGAGCCCTGGGTGCCGATGGCCCCGCCAAGTGAGTAGGGGTGGTGGTGGTGGTGGTGGTGTGAGTGGTGCCAGGGCTCTGGGGTAGCATGGTGGAGGTGACTATGTAGGGAGGCAGAGGAGTAAGGGTCCCCAGTGAAGGGTATCTCTGAGTGGGAGGCTCCTAAGGCACTGCTCATGGAGGAGGGCTGGTACGCACTGTTCCAGAAGGACGGAGGGAAACTCCTCTGGCTCATCGGGAATGGTCCATCTAGGAAACCACAGACACACTGAAATGCTCAATCACAGATCAATTATGTGGTAAAGACTATGAATGTATCTGTGGATGAGGATCGATAAGCCTGTTCTGAGGATGTGGTAGAATAGCAGAGCTTAAAGACTGATCACTCAATGATCAGTTCAGTTGTAGGGATGAAATAAAGGAGAACATGATGGGAAAAATATGCATGGATGAATATCGTTGTTGTTGTCCATCATTTCTGATGGTTGATCAACATTGGAGAATTTTGTTGATTAAGGAAGTAACATGCAACAGAAAAGTTATACCAAACTCTCACTACAGGTTCCCCTACAATACAGTGAACAAGTCTGAGCCCTAAATTCCACAGAACCCACGTTATTATATTTTCAACTGCTTTATTTACAGCAATTCATCATGCCCATCAATTTTGTTTGACTTTCTGATTCCTTTGTAATTTTGATCAAACACAAATGAGAGTGAATGACTGCCAACTGAAACAATGAGAGCAAAACATGGGATTCATTGATTTGTTATAAAATCCAAACTTTTAAAATGCAGTTTATTTTAGTAGGATGTGAACACAATGATATACCAAAAACCAAGAACTCACTTGCATGCAAGACCTAGGCCTACTTGCCAAATGAATGCAAATATTTATGAAAACGTTTCCTTTATCTTCTATGTAGCCTAAATACACAGTTTTTGAGGTTAAATGAAACCCCGCGCGCGAACAGGTGTTTGGAGTGGTTCTGTGATCGGCACCTCTCCAAGAGGTGGATGTAGGTCTACCTCGTGCGGACTTGTTGCTGACCGACCCGGGGACGTAGCTGGTGGGCTGGTTGAGGGCCCGGCTGAAGTGCTCGTCCACCACTGAGCTGATGTCCCCCTGGAAGTAGGTGAAGAGCACGCACCGCGAGTTCAGGTACTCGGCCTCCGGAGGGTGATCTTTCTCGCGCGCGCAGTCCTCCTCCTTTATCGTCGGACCCGCGAGGTTCGAGAACGAGCTGCCCCCGCTGACGCTCTCTTGCGCTTCTTGCATTTTGGAATAAAATGCCAATTTCTGAAACATCCGATAAAAAAACGTCAGAACGTAATAGCCTTGACATGTATTAGATATGAATTTCTATCAAGGCATCAAGTTACAAATGATCTACTTGAATTTCATCTGCACATTTGGGTGACCACGTGTGACATTTTTGCGCTTTTCATTATTGTCCAACAGTTGCGCATTATATTGTGGTCTCTGTGTGTGGTATATTAAAAATAAACGCATGGTCCTCTCCTCATTCATAGGCCTATTCAAACTTGTTTTAGAGGAGGCAGTGATTGGATTCAAGAACAAAGTTATTGCATTTAAATTCCTGAACATATCGCAACTCAGTTAATTTGTTAATTATGGACATTGGAGAGTTTTTAATTAATGCCATTATTCCATTCTCCCTGTGCATACTCACTCAATTTAAAGAAAACGTTAGACCTATTTGAAATATGAAAACCAGCTCTGCATTTGTGTATTGACTATGAGAGGTTTTAAGAAAGTTGCAAACATTTAAAGGGCCGTAGCACCAATGCACGTCTGGAAAACAAATAGTCCATATAGGCCGAACTGGTTCTTGTGCATGCACAAGCAATATCTTAACTTACAGTAATCACCGGATAAGCTTAAACGAAATCGTTACCAGAGCACTGTTTATTCAATTTTCAACTGCCCTTGCTCATTGCAAGTTATGAAAAATGTGACGCGGTAACAAAATAATTGTTGTGAACGTAAAAGAATCCTAAATTGCATCCAACTTCGACTTCGACGAACGGTTAATAAAAGTGTTAACGAAGCCCACAATCTATTAATGACCCATCATAATTTTGCTTTGATTGGTTAATAAAGGCCTTGGCTATTTCAATGTAGCCGACATTACGAATAGTCCTAACATACACATAGCAAAATATCCTAAATAGCAATAGAATACAGACACAACAAATTCAGTAGCCCAGCCTGAGCGATTCGATTTAGCAAGACAGAGAACATTTCTATAAACACTTGAAAAATAAGTTGGTTTAAAACACCTATAAACACTTACATCAACTAAAAAATATTATCACGCAGATTCGATATAGTCAACAATATAAGGAGGTATGGCTATCATTATTCATTAATGAATCATCAATAACAATAAAAAATTGGCCTAGCATTGTCAATAGGCTAATATATTATTATTAAATAGATAACTGTCGGAAGGGACTATTGGTTCCCAATTTTTAAAGTGACCATTGCCAAAATACAGTTGCCTAGAGAGACCTAATGATGCGCCATAATGCGCAATGAAAGTTTTATTCCACACAAGTTTTACAAAAGTTTCCGTGCACTAAATATGCCAAAAAGCGAAACAACACAATACATAACATACCTGGTGATGATAAGGGCTATACGCTGCGGAAAAATAAGGCTGAGGTGGTGGACCATACACTTGATACATAACATCCAAGCAGCTCATGGCGAAAAAAGCGAATTCTCACGGTTAATAACTTGACAGAATAAGCAGATTGTAGGGATGTAATTTCCTAAACGGAGAGAGATTAACCTGGGACGTTGGAGAGCTGCATTTCTATCCCAATCGCGCTGCGCGTCCTGCCTTCTTAACGCTACGTCAGTGCGACAGGGAACGCGTGGCGGGGGAAAGTAAAGACGTTACACAGCCAGCGGTTTTCAAGTGTCTCTGGACGAGCCTGCATCTGACCAATGAGGGAGCAAAAGCACTTCACAAGCTGGTGTATTATGTCTTCTGAAAGTCTGCAATGAACATTTCATTACTGTCATGAGATGCGAGATGCTAAATGAAATACAATGGAGCTCTGCCAAATAGGGTAGGCCACTTAGTGGAGAGTTTAGTAACAAGTTTACTGACTGTTTACTGATATCGACTGTTACCTGGAATGAATTCCTTTGATGCGCACCTGCTTGTTACTTGCATTTAATCTATATTACATGCCAACACGCTAATTTCACACACATATGTATGTGTATTATATTTGTAGCTCATTTATATTGTCTTTACATAAGGCTAGTTACTGGTTGCCACAAATGAGAGAGTATGATACAAAATATTGTGAATAAAACTTTTTACAAATTATATTCTAATACTTTTATAGTTGGTTGGGCCAGGATAGAAACCCATGGATCTGTCGCATAACGTTCATGGCTCTGTGGTAAGCTGTAAAGACCTATTAATAAGACTGTGTTATATCCTTTGCAATGGAGGCTTTTAAAATAATCCCTCAGTGTAAGTTATATCAAGCAGTACATGCAGCCTGTACGGCTGTCAAAATAATCTATTAATTGGAACATTACATTTATTCATACAAATTTCCCCCAAATGAGTACAATACGAGTCAGAAATGTCAACATAAGGAATGTAACATATTTACAACGTTGTTGGTGTTAATTGTCTATGTAAACAGTTCAAATAAATGAATGGGAGGAATGCAGGTCTCCAGCCCCACACAGTACAGAGTGTCACAATCCTTCAGTGGCCTGTCAGATTCCAAGGTCAGAGGTTAAATAGTTTTGTCGGGGTCAGAACGGATTACCTAGAGTTTGAATGATAATAATAATCATTTCACAACAAACAATAATGGAACTGGAATTAAGGTATTAATATTACAAAAATGTTGCTCTAGTCTATTGTGAACAAAGTGAGACAGGTAATGACTATTCATATCCTAAGACTCTCTCTGTATTCATGGTCATTGTGGGCTTAGACAAATGGTTTTTCCACCATAAATATAGTGAGCTCCAAAAGTATTGGGACAGGGACACATTTTTTTGTTTGTTTTGGCTCTGTACTCCAGAACTTTGGATTTGAAACAATGACTATGAGGTTAAAGTGCAGACTGTCAGCTTTAATTTGAGGGTATTTTCATTCATAGTGAACCGTTGAGAAATTATAGCACTTTTTTTACATAGTTTTAGGGGACCATAAGTATTGGGACAAATATGTGTATTAAATTAGTCCAAAGTTTAGTATCTGGTCCCATATTCCTAGCATGCAATGATTACATCAAGCTTTTGACTCTACAAACTTGTTGTGTTTCAAATGATTTTGTGCCCAATAGAAATGAATGGTCACCTATGGTAAATAATAATAGAATATGTTTCTAATACATGTGGATGCGACCATGATTATGGGTAGTCCTGAATGAATCGTAAATAATGATGAGTTACAGATGCACAAATATCATACCCCCCAAAAAATGCTAACATCCCTTGTTAATGTAATGTTGAGAGGTTAGCATGTCTTGGGCGCATGATATTTGTGCATCTGTAACTTTCTCACTCATAATTATTCAAGATTAATTCAGGACTATCTGTAATTATGGTAGCATCCACATTAATGTAGAAGTGTTTAGACACATATTTTATTCATATTTACAATAAAAATTACTCCAAAATGACACAATAAAAATTGGGGGATTATGTACAAAAAGTGGTGTAATTTCTAAAACGGTTCTGGAATACAGGCCCAAGACAATAACAACAAATTGTCACTGTCCCAATACTTTTGGAGCTCACTGTATTCCTTTAAATGTTTCAACAATTGAAGGGAGACAAACCTTTTAACATATCCTACAAAACGTGTCTGATGCTGGATAAACCATATGAAGGAAATCCAAGGTAAAGATGATTCTAGCCCTCTGATGGCGAGTTGGATAAGAGAGTGTCTTTGCACTCAATTAACCTTGTTGGCTGGGGCAGAAACAGGACCATGGAGGAAACCACCACCCGCTCTGCTCTGCCAGCCCTGCGCTGTGTCGGGGAGAACCCGGCCCCTCACGCATCAGCCCTCTTAAACTCACAATTAACAGCTCTGGATTTTCAGATGAAAACTGAGTCCCAGCACCACTGCATGGTTGGAAGTAACACTTTGGGCACATCAGTGGAATACATGCAACACATACTGACTTTATCCTCCTGTTTTGTCTACAGTCTACTGAGCACATTGCCTCAGGTCTACAAACAACGTACTCTACCTTTTTAGAATGGCTGTGTATTCTAGCACTTATTCAACTTATTCATACACTTATCATCTTATATTTCAAAGTCGTAACAGTTCATCAGTGGCCTATATAATTTTTAGTTAGCCAAATAATTGACATGAGAATCCACTGCAGGTGGTAGTGAAATGGTCAGTAGGGTTATTGTTGAGGGATACTGCGTGATAAGGGACTATGATAATTGTATTTCCTTTCCTGCGCGTTATACATTAGACTCGGTCAGAGCTCAACTTTCAGTCAGTCAGATAATATTGCCATTTGCAATACATTTCCATTTCTGATGTCAGTGTAACGCAACGTGTTTTTCTTTCTACACAACAGCTTAAAGACAAGAAATGGGTGGTGAGGGTTAACACCGCGCTAATAGGAGCTAACTCGCCGAGACAACAGCACATTTAACACGTCTAATGAAAGGTAGTGGATAGGGGTCTGGAAAGGAAGGGAGGGGGAGTGCACCTCACAGACTGCTTTTATTTATTGTTATGTTCAACACGGGGCTGCCTAGACCAAGACTCAAGTCTAAAACCATTGTTTGGTCCCCTGATGGAGAGGGACCCTTGGCCCTGACCTTCCATTTACAGGTAATATGCCTGGCTCCTCCCAAGGCTACCGACTAGGAGAGAAGGTGGGGCTGTGGGTGGAGGGGTGAGGGGGGTGGGGGGGATAGATGAGGGGATGAAAGGAGCGGCACACAAAGGTATTGCCAGAGAAAGCCTGAAGTGAACGAGGTATGCAAACATGTACTTTACATAGTAGCTGAAGGAGGGTAGGGTAGGAGGGGACTGCAAAATGAGGACTGAATATATTAGTAGGATATGTTTTTTTGTTTTTTTGCTGCGCTAATCATTGTCTTGTGTGTCCGGTGTTTTAGTTCCAGCATTTAAAAATTCATTATGAATTAAAATAATTATTATCACTCTAGTTATTTCAGGATCTCTACAAAAACATTAAAATACTTACAACTAGATTAAAACTCTTCAAACTGCTTGAATAACTATTTTATTGTATTACAACTGACTCCTCAAATAAATTAAGCTGAAGGTCATTGGTGACAAATCCTTGTCGTATGAAATGACTTCCATGTTGTGTATGAGGAATGATCATTGATCCTCATTGGGTTTGAGGTGTTCTGGTAGTGTGACATAGGTGTTAACACCTACACTCCATGTGACCGCAGCAACCGTTTTAGAAATGGGACTTCCAGTGTGAAATGTGAAACAGAGAGTTTCTGTTTCAGGAGGGATATTGTGACACCTGTCCCAGACACACAGCCTCACTGCCACACAAGGCCCAGCAGCATATGAGGAAACCATTAAAGAGCACAGAACAGGCACATACAGCCCAGGACCAGGGGGAAAGTTCGAGGGTCATAGGTCAAATCCTAGGCGGTACACAGCTTTTTTGTTTGAGCCAATGATCATTTAAAATGCATGTAATGAACACAAAGAAAAAAAGAAACCCGCACTCATTTCTAATCAAAGGCCTGCTACATCGGGACCGGTAATATTATGACACAATTAGGACGCAGTGGGCCTGCAGTGTGTCCAATTGATTCGCCAGAGCTCTGACTACATAGCACGACATGGCATAAGAGAAGCTTGATACGTACAGTAGAGCCCCAGCAAACCCTTCTCGTGGCAGAGACACCTGTCGCTAGTATTAGGTGGCGATGAAGTCGTGGTCTGGCCTGGGGAGGAAATGTGGAAATCCAAAGACACTGGGGTGACTCTTGAATTGAGCGAGTAGGAACCGTCAGCTGTGGACCTGCTGCTAGGCCGCTTCCAGGCTTATGCATTCACACTGACTCCATTCATCCACCCATTCATTCCTTTGGACACGCCTGACATTAGTCTAATATAATTTATTGAAAAACTACCAGTGTGACTGTATGTTGCATATGTGCTTAACCAGGACAATGTACAGTAGCACTCCGCATTAGGGAAAACACAGCAAGAGAACTGTATGTAGAAAGTCAAAATGAAGTCATGTAAAACATGACCAGCCCTTCCCTAGACTTTCACTAGATTGCTAATGATTATTTTAATTAGATTGATCAACTAATGATAGTTTCCCTGTTATTTCATGTTGGTCTTGGTCATCATGTAAATGTCCAAGACGACCAATGTACCTTTTTTCCCCTTCCTTTTTTATAGGAATTTGAACTTAGAAAGATTTCATTTAGAATTCAAACCAAGAAAAGCAAGGCCAACCATTTCAAATAATATTTGAATGACTGTCCTGGACAGTGATTTTTTGTTCTCTGTGCAGAAGCTGAAAATACCATGTCCACAGCTCTGTAACAGAAAACCTTGACAGTACAGGGAGTGGTTTCTTACCAGTTTAGTCTTCAAATGTGTCTCTTCTTTGTGACAATACACCATCATAGACACATGATTGAAAAGGCATTGAAAGTCTAAGAATAAATTTAATCTGAGATTCGGGTGATTCATATAATATGATGACTGATTCTCCATCTTAGAGAACACACTGAGGCAAATCAATGCTGGTTGTTGGTGATGTATTCTGCCTACAAGGTCTAACCCTAACTTTAACCTGAAAATGCTGTAAAGCTTGAATGAGATGATTCAACACAAGCAAATTTATTCAAACCTGGTCATTGTTACTTGTTCTACGCAGTTTGTTTGTTCTACGTTGTAGCCCAGGCAATCTCAGTGTACCCTGGATGAGAGGTTAGGGTTAAAAAGAGAGATCTTGCTAGATGTGCTTCAGCTTCTCATTACGTGCAATACTGTCTACACAAAACCCCTATAATATTATGTCAATTGTAGGAAATACATTTGTTCCATAACTTCATGAATGTTTCATAAGGTAAAGGTAAAGGGTGTGTTACTATTAACTCCCTGTAGAGTGTGTGTGTCTGCAGTGAGTGTGTTTCTTCCTCGTGTATGAGGAAATATTACTGAAAGGTGACTAGCATAAAAATATTTCCTTTCCATTCAAGTGGTGCCATGCTAAGTTGGCATGGGTTTGCCTTGGCGGTGGAGTGCGTGTGATAAACGTGCACTACTGCCCCCTCCACAGAGTGCGTGTGATAAACGTGCACTACTGCCCCCTCCACAGAGACCCACATAACAACAACCACACGTTACGTCACCAGGCTCCTGTTGCATATTGAAGTCATATCTTTTCCTGCCAGTTTTATGGGTGAGGGACACTATAAACCAGGGTGAGGGTGGGGTTGAAGGATGTGGTGTGTGGGTGACGAGCAAGCATTTCGGGGAGTAGTCAGGAAAAAATTGAGGAGAAATATATTAGTGCCACATTTTTACAGGGGCAAGAAATTCCATCCGGCTCAAATGTGTTTTGGCGGGCGTCTTGGCCCCTTGTCAAACCCATGACTGTCACTGCGCCTCCTATTTCTGGAGGGGACCTGGATCCAGAGAGGGGCGAGCCCATTAGCAGTTAAAATTAGGGCGGCCCGGTTGTAACAACACACGCTTACTTCCAACAAAGGCGACGTGAGTGTCATGGTCATGTGACAGTACTGAGTCCTGTGATTCAGGAGACAGCTGGAGGGACAGGGCTGGCGATGTGGGGGACGGACGAGGTGTGGGGTGCAGTGTGTGTATGTGTCTGTATGTGTGTGTGTGCGGGGTAGGGGTGTGTAGGGAATGTGTGTGGGTGTGTGAGGGGTAGCGGGGTATAGTGAGTGTGGGTCTAGGATGCAACAGGGTGTTTGTGTGTCTAGTAAATACAGGTAGTTTGTAATCGTCTGGCTATGGCCCCCTGGCCTCTCTGGACTTTGAAACACGCCCATGGCCAATCAGATATCACCTGGCCCAAGTGGCACAGTGTACCCCTGGACCCCCCACATCACTGACTGATTACATCCTGACTGCTTATATCAGTGTCTCACAGTGGATAAAGTTCTGTGTGTGTCAATCTTTACATGCTTTGCCTTGTCTCTCCTATGACAGATTTCATTACAAAATCATTAGGAATGACGGCTGCTGTTCATACCGTCATAAGTGGGAGTTAGAAAAAATCCATTAATATTGAGTGCACATCAAACTCAAAGTCGTAACAATGTCACACCTACAACTTTCGCTTCTGTACTGTATCTGTCCTCTGCACAGTACAGCTACCAGTGAATGGTACTCTTTTTGTCAGGAAAATATCTGCAAGGACGTGGAGAGATGGAGAGATACTTCCTCATTGGCTGCAACAAGGCGGTAGAAATATATAAAATTAAACACAATGCAACCGGACTGATTTGATTGAGTTTAAAAGGTTGTGCAGACCGAATGGGCAGGCTTGTCCTTGCACTCTGAATCTCCCATTGTGGCCCTCATTTCAACACCTCTTTTATCCTGGGCCATTAGGAGCAGAAGACAGGATACCTTGAGAAGAGAATCTCTCTCTGTTCAATACTGTTATGTCCCTAGGTTAGCATCCAGTGGTAACTTTGAAAAAGCACTTATTGGTAAATGGAATCTAACTTGAGTTGAAAAACCTTTATAAAACTGTTCTTTACCAGTTGAAGAGAAAGTCCTCGGACACAAGGTTATAATGATGATGGATCTGGGAATAACACGTTTTCAGATATTAATGCAAAACACTACAAAAGTGGTTAATTCAATTATAAATCTGCATGACTTTACCTGCTTGGTAAATATGCATATATATATATATATATATATATATATATATATATATATATATATATATATATATATATATATATATATATAAACTGATCAAAAAACACAATATCTATAAAAATATATATTGTACATTTTTTTAAAACTTTTGTTTTGATTCTGTACATGTTGACATGATATGGTATTGTATGGTACGACAACAGATTTCTATGCTGAACAAAAACAAAAATGCAACATGCAACAATTTGAGATATTTTACTGAGTAACAGTTCATTTAAGGAAATCAGTCAATTTAAATATATTCATTAGGCCCTAATCTATGGATTTCACATGACTGAGCAGGGGCGCAGCCATGGGTGGGCCTGGGAGGGCATAGGCCCGGGACGGCATAGGCCCACCCACTGGGAAACCCAGACAATCAGAATTTTTTTTTCCTCACAAAAGGGCTTTATTACAGACAGAAATACTCCTCAGTTTCATCAGCTGTCCGGGTGGCTGGTCTCAGACGATCCAGCAGTTAAAGAAGACGGATGTGGAGGTCCTCGGCTGCCGTGGTTACACGTGGTCTGGGGTTATGAGGCCGATTGGAGGTACTGACAGATTCTCTAAAACGACATTGGAGGCAGTTTATGGTAGAGAAATTAACATTCAATTCTTTGGCAACATTTCTGGTGGAAATTCCTGCCGTCAGCAACTTCTTTGGTAATGTATTGTGTGACAAAACTTCACATTTTGGAGTGGCCTTTTATTGTCCCCAGCACAAGGTGCACCTTTGTTATGATCATGCTGTTTAATCATGTTCTTGATATTCCACACCTGTCAGGTGTATGGATTATCTTGGCAAAGGATAAATGCTCACTAACAGGGATGTAAACAAATCTATGCACAACATTTGTGAGAAATAAGCTTTTTGTGCATATGGAATATTTCTGGGATCTTTTATTTCAGCTCATGAAAGATGGTACCAACACTTTACATGTTGCATTTATATATATTTGTTCAGTATAAATGTGTGTCTAAATGCCCATAGAATTGAAGAAGCCCACTGAAGGCCACTGGCAATCCATGTGCTGGAATTTGGGCTTGGCTACATCAGTTCGGTCACACTTGTGGCTTATTTATAGGGGCCACCGCGGACTGATGAGGCAAACCCACTGCTGTCTGTCCACTCTCCTTGTTTTCGCATGACTTAGTTTGCAGACATGGCCAACTGAACGTGAACGCAAGTTGGGCAGACCACCCCCCCCCCCCCCCACCCCCCCCCCCCCTTGGACAAACCAAACGTCTTACCTTACACACCATGTGACATATCTCTCTAGAGAGCTAAAGGTCTGAAGAGACATTATTTTACTTTTATGTTAAGATTCCAGGACATACAATAGGTGAAACCTGGAACATACTGTATGCAGGACTGGGGTTTGAGTTGAACCCAGTTAGGATCATGGCTAGAAAGCTCGGAATCTATAATATGATACATACTGTACATATTATAGCTTCCGAGCTTTCTAGCCAGGATCCTAACTGGGTTCAACTCAAACCCCAGTCCTGCATGGGATAAACAGGGGTGATAATGCACACAGCCCAAGAACATTTGAAAATATGAAAGACAACTGCTGACAGCAAAATCTGATTAACCGAAAAGCATTTCTGAGGGACGTTGCACCAGAGCGTTGCACAGTGGGCCCTTTTCACAGCCACGCTGTCTGGGTGGTGATAGAGGCAGCTGTCCCATCTTTTTTTTCCCTTCTCTGTTGGCCATTAATTTCCCACAAAGGCCCGAAGTGACAGCTCCCTCATAGTGACCATACTTGGAAACAAGGTGCATGACAGACATGGGGAGAATGGAATACACAACTTGGGTGCACAACAACATGTGCATGACAGCTACCCCCTTGTACAAGCAGGTCACCCTTGACCTGCTTGTAAAAACATTAAATGATGTTACATGTTTTATGTGAATGGTGAGGGGAATTTATGTAGTACAGAGTGTAACGGTTTCAATCATCAAACTTTACATATTGCCTTTACATTTTATCAGGTTAAGGGGCTTTTTTGTAGGCCTGCATGTTCACTGAAATGTATTCTCAATTTATTTAGTCATTTATTTTATAAGTTGAATTGTGAATTTAATATGAATAACTTTCATGGTGTGTACAATAATGAGGGTACTGTCCAAGAATTTGAATACTTAAGGTTGGACTTTCACCATGAACACATATTTTATGGCAAATTCCATTTATTTATTATAATTTAACATCTACATTTCAGTTTAAATGCATATTTAATATAGGTCTACTAACAGTTGCAAAGATATTGCACTGAACTAATATTGAGAATATCCTGAGAGGAGGGGGGGGGATCTCTACATAATGGTAATTTAACCATTATCCTATTTGTTTAAAATGCCATATTTTGTCAGCAAGACACATCAATTAATTCAGGCTACAATAGTGTAGACCCAATGACAATCGTCGAATGTCATTAAACATTTTGGTGTTTTGTAACAGATGTCTCTTTCCATTCATCAAATGGCGCCAGTGCACAGTGCACTGTTTGGATGCTGGAATTATTTTGGAGTGGACGAACATGCGCAGGTGGCCTATTTTTTTAAGTGATTCGTTTGACAATAAGATGAAAACGTCATGATTGTTCATGCCAAATTAAAAGGTAATTCATTTTTTGTTGTTACATTTCCACAGAGATCCAGTGAAAAAAAATATAGACCTATGATTGTCACAGGTATAATTCGCACTCCGCATATTTCTATTAATTTCTAGGAATATTCATCATAGCAGTTGGGTTTTTAACTACTCTCCCAGCTATGTAAATGAGATATGTTAATTAATGGTTTCTTTCATCACATGAAGTGCAAACCAAGTATGCCATCTATGTCTACCTAGGCCTCTGTTTATGATGAGAGTGTGCCAAGCATTCAGACTAAATGAAAATATACACTACAAGAACCATCCCAGGCATCTCCCATAACAAGCTGCAGAAACTCTCTAAAGCATTGCTGCTATGTTGTGGGGAATCTTGAGAATCTTAAGCTTAAACCACCATGCTTCCCAGCCTTCAGCAGGACCTACGGGGTTACGGGGATCAGATCAGCCTAGCAGTCCACTCTCACGATTATACTTTTTCCGGGATCTAGATTCTTGCCCACAACCACCGACACGGCACAGAGAGCGAGGCAGGCACCGGAGGCTGGAAAGTGATTTGCTGTAATTAGTCATGAGGGAGAATATTCCATCTATCTATCTATCTATCTATCTATCTATCTATCTATCTATCTATCTATCTATCTATCTATCTATCTATCTATCTATCTATCTATCTATCTATCTATCTATCTATCTATCTATCTATCTCTCTCTCTCTCTCTCTCTCTCTCTCTCTCTGTCTGTCTGTCTGTCTGTCTGTCTGTCTGTCTGTCTGTCTGTCTGTCTGTCTGTCTGTCTGTCTGTCTGTACAGTAGGTGTTTTTGTGTGGTCTCTCTCCCCCTGTAGAGTGGCAAATCTCCCCCGTCTCCCCTGTTCCACTTAACACTCCCCATATGTGTCCTGAAGGGTGGACAGGTGGCTTAAGATTCACTTAAATGATGGTTTGGAGGAATGGGGTAACAAAACGGTAATGATTGTCAAATCTGTGGGAAATACTTCAGAATAATGGTCTGGTCTGGCGCTCTCCTCTCAGAAATGTTACAGTTATGCCTTTAGTGTTAAACAGTGTTGCATTTGCAAGATCATATTCTGCATGACACAAATTCCTGATTCCAGTGGTGTCTCAATAAAACTGGACACATCTTGTAAACAAGGAATTTGGCTGTTTAAAGGATGGGAGGGAAAATGTATGATATATTTTAGTGGTGCTGAGAAATGTGAATAACCTAAAGAATCATTGGATCTATGCTGCTACTGCTATACTTTATGTAGACCACTTTATGTTACCACATCATTTCCTACAGCACGTTGTAAATAAATAAGCCACATCCATACTTATGGAAAACTAATCACCAAACCACCAGGGCTTATCATCCATGACCTTTGAGTGCTAAAGCGACGGAAATCAGAGAGAAATGTGGCCAAAAAATATCACCCCTATCTGTCACAATGTCAAGTCATAACTTTTGGACTTGTCTCCTTGGACTTGATCACATTTCATTTCAATATTTAGAAAAGCCCTTCTATGTCAGTACCTTGGGTCCTGTGACCAGCAGGGCCATCATATTGCAGTATTTCAGGATGAGGTCAGAGTCTTTTTCATTGCGCAGCGGTCTGCCAATTTCTCGACACCTGCCTTAAAAGTGACAGCTCTATGGGCGTCCCCATGAATCAACGGTCATGTGGCCACATCTCAACGGTCCAGGACAGGCACCAAGTTAGAAACGTCCCTGTAACCCTAGTAGGACAGCTGAAAAAGAGTACGAAGAAACGGACTAAGGGCTGGAGGAGGGTGGGGGGTGGACGGTTATTTGGAGGTTGAGGTCAGCAAAGGGTTTTGAGGGGCGCATGGAGATTGTGAAATGAGAACAAGGGATGTGCTGACTTTTTGGGAACAAATGTATGGAAGCCGATTTCTGCCACCAGATTTTAAAAAAAATATATAGATCCTATCTGGACATTTTTTGATAGTATCGACATCGAAATTATTAGATTCTATCTCCAAATATCGAGATACTGTGTTTCTTTATTTGTATAATTGTGTGGTGACTTCAGAGGGGGCACCACAGGTCCCAAAGGGGGGGGGGGGGGGGGGCTAAACTAACAAGGTAAAACTCTGGACCCTAGTAATTAACATAGTTCACAGGAAATAGTAACAAATCAGCCGTAAAATAGATTTATATTGGCTATGATGGGGTCAGATTCTTTCTAATCAGGTCATGTAGTTACAAAAAACTAGACAGCAACTGCAATTGGACAATAGAACTAACAACACTGAGCTTGTTTTATGCAGGGTTGCATCGTGTAGGCCTTTGCATCTGTAATTACGTAAAAAGTTACTCAAACACTATGTCATCACCATTGATTGATTAATTTCAGTCAATCATTCTGGATTGAGAAGGTCTAGGTATATGTACTCGATGTATTTACTAAAATATTGGCACTACTCTCCACAGAATATAAACAACATTTGTCTTAACAAAATAAATAGGCAAATTTCAGGCTATAAATACATAGCTTAGGCTATAAATACACGACGTTAGCGATTCGCTTCCACTGGCAAGACGGGATCAGAGAGCATAGGTTCCTCAAGGCCTGCCGCTGTGGTTGTTATCAGTAGGCTACAGTTGATCAGACTGAAGCACAAATGAATTGTGCTAGAGTTGACAAATCATGAAGCAAATCAGTTTAAACAACAATACTTTGTCCCTCTTTTCAACGCTTTTGTGGCAATATTTGTTATTAAACCAGCTCACCACACGTTTGCCGGCAGCCCTGCTGTGCTGATCTCTGCTACGTAGATAAATGGAAATCGCCACTTAACGCTACAAATGAAAAAACATTTCCTATATGTATGTTCTAATAACTCAAATTTCGAGTTAGTATCTAACAATTTCAACTCAGTATTTCAAAAATGTTTGGATAGTAACGCAACATATCAACACTCCCTAGTCCTTGCCGATGACAAGCATACCCATAACATGATGCACCCACCACCATGCTTGAAAATATGGAAAGTAGTTGCTGTGTTGGATTTGCCCCAAACATAGCACATTCAGGACAAAAAGTTAATTCCTTTGGCATTTATTTTTGCAGTATTACTTGTTAAGTGCCTTGTTGCATGTTTAGGAATATTTTTAAAAAATGTTTATTTTTATTTTATTTAAAAAAAATAAAAAAAATATTCAGGCTTCCTTCTTTTCACTCTGTCTTTTAGGTTAGTACTGTGTAGTAACTACAATGCTGTCTCCATAGGGGAACCCTTTTTGGTTATAGGTAGATCTCATTTGGGTTCCATGTAGAACCATCTGTGTAAAGGGTTCTACATGGAACTTAAAAGGGTTCTACCTGAATCCAAAATCGTTCTACCTGGAAGCAAAAAGGGTTATTCAAAGGGTTCTCCTATGGGGATAGCCGAATAACACTTTTAGGTTCTAGATAGCACCTTTTTTTTCCAAGAATGTAGTGACTGGGTGTATTGATACACCATTTAAAGCCTATTTCATTGTTTTATTTAACTAGGCAAGTCAGTTAAGAACAAATTCTTATTTACAATGACGGCCTACCAAAAGGCAAAAGGCCTCCTGTGGGGACGGGGGCCTGGGATCAAAAAAATAAACAAATAAATGCAATATAAATATAGGACAAAAATATAAATATAGGACAATTAATACCTTTACCATGCTCAAAGTGTCAGATTATTATTTATTTTTTTATCTACCAATCGGTGCCCTTCTTTGCATAGCATTGGAAAAGCCCCCTGGTCTTTGTGGTTGAATCTGTGCTTGAAACATAGTACTCGACTGAGGGACCTGACAGATGTATGTGTGTGGTACAAAGATGGGGTAATCATTAAAAAATCATTTAAACACAGAATGAATCAGTGCAACTAATTATATGATTTGTTAAACAAATGTAGATTTCTGAAATTATTTAGGCTTGCCATAACAAAGGGGCTGAATAATTATATAGCCAAGTCATTTTAGTTATTATTCTTTTAATTCATTTGTAAAAATGAATAGAATTTTCTATTAACTTTGACAGTACGAGGTATTTTGTGTCACAATTATATCCATTTCAATCACACTTTTTAACACAACAAAATGTGAAAAAAATAAAAGGCGAACACTGTAGGTTACTGTAATTCTAGTTAAATATTATTTCAGATATTAACATCAAATAATGAGAACAACCCTTAATTACATACAGAGTTTTTTTTATTATCGAGCTCCACCATCATTCCATTTACAGTGGCCCAAACTGTCCTTGATTAGCAGAATAGTTACCTCAGATAAAGAGATAAAGAGAGATGGGCGAATACATTCCAGTTGCCTGGGCACTTGTTAAAGAATATATTACAGTTGCTCAGGGGGCAGTCTGAAGTATTCATCTGTTAGAAGTCACACAGGTCATTTATCCTGTCGCTATAACACATGTAATTATGCAGGCCAAAATACAGCATGTGAAAAACATTGTTCACATTTTAGCTTTGCTCCTTTTTGGATGGCTAAAGTTTTTTGTTATTAGCCAGCGTCTCAGTATCGTTGGCCCAACATCTCCTTAATTAAACACCTCCTCATATCTGCTAATTAAGAATCATTCAGCCTCTTTCAGTGTCCAGCTGGAAAGAAAAGGACTGTCTTCCTATTTCTTTTGCAGCGCTACATTTTTCCACCATCTCTAAAGACTTTAATTGAATGCTCATATAATGCTAGCGCCTTAAGGTGACACAAGGGCCCGGGGAGGGAAGGCATGCTTGGTGATGAAAAGATCCACACAGGTCCTAGGAGACATAAATTGGCTCGTTAAGAGGAGAAAGATCAGTATGCAACATATTCCTCTTATTCACATTGAAAATAGACAGGTGCAAATAGAAAACAATTAAATCCCTCTGGTGTTTGTACACAGACCAGCCACACAATGTATTTCTATCATTTTCTTTTGGTTTTTAGATTTGTTTAATTGTAGCTGAGGAGGATGCTTGCCATGGATGGTGAAAAAATATGTACTCCTCAGTCTCCAAGGCCATTGTCTCATATTCTCTGAATGGGGGAGGAGAGGTGAGGTGCCAAACAACGCTGACACAAACTGGAAAAAAAATTGTGTTGTTTATGAATTTGAAGGACCAATAAAAAGGGATAAAAAATGTAGGTGCTGGATTTTAGGGGTGTCCGTTCATAACACGAGGAAGCAGTAGTTCCAGTTCAAGGGGTTAATGAAGATCCACACACACACGCATACAACACCACTCTCTCTGATACTAATTGTGGTTCTGTAAAGAAAAGAGGAGAACTTAGGCTATGGCACAGTTGGGAAAATATATGCCTATTTGCATGTCAACAACTAAACAGGCTATGTGGACCCAAACACATCAAATCAAATCAAATTTTATTTGTCACATACACATGGTTAGCAGATGTTAATGCGTGCACATGCTAGGTGCACGAAGAACAATAGAGCAATGTAGAAATATATATACACTATAAAACATAATAAGCATGATCAATTAACAACTGAAAATAACTTAGCACCACAGACAAATGCTAACAAATGCCAATCGCTATTAAGCATGCGAAATAGTAATGCATTCTGGATGACAATGCTAATGCTAACGCTAGCGGGAGTACACAAGCTAGCTAGCTAGCAAGTTTCACACAAATGGTACCTATTTACAACAGTCACTATTTAGCTCCAAACAACAAGACATCTGTCACGAATTACTAAGGTGGGTGGACAGGGCGAATAAAATACCCAGGCCTAACACAGGACCAAAATAGTCCGGAGAATAAAACACACGAAAAACCACTCATACCGGCCAGGCTCCCAAAACACCAAAGCCGACGCGCTGTCCCTCCTCTATGATACCGAGGAGCGGTCCGTTGAGCCAACTCCCATCATTCCACCGTCATGTCTCGTGGCACCGGTGGTATGGGAGGTGGACGCGGAGATAGAGGAGGCCTCACGGTTAGAGCCGGCCCCCCCTAACTGTCCAGTGGGGACTCAGTACGTGCCGAGGGGGGTCCGGGACAAGCTGATCCGGTGGGCTCATACTCTCCCCTCCTCGGGTCATCCTGGCATCGAGAGGACAGTGCGGAGTCTGAGAGGGAGATACTGGTGGCCCACGCTGGTGTGATGGAGGACCCTCTCTTCCATCGATGGGAGAGGAGACGCGGCTGCTCCTGCTGATTCTATTGTGTTCCTGTCTTTGTGTTTGCACCAGATAGGACTGTTTTGGGTTTTCACGTTTCTTGTTTTTGTATTCAGTTGTTCGTGTGTACATTTACATATTAAAAGAAACATGGACACTTACCACGCTGCATATTGGTCTTCTGATCCTTACCTGAAATCCCTTACAACATCAGGATTTTGGCACTTACATTGAGCTGTACGCACAATAAAGAATAGCAATTTCTTCTAATAAGGTAGAATAAGCTGGAGAGAAAAACAGTTTGGTCATCAGAATGGAAACTACAAACTGCCTGAGGACCTGCTTGGTCGGGTATTACGCTAAGTAACCCCGGGAAAACCAAAATAATGGAAAACCAAAATAAAGTTTGGGTCTTGGAAAGGAGATGAGCTGGCTGTTTTTACAGCCGCCCCCAAATGTGTTGTACATATTTGCTTCAACTGACAAGCCAGCTAAGGGTCAGTAGCTTCTTGAGGAAGAGCGGGCAGCTGGATGAGTTGAGCAACAGGCCTGACGTAGATTTGTCCTTGACTTGGATCTCTGCTTTCCTCACTTTCCCGTCTGCTCCAGGGATAACTGACTTGACAGTTCCAACTTGCCAGAGTGCCCTAGGAGACTGATCGTCCACGATCATCACAACGGTCCCACCTACAAGGTCTTCCTTATCCTTGTGCCACTTATGGCAGCCATGAAGTGCAGGTAAATAGTTCTGTGTAAAGCAGTGCCAAAGATGGTTGGGTAGAACCTAGCTGTGTCTACATCTTTTGTGACTAAGCAGTTCAGTCTCTGGGTAAGCCACCTGTGGGACTGACGAGTCTGGCCACTACATGAGAAGAGAGTTAGGAGTGATTGGATCCGGATCCGCGATGTCTGGCTACACATATCCCAAAGGCTTGGAGTTCAAGATCCCTTCTATTTCGATTTGGACAGTCCTCAGAACCTCTTCGGAGATGGTCTGCGCACCAAGGGTGGTTTGCAGGGCAGTCTTGATGGATCTGATCTCCCTGACATCCTCCAAAGTGTTGTGCACTTGGTGGGTTGAAGGCGAAGCAAATCTTCTGACTGGCTAAATGTTCCTGGACCTGTGGGTGGGGAGTCATGAAGGCCTCTCGCTCCCCTCACTTGAAATTTGTTCCTCGATCAGACATGATCTCAAATGGCTTTCCTCTTCTAGCGATAAAGCGTCTCAACACCATTAGGAATGAATCGGAACCCATGTTTGTCAGTAGATCCACTTCTACAGCCCGGGTGGTCATGCACTTAAAGATGAAGCCCCATCTCTAAATGTTTTTTTCTGCCAATCTTGATGATATACAGTCTAAAGCAGCCCATGCCCGTAGAATCAAATGTGGGCTTGTGGAGCCGCAGTCGGACTGGAGGCAGGTCAGCCATCCTAGGTTGGCCTCACCACTTCCTGCATTTGGTGCCATTCGGTGCCAAGCTGAAAACAGCGAATGGCTGCCCTCCCTCTCAGTATCCAGAACCTTGAACGTAACTCAGCAAACACCCTCTCTGGGCTCGGGTGCCTCAGCTGCTAATCATATTTATTGATCAGCAACCTGGTGAGAGGATGGCCTGGGTCCAGAACTACTGGGTGAAGAACGTCAAGGCACAGCTGTTCACACCTTCAAAGGCGACCTCCAACACGAATCAGTCCGGTGTCGTTGTCAAACTCTGGGGCCAGCGTCACCAGACGGCTGCTCAGAGGGATTGGCTTGCCTGCTTCTAGTAGGGAGAGGTCTTCTGGGAAGCTCTCAGACTGAGCATGTCTGAGTATTTTGAGTTCTGCTTGCTTGAAATTGTCGTCTGAAGGGCTTTCAGCCCCGTGTAGCAACTGCACTGTGGCTTCCACCAGCTCATGGAAAGTGTTGAACTGGGCAACATCAGGAAGAAACGACTTGGTGACCGCTGACAGGGGTCCACAGAAGATAGGCTTCCGCGGCTTCTCTGTTTCATCAGGAGGTACATGGTCTGGTCTTCTCGGCCAGGATGACTGGGCTTACCACAGGAAAGGAGGAACTTTACTCCAACGGTTGTGTTCTGAAAGCTTGTGATATTGTTAGCCGGATTTCTATCCGTGTCCACGTAACGCCAGGCCTGGGGTTCCTGTATTTAAGCGTCTCTTGTGGCTACAAATACTTTGTACCTGCAGGAGTCTGACTGGAGCTAGGTTAAGACTGTTGTAGAATCCGACCAGTACGTGACCTCATGGATTTCCAGGGTGAGTTATTTTCTTAAGGCCACAGCCAGCTGGGCACCGGTGAGTGCAGTGCAGAGCTTGAGTCTTGGCATCAACTGTTGTCGTTCCGGGGCCACTCTTGATCTTGCTGCAAGGAATGCCACTTGGATCCGTCAATTGGTGTCTTCAGTATGGAGGTACGCAACGGCACTGTACGCACGTTCTGAGGCATCACTGAAGACGTGAACAATTCTTGTGCTGGTTGGGAGATCCATGTCAGGGCTGACGTAACACCTTGGCAGTATGACCTGAGATAGCTGTGGAAGTTTGTTATTTCAAATAAGCTAACTTGGAGAAGATCTTCAGGTAGGTCTGGGTCATCCCACCCTCTTTTCTTATTCCAGAGCCTCTGGACCACAACCTTGGCCCGAGTGGTGTATGGGACGATGAAGCCGAGTAGATCGCACTGGCTGTCAAGGATCCAATATATGTTGCGTGTGGTGGGTTCAACTTTCTCCATGTGACCTTGCTTGTAGCCAAGAGTGTCAGACAGACTTTGCCATCGTAATCCAAGGGTGTGCTCTTGGGGTTCCATGCCATCCTGGGTGAACCACAGCTCACTGCTCTCTGAACTAAACTCTTGAGGTAGGTGGTCGATGCTGTAAGGTTGCTGACCCACTTTCCTAGATCGAATCCTCCCTCAGTAAGAAGGTGCTTCAGCTTGTCCACCAGTTTCTTGGCTTCATCCGCAGAGGGGAGGCTTTTTTAGACAGTTGTATACATAGAAACAGTGTTCTACAGAAAAGCGAACATCTTCTTTGGGCTCACTGTGGTCGAACACATGCTTCTGAAGGGTAAACGTGGCACAGCCATCACTAGCTGGCTACCACCCGGTTACTCAACCCTGCACCTTAGAGGCTGCTGCTCTATATACACAGACTTGGAATCCCTGGTCACTTTAATAATGTAACACTAGTCACATTAAACATACTGCTTTACTCGTTTCATATGTATATACTTTTTTCTATTCTACTGTATTTTGGTCATTGCCACTCCGACATTGAGGACAGAGAGAGCTCTGCAGTGTTGATTTATGACATTTGAATGTGCATTAGACGGCAACACGATCATCAAGTGTTTTAGTACTATATCTCTTGACACAATGATGAAAATAATCATGGCCTCTAAACCTTCAAGCTGCATACTGGACCCTATTCCAACTAAACTACTGAAAGAGCTGCTTCCTGTGCTTGGCCCTCCTATGTTGAACACAATAAACGGGTCTCTATCCACCGGATGTGTACCAAACTCACTAAAAGTGGCAGTAATAAAGCCTCTCTTGAAAAAGCCAAACCTTGACCCAGAAAATATAAAAAACTATCGGCCTATATCGAATCTTCCATTCCTCTCAAAATGTTTAGAAAAGGCTGTTGGGTAGCCTAGCCAGTCTCCAGATCTCAACCCCATAGAAAATCTTTGGAGGGAGTTGAAAGTCCGTGTTGCCCAGCAACAGCCCCAAAACATCCCTGCTCTAGAGGAGATCTGCATGGAGGAATGGGCCAAAATACCAGCAACAGTGTGTGAAAACGTTGTGAAGACTTACAGAAAACGTTTGACCTCTGTCATTGCCAACAAAGGGTATATAACAAAGTATTGAGATAAACTTTTGTTATTGACCAAACACTTATTTTCCACCATAATTTGCAAATAAATTCATTAAAAATCCTACAATGTGATTTTCTGGATTGTCTTCCCTCATTATATCTGTCATAGTTGAAGTGTACCTAAGATGAAAATTACAGGCCTCTCTCATATTTTTAAGTGGGAGAACTTGCACAATTGGTGGCTGACTAAATACTTTTTTGCCCCACTGTACTTACACATACGCTATGGTCACAAGACGCAGGCCTCCTAATTGTCCCTAGAATTTCTAAGCAAACAGCTGGAGGCAGGGCTTTCCCCTATAGAGCTCCATTTTTATGGAATGGTCTGCCTACCCATGTGAGAGACGCCAACTCGGTCTCAACCTTTAAGTCTTTACTGAAGACTCATCTCTTCAGTGGGTCATATGATTGAGTGTATTCTGGCCCAGGAGTGTGAAGGTGAACGGAAAGGCTCTGGAGCAACGAACCGCCCTTGCTGTCTCTGCCTGGCCGGTTCCCCTCTTTCCACTGGGATTCTCTGCCTCTAACCCTATTACAGGGGCTGAGACACTGGCTTACTAGGGCTCTTTCATACCGTCCCTAGGAGGGGTGCGTCACTTGAGTGGGTTGAGTCACTGATGTGATCTTCCTGTCTGGGTTGGCGCCCCCCCTTGGGTTGTGCCGTGGCAGAGATCTTTGTGGGCTATACTCGGCTTTGTCTCAGGATGGTAAGTTGGTGGTTGAAGATATCCCTCTAGTGGTGTGGGGGCTGTGCTTTGGCAAATTGGGTGGGGTTATATCCTTCCTGTTTGGCCCTGTTCGGGGGTGTCATCGGATGGGGCCACAGTGTCTCCTGACCCCTCCTGTCTCAGCCTCCAGTATTTATGCTGCAGTAGTTTATGTGTCGGGGGGCTAGGGTCAGTTTGTTATATCTGAAGTACTCCTCCTGTCCTATCCGGTGTCCTGTGTGAATTTAAGTATGCTCTCTCTAATTCTCTCTTTATTTCTCTCTCGGAGGACCTGAGCCCTAGGACCATGCCTCAGGACTACCTGACATGATGACTCCTTGCAGTCCCAAGTCCACCTGGCCGTGCTGTTGCTCCAGTTTCAACTGTTCTGCCTGTGATTATTATTATTTGACCATGCTGGTCATTTATGAACATTTGAACATCTTGGCCATGTTCTGTTATAATCTCCACCCGGCACAGCCAGAAGAGGACTGGCCACCCCACATTTCTTCCTAGGTTTTGGCATTTCTAGGGAGTTTTTCCTAGCCACCGTGCTTCTACACCTGCATTGCTTGCTGTTTGGGGTTTTAGGCTGGGTTTCTGTACAGCACTTTGAGATATCAGCTGATGTACGAAGGGCTATATAAATACATTTGATTTGATATTGTACAGAAATGTCATTAGGTAACATGAATACAAAGCCAGCGAGAGGTGGTTAGAATAGGATGGGAGGCCAAGAGCCTGTGTAACCAATAGAGAGTCAGAGGCACTAGTGTGGGAACAAACATAGACTGTCCCACAGTTGGGTAAACAAGAACGTTCATAGTCAACAGAGCATGAAGGAGTCCTGAGGCAAATAGCATAAAGCACAAGAAATAAATATAACAACTTGGGGCTAGCCATTGTAAGTTCAGAGTCACACGCTCCAACAGTTTGTGTGTACTGGAGGTGAGCGAAAGCTCGGAGCGAGGGGGGAGTGTGGTGGGGGTACCTGTACCAGACAGGGGGAGACAGGCCAGGGCAGACAGTGAACAGATCGCCAGGTGGAATCCAAGCAGCAGTGCAGCAGGCAACGGGAGTAGGTGTCATACCCACTTGGGAGAAGCTTTTTTTTGGAGGCCTCTGGATTTGGGAGGGGTAGGCTGTGAGAGACTCCTGCCATTGTAGAGCTCAAAGGCTTTGACACCTCTCACTTCACAACTCCGTGCTAATTGAAGTTGTATCTGTTCTGTCCTAGCAAGCTTGGCAGCCTTAACTTAAATTAAAATATATCATTGTAATGTACTTCTTGGCTTTCAAAATAGCATCAGACCAAACATTACTAACTCAGTTCCAGGTTGGATGGTGTTCTCAGGTCTCTGCTGTTTGTTTCCCAGAGCACCCGCTGTATAGTTAGGAAAAATGAATCCTTGGTAGTAGGATTCCTTCTAGGCAATGTTGCCCAAAATCAGGTGGTAGGTTTGGAGTTTTGATCTGGGGTGAAGGTTACAGTGTAGAGGGTAGCATCCTCTATATGTGTTTCTGCCCTAAAAAAAATCCAAGTTTATCTAACTCCAATATACAGTATGTCCCTATGGAACAAGGCCTTGCAGTGCATGGGAGATGGCCTTGGATTCCAGGTACCTAGGTCCCCAAGACTGTTTTTGTTGAATGACAAGTCTGAAATGAAATTAGAGGGATTAACCAGACAGAATTTCAAACATAATATTTAAGTATTGTGTCAGTGTTAAGGCTGGAAAAGCTCTAATGAGCCAATGTTCCTGGAAGGGATGAATATGTTGATAAAAACAACATCATATCAAATTATGTTAGCAAAGAGGCTGGACAAAAATAATATACTATAAAAAGATATTGGAACGATTCTGTTTTCTTAACGGTACATAAAACAATCATGGCCATGAAATAGCATATCAATTATCAGTAAAAAATATCCCTATGTTTTAGTGTTTTGTATTTCTATTTTTTGTTTTGTTTGGTGCGTTAGTTGCTTTGTGTTGAAGACGAGATAAATGAAATAAATTGTCTATATAAAATAAATACAGTCAATTCAATTCAATTCAGGACACTAATAAAGAAAACAAACACATACAAACACATTCAACATAGCATGAATCACATGCACTGTATAACGTCATTTTTATGTTCTGTGAATTACAGTATTTTCTCAACAGATGTAGGAGAACCGTAATTCTTTAAGGTAAAACTGATGAGAGAGTTAATGTGCTGCACATGACTCAACCCTAGCCTCCTGGCTGGCCATGAGTGTCATTGAACTGATTTACCTATTTGAAGAGGCTGCATAAAGGAGTTTGTTGGTAGAAAGCAGGTATTTTTCTACATGTATTTATTTGAACTCAAAGGGGCTGTTTTTCTGTAAGAGAAGTGCAGGGTCCTTCTTCTATGCGGATGTTGTATATAAATGTGTATTGTTTGCTCAAGGCCAAATAACAACAAATTGTATTGTCTAGCGAATGAGTGCACAGAGAATGGGCCAGACTTTTAGTCTCGTTACAGTTCGACAACCATTTGTTCAGCTGGTTGAAATGAATTTCAGATACATTAAGTGGCTTTGGAAAAAAAACATGAAATAATGAAGAAACTGTTATTTTATTATATGATCAATGTATCGTTTACCCATCTTGCAGCATGTAGCCTAGTGGTTAGAATGATGAACGAAGTAACTGAAAAGTCGCTGGTTCGAATCCCCAAGCTGACTAGGTGAAAAATCTGTCCATTAACCCTAATCGCTCTGGATAAGAGCGTCTGTTAAATGATGTAAATGTACTGTATATTCAGCTAAAAATAAAGCTACACAAATTGTGTTCTCCTATTTTATCATTCAGATTCGTATGAGCTTTCATTGAACATTAACGTTAGCATTACATTGACTGTCTGTTGTGGTGGGGAAGACGTCTGAATACATTATCCCACTGAGTACAACAGGTCTCCTCCCTCATCTCCTCAACAAAGCCAGTCCACACCTGGCCATTTCTCCAGACATCACATGTCCTAAAGCCACTGAACCTCATCTGGGCTGCCATAGAGACTGGGGGTGTCCTCACAAAAGCATCACATTGAAATGGATCAGTCATGCTCTAAGCCTGTGTGAGAGAAGAGGAGCATAAAGGAAGCAAATGATTCATAGGACTTCAATGACGTCTCGGACAGACATAGACAAATAGGCTACAGGCAGACACTGAATATAAAACACAGGTCTGAAGGGGTACATCAGAATTATTTTCTAATATCAAGTGGATTTATCAAATGGTTTGTAATAATTTATAGTATAGGAACGGTTGCAGATTTATAGTAAAACTATCTAATTTACTGTTTCACGATGGGAATAAAAATACTAAACTGCTGACAAGAAAGTTGCTATAATAGAAATATAATCTGTCCCTAAAATGTCTTTCAAAGGCTGGAATTTATCAGGAAAGAAAACTGTAAAAAAAAAAAAAAAAAAAACTGTAATCTGAATAGCTTTTATTCAACAAGTTTCCCTAAATACAGGAGTCCGCTTACAGTCTAATTAAATGTAGAATAGGCCGCTATCACCTCATACTGATAACAGAGAAAAACACACAGACTTCATGCACAACAATCACACCCAGGGAAATTAACACATAGGCCATCACAGAAGACAGAGTGTACATACACTCATTAAAACTCATATTTCCTTTCTAATCGCCCCAGTAATGCCTTAAAAGCCACAATCTGTCAAATGTAAGTACCATCCTAGTGGGCCAACTACAAAAACAACGGAGGAAATGCATGAAATGTAGATGTTGTAGGTGTCCTCAGAAAGTCAAGGAAATTCAGTGCATCAATGGAGAACACTTTCACACAGAAAGTGCATAGTACAATTATCAAAAGCATCCTTTATTAGGCGCACATCAAAATTGGCACGGGTGAAACGTCGGCCGTTCAGAATACGAGAAAAATACTTTCTTGATTTACTCCATCCTTGTTAATGTGAAAGAAAAGAGTGAGAGAAGAGAGAAGAGGGAGGAGGGGAATAAGTGGAAAACTCAAGGCTGTGATGTACAGTACAGAATGCGGTGAGGAAAAGGTTTTTAAGCCATCTTTGCCAGCTGGAATAAACCATTTTGATCCCAACCCTGGTTTGACATCCACTTGATCAACACATTTAGAGCACTCTCTCTTTAGTTAAGTCTCAATATTTTGCACAGTGAGTTTCTTTACTTCAGAAACTTCCCTTGACCCATAGAGTTTTGAATGTGATGAATCTGTGTAATGTACAATATGTAATAAAACCACTTGTAACCTCTGGCCCATGTATTAGGTGCACATATTTTTGTATTTCACATATTATTCTGAAATTAGAAAACAAAACAACTTTTAAAAGCTTGTAGCCATAGTAATATAACACATTTCATGCTGAAGTGGTAAAAGGTACTTAGCAATGCTGTCTTACAACAGATTCCCTGAACATGGTACAAGCTCAACCGGTAGATGAATTGAAGCGCAGTGATGTTTGCTTATTCCATGGCATTGTTGAATACTCGTTTTTGATTGGCTTGAATGGCATTCTGGAGTGTGTGCATTATTTCCCTTTATACAACGGGTGAGTCTCATCCTGAATGCTGATTGGTTAAAAGCACATTCCAGTGGGTGTCTATTCCACAAGTTACCAATAAATCTACTTTTAAATGCCTATTTACTCTGCTCCATCTGACTGCGCAATCCACTGTCTCATCAGCCCAGCCAGGCAAATTATAAACTTCATATCCACTATAAAAAGCATCTAGACATTATCTCACATTTTTTTTAGACAGACATTTAGTTTTCAACAGCGGTGATTTGTATAAACCTTGCTGTCTATCTCGTCGACATTTGCAACACTGTCTCCAGCTGTCCCATAGTAATGAACATGTAGGGGTTGGGAGTCGGGATGAGACAGACAGGTAGGCAGCATTTCTCAGCTAGTTGACATCATGAATCAGTTGGCATCATTTTTATGGATATATGTAAATTGGAAAAAGGTCAAACGAAACAAAGTGCAGCGAGTTTACAGTCTTTTTTAACTACGCAAGTCAGTTAAGAACAAATTCTTATTTTCAATGACGGCCTAGGAACAGTGGGTTAACTGCCTGTTCAGGGGCAGAACAACAGATTTGTACCTTGTCAGCTTGGGGGTTTGAACTTGCAACCTTCCGATTACTAGTCCAATGCTCTTAACACTAGGCTACCCTGCCGCCCCAATCTTCAGTGTTTGAAGTGATTGTGTTAGCTGTGTTGTTGGCTAGCTCCTCTGAACAACAGTGTCCAGACGAGAGAGTACATTTTCTACACCAGGCGAAATCGTGCCTCATTAGCTCATTGTTATGGATGTATCCAAATAAATGTCACTAGAAAACAGCTTAAACAAATACAAATGGAGCTACTATGCTGTTATTATTTTTGACATTTGACGTGACTGTAAATTAGCCTTAGTTGGCTAGCTAGCAAGCAAGGGATAAGATCGTTGGCATTGAGTATGGAAATGGAACATTTAGAACGAACGACTGGGTTGCGTCCATAGATACAGAACAAAAGTCTGAACGAACGACCAGCTGGCTTGGGTAGCAACCCTAGATTAGTGTCAGGACCATATCTTGTGGAAGGATGAAATAGGATGGATAAATTAATTAAAATGTAAAAAAATATGAATATATGACAATCATTATTTGAATATGTTGGTAACCCGTTGTATAAAAGTGATAATGCTCTCGAAGCTGGTGTTTGGAGGATATATTAACAACACCCATGCCAATATCCTCCAAAGACCAGTTTATCGGGCATTATCACTTCATATAATTCAATGGCTATAGTTCATTCTTACGTGTTCTATGTTTGAGCTGCTTTTGAAACCAAAAGTTGAATTGAAAACATTGATATTGTTGAATATGATTTTCATAATAGCAAGCTAGGACTGATGGCTTGGTTAGCTAAACTAGCAAGTCTGTTTGCTTGGTTACCAAGGCAACTACTGTCGTTCTCTAGTAAACTTGCTAGCTACCTCAGTGGATGTTGAACACATTTATAGCAGCAAATGCGTTAAATTATACCCATTGTATAAAAGGGATAATCAACTCGTGGCTCTATGCGTTCTCTGGAAAATAATGCAACTCTGTGGAAGGTTAGTTCCACTCCAGCACCATCCATCCGTCGTTCATTATTTTCCATAGAACGCATAGCCTCCTGTTGACTGTCCCTTACTTAACATGCAACAGAAGAGTAAGAGAGCAGTGTGTCTTTTTCTTCATTTTGAGTCTATTGATATTGTATGAGCTGATCCCCAATAAGCTAGTGATCATTTACTGATTAAGCTCTCCAACACACACACACCAGATCCAGTACCACTTGCAGCAGCCAATGCAAAACATAAGGCGCAACTTCAGACCTATTCTAAAATGTAACAAATGTTGGTTACAAACATTATTGCATTCCTGTAACATTGCATTTATTTGGTCTGCAAATTGGATCGGTTGTACAATATGATACAATACAAGAGTTCAATAGAGTAATTCAAACCATATTACTACACTTTTAGAAAAAAAGGTTCCAAAAGCGTTCTTCAGGTGTCCCCATAGGACAACCCTTTTTGGTATCCATGTAGAACCCCTCTGTGGAAAGGGTTCTACATGGAACCCGAAAAGGGTTCTACCTGGAACCAAAAATAGTTATTCAAAGGGTTCTCCTATGGAGACAGCCGAGGAACCCTTTTAGGTTCTAGATAGCACCTTTATTTTCTACAGGTGTAGGTAAGGCAAAGAACTGAAGAGGAAGGTTTTAAAGAACCAAAACTGTGTTTGAGTTTCTAATGGACAATTTACCTTGAAGTTCTGCTACATATATGCGTACAATGTAAAATGCTTCAATGTAAGCGTGTGCATACAGTACATTTTGCCCCTGCCTTTGACTGACAAACCCCTCCGCTATTCAGTTCAAACTGAGACTTGTTTTCCCCAGATGGCATTCAAGCACCCTCTGCTTTGAAATATACAAGAGAATGAGTGAATAAAGCCACTATTCAATCAAAGATGGCACAAAGTGGAAACCATTCACATGATTGGAAATCATTCACATGATTGGAAACTATTCACATTATAGGCTATACACCTCTAGTTCTTGACAATGTCGAAGACGTTCAATAGAGTTGGTAAGAAAATGAGTCATGTTTAATTAGTGCCTCTGCAGTTAACCTGTGTTTACAACATCAAGATCACATTTAAATGTAAATAGAAACATCAGTTTACTCTCAGCATTTTACAGTTTAATAATTCAACGATGATTAACATTTGAATTATGTCTGGGTGACAGAAAGGTGTAAAGACATGCTTGGAAGATAACTGTTAAGGAGAGATGAGCATTTGAACTAGTTTGCTACAGCAGGAAAAGAATTCTGCAGCAACAGGAAATGTGAATTATTACGTGGATTACAATTTTCCGTTATGGCAAACCAAGTCTGAAATTTCCAAGTGGAAATTACAAACTTTAGAAATCTTTTCAAACTCAAATTGTCACGTCCTGACCTTAGTTCCTTTTTTATGTCTCTATTTTAGTTTGGTCAGGGCGTGAGTTGGGGTGGGCATTCTATGTTTTTGTTCTATGTGTTGTAGTTCTATGTGTTTGGCCTGGTATGGTTCCCAACCAGAGGCAGCTGTCAATCGTTGTCTCTGATTGAGAACCATACTTAGGCAGCCTGTTTTCCCACTATGGTTTGTGGGTAGTTGTTTTGTGTATTGCACCTTGCAGAACTGTTTGTTTGTTGTTTTGTTGTTTTTTGTTCAAGTATTCGTATTGATTAAAAGGTATTATGAATACTTACCACGCTGCACCTTGGTCTTCTCCTTCTCCCGACAACAGACGTTACAGAACTACCCACCACCAAAGGACCAAGCAGCGTGGTGAAAGGGACTCCTGGACAGGTGAGCAGCGCTATCTGGAGTATGAGACAACCTGGGAGGAGATAGAGAGGTGGTCGGTCGACCCAGGGAGAGTGCCGGAGCCCGCCTGGGATTCTCTAGAACAGTGCGAGGAAGAGTCCCGGAGAATGGAGTTGGCGACACAAACACGGCTGGCAAGGAAGCCCGAGAGGCAGCCCCAAAACAATTTTGGGGGGGGATGCACACGGGGAGTGTGGCAGAGTCAGGTTGGAGACCTGAGCCAACTCTCCGTGCTTACCGTGGCGGACGTCGTACTGGTCAGGCACCGTGTTATGCGGTGGAGCGCACGGTGTCTCCAGTACGCGTTCTTAGCCCGGTGCGCTACATCCCAGCTCCCTGCATCTGCTGGGCTAGGGTGAGGATCCAGCCAGGGCGGATGGTGCCAGCCCTGCTCTCCAGACAGCCAGTGCATCTCCTCGGGCCAGGATATCCTGTGTTGGCTCTGCACACTGTGTCTCCGTGTGTCTGCACAGCCCAGTGCGTTTGTACCTTTCGCCACGCACGTGCCGGGATAAAATCACCATCCAGCCAGGACGGGTTGTGCAGGCCCTTAGTTCAAGACCTCCACTGCGCCTCCACGGCCCGGTCTATACTGGGCCTCCTCAGAGGACCAGGCTGTCTCTCTGTCTCCTCCCTCCAGGTTCTCCCCCTGTCCGGAGCCGCCAGAGCCGTCCATCAGTCGGGAGCCGCCAGAGCCGCCCGTCAGTCAGGAGCCGCCAGAGCCGGCCGTCAGTCGGGAGCCGCCAGAGCCGCCCGTCAGTCTGGAGCCGCCAGAGCCGCCCGTCAGTCGCGAGACGCCAGAGCCACCCGTCAGTCGGGAGCCGCCAGAGCCGCCCGTCAGTCTGGAGCCGCCAGAGCCGCCCGTCAGTCGCGAGACGCCAGAGCCACCCGTCAGTCGGGAGCCGCCAGAGCCGCCCGTCATTCGGGAGCCGCCAGAGCCGCCCGTCAGTCGGGAGCCGCCAGAGCTGCCCGTCAGTCGGGAGCCGCCAGAGCCGCCCGTCAGTCGGGAGCCGCCAGAGACGCCCGTCAGTCGGGAGCTGCCAAAGACGCCCGTCAGTCGGGAGCTGCCAGAGTCTCCTGCCTGTCCGGCGCTGCCAGAGTCTCCCGCCTGTCCAGCGCTGTCAGAGTCTCCCGACTATTGGGGGCCCGCTGTAAGGGCGCCGGAGTCGGAGGCGAGGGTCACCGCTCCAAAGGCGCCACCTAAGTGGGCCAAGACTAAGGTGGAGTGAGGTCCACGTCCCGCGCCGGAGCCGCCACCGCGGACAGATGCCCACCCAGACCCTCCCCTATGGGTTTAGGTTTTGCGGCCGTAGTTCCTTTTTTATGTCTCTAGTTTAGTTTGGTCCGGGCGTGAGTTGCGGTGGGCATTCCAAGTTTTTGTTCTATGTGTTGTAGTTCTATGTGTTTGGCCTGGTATGGTTCTCAACCAGAGGCAGCTGTCTATCGTTGTCTCTGATTGAGAACCATACTTAGGCAGCCTGTTTTCCCACTATGGTTCGTGGGTAGTTGTTTTGTGTATTGCACCTTGCAGAACTGTTTGTTTGTCGTTTTGTTGTTTTTTTGTTCAAGTATTCGTATTGATTAAAAGGTATTACGAATACTTACCACGCTGCACCTTGGTCTTCTCCTTCTCCCGACAACAGACATTACACAAATACACTACAGGTTTGCATTTCTGAGCAACAAAGAGTGATCAAATTAAGACCTTACATCTGTAGAAAAAATACAACAAATGGCAAGGCTAGCCTACATCATGACAACAAAAGAATATGCAAAAGAATATGCAAGGAGTATATGGAAACCTACAGTTCTTACGAAGTCCCAATGTATATTTTGCCAGATGTTATCCTCTTCACTGGTTTGCATTCCCACACAACTACAATCAGGACCTACTCCACAGCATCATAATGGACTGTCATAGCTTAGTTAATTAAAGTCTATTGCACTTAGCAAGGAAAACATAACAAGTAATTATATTACAAGACAGAGGCAATGTGAGGCTAACAATAGCAATGACACTCCACTGTCTTTCACATTGTATTTTCAATGAGGGGTAGGAGTCTGTGGTGAATTGAATGGTCTTTCCTTTCATGTGACTGACTGAATATAGGCAAAAAAAATTGTGTGTGTGTGTCAGTGACAGAGAGAGAGGGATTGTGCTTCCTTTAAGATTGTCTGGGTTAGTTAGAAAAGGAGCTCTCTGTCTCTCATATATACAGTCATTTAATATGTTGTGGTTAGGCATTTTGCCAGTCACATAGCTGCTTGTATAAACACTGTACTGTATAGACAAATCATGTATGTCTGTGGTTGCCAAACTTCATCATGCACTTCATCTATCAATCCATTTCAGAAAAAAACAAGCATCCTTTATAATCATGTCACTATTGAGCCAAATTGGCAAGCACTTAGTCGACGGTCACGGATTTCAAAGGCCTTCAATGTTTGTCCTCTTGTTGTTGGAAGTTTTGCCTCTCACTATTTCTTCGGTGATGATCTGCAATGATTCAGAGTTTCTGTGCCAGAATATGCAGTGAGATTCCCCCAGATATTTACCACCAATGAGAGAAATGCCTACCATGTCTGATGCTGCTCTTCAAATACAGCCACACTGACCTGCTGCTCGCTCCGGGTTAAGACGCACACAGTTGTGGAATTCTTGGACCTCGCGTTAGTCAAAACCCATAAACTGATCGACAACCTCTCACAGGAAGACTGTGGGCAACAGTGAACAGAGAAAATGCAGCTAGTATTCATTCACATTCACTATGATGCACTTTCCAATCAAAGGGATTCCTCTTCATAAACACATGAACTTAAAAATGCCTGGGTAGGAAAACGGACAGGCAAATACAGTCTCCACAAACGGCAGAATAGGAGCTTACTCATATATATTTACCACTAAACCATGCATTAACCAATGTTTCCTCAAAAGCTACTAATGCCATAAGGGGTTAGGGTGAAACAAATAGCTTCTCCTCTTTCTGTCACTCCATCAATCAATTTCAAGCTGCAGGTTGATCTTTCTAAGGTTGTTTCTCTGTAATCTTAGATCCCAGTCGTTTCCAGAGGTTAAATTCCAACAGGGACCTGGAAGACCAGTGTGTGGCTAATAGAGTAGGAGAGGAGACAGAGTTGCTTTCCATAACGACTTAAACTAACAGCAGGCCGGGACTTTGGGAGGAAGGCTCTAAGAAGGGTGTGACGGGAGGTTTAGACATCAAATCCCAGGCTTATCTCTACACTGGTCAGGTTTTTAACTGACGACTTTGAAGTCCAGTTTCTCTCCCTGAGGATCAATATCACTGATGGTGTCTTTCTTTAGTATTCAGCGTAATGATATAATCTGAGACATCAAGATAGAACAACATAACTGTTTTGGATTTTTAGAATGTGTGTTTTATTTATTTGCTTTATGATTTATAGTGATAGTATCAATATTGATAAGATATTGGAGGAAATCAATATTTTCACATGTCAAAAATAAAATATGTTTCCTATCTGAAAAGTGATCATATTCAACAGTTCAACAGAGGTCAATTGTTTGCTGTACATTAAGTCTCTAAAATACATCAGATACTGTTCCACCTATTATTTAGTAACATGTTAACAAAGCTATTGGTTGGAATGTGTATTTGGCCTCTGTTTCTCCAAATACAGCACACAGTTTAGTAATAACAGATTTACCATGGGGCCAACCAAAACAGAAATGGATGTGATAAATGTATTTTGTACACTATACTGCCATCATATGGACACTTTCAGACCTACACGTAACTCAAGGAGATTCATCATTCAAGACAAACACCAACCACATCATAATTTTCCAGCTGAATAAGACAGTGGCAGAGATCTTGTCGGATAAAAGATCATTTTACTAATACAAAAAAAAAGAAGTAGAAGTTTGATATTTAGCTGCAAATGTAGATTTGTGAATGATCCCATTCAATAAAAGCTTAATCATTGACAGTACAGGACACCTCTAAATATTGTCCTACCATAGGCTCCAGCAGGCAGTTATGTGCAATGCACTCATTATAGACACACACTCATTAAGACACAACACAAAGACAAGATGTCAGAGGCTTGTAGTGGGCTCTACTCTAACCTCTGACAGAGCTCCTACATTACAGTGTTGCTAAAGGTGTCCGCTCACTGTTCTTCCCAACACTGACATCTCGAGTGGCTTGGACATATTAATGCAACCTGTACAGTTGATATTATGATAAAAAGGCAGCTTCTAGTATGTAGAGAGCTTTCTATATGGCCATTGTTGATCCTGTATGGCTGATAACGTGGTCTCCAACCCCCACTTTACTGAACTTGTGTGTTTGAGGTATGAGTAAAAAGTACATAATAACCACTCTCCTGCATTGAAGGCTTCAGTGGATATACAGGTGAACTGGACAAGGATGGAGATTATGTTTAAATATGTCCTAGTCAGACCCCTTTTTAAATGAATATCCTGTAGAAATACACTATGAAATGTCCTGCTAAAGTCAGCTAAACGGAAATGTAATTTCACAGTATGACTATACAAATAGCAAAAACCCTTCAAGGTATAAAATTAAGGATATATTTTTTGCATATGAAATGATATCTGAGGTGTCTATGGGTGGTTTTTAGTGGGTCTGAGAGACCCGTGAGGTTAAAGCAGTGTTGTGGTTTGATTCTCTGACATACAACAGTAAAGCCATCAGTCTCACACATCCCTGGATCTCTTGATCTTTGGCCCACCTGGCCTACATATGGAGACTCACCGCCAAATGTAAAGTTCTGGTTAAACATTGTCCCAACGTTTGCGTTCAGCCTGCTGTTGTTTTTACACTAAAGGTCCCCGCAATTGTTGGAGGCATTATTGACTTTGTAATTAAACTATTTTAACGTCAGGATTTGGTCATCATTAGATTTCAAGCCATCTGTTCCCGTCCATGGGCTGAAATGGATTTTCCCCTTGAGTAGATAAAGGATAACACTGATGGGGAATATCATTCATTTTGCTTTATTTATTCATGTTGTGGAGACAAATGTTGAATCCTCTACTTTAATACATAGCCTGTGCACGTACGTATCAACTCAATACATTTAAATAGTGTATCGCTTCGAAATGATATCATTTCGGCACACAAATGCCCTGGTCAATCTAATGTTACTGATTATGGTTTTATTGGCTTCCATCTGCTCAAAGGCTAACAAAGCTCCATTTAGACAACTCCCCGGAAGTTTCTCTAAAGGGTCACAATGTATAAACAGCTTGATCCCGCTGTGGGTCAAACACCTCTATTGGTTCTAGTTTCTGGTAAACACCTTTATCTGACCATATCTCCCTCTATTGTACAACGAAGAAATCAAATAATAACAGACAAAGCTCAACTTTGATCCACTGCTTCTTCCATTGTCATTCCGGACAGTAATCTTTCTCTCCTCACCTGGTGTAGGTCCAGTTGAGCCATTAAAGGGATGTGTATACAGAGTTTTGACACTGGGGCTTTCAATTGAGAGATTAGAGATTGTTATTTTGGATGTACTGACAACCAGACAAATGGCTGAAGAAGCACATGAACGCAAACTAACAAAGTCTCTCTCTCTCTCTCTCTCTCTCTCTCTCTAATGAATGAAGCCTTACAGTATTATTTAATAAATGTTAATCTGTATTGCAAACAACAGTCATTTCTAAGCTCCTACCTCTCATTCGGTTATATACAGGTCAAACACCTCTATTGGTGTATAAGTTAATTTTCTCTTAATTTTACATTTATCAAAACCTAAGATACAAAAATGTTTTGCTTACAGTTTAGTTTCAAACACCGTCTGGCCTAACTCAGATAGAGAGTATATACATTTCCAGCATTAATATTACATTGTAACAGGCTATAAAGGCAACTAAAATAAATAACATGCTGTTTTAAAACTTGTATAATCAATCAAACCTGTCTTACATGAGACTATATATTTTACATTTCAAATGTTTACATTCCTGGTATCATTCTACAGGTATTTATTTACATGTTGACTCAGAAAATACACAAAGTCGCCTTTGAAGATGAAGATGAACAGATTGAATTATATTAAAAAGGCTCAATTGCAAATGATTCATTAATTCAATTCATCAAAACATTTGACTGCACATTGACTGAACAGCTGAGGGCTTCAAAAATGGACAAAAGATATATAGGCTACATAAGAGATACTTTAAGCATATTTCTGTCTGTGATCTGAGTCATTGCTTACAGTGACTGAGTGGTGTGGGAGGGAACGGAGGACCTTGAGGAACGGTGTGGGAGGGAACGGAGGACCTTGAGGAGTGGTGTGAGAGGGAATGGAGGCCCTTAAGGAGCGGTGTGAGAGGTAACGGAGGACCTTGAGGAGTGGTGTGGGAGGGAACGGAAGACCTTGAGGAGTGGTGTGGGAGAGAACGGAGGACCTTGAGGAATGGTGTGAGAGGGAACGGAGGACCTTGAGGAGTGGTGTAGGAGGGAACGGAGGACCTTGAGGAGCAGTGTGAGAGGGAACGGAAGACCTTGAGGAATGGTGTGGGAGGGAACGGAGGACCTTGAGGAGTGGTGTGAGAGGGAACGGAGGACCTTGAGGAGCGGTGTGAGAGAAAATGGAGGACCTTGAGGAATGGTGTGGGAGGGAACGGAGGACCTTGAGGAGCGGTGTGAGAGGGAACGGAAGACCTTGAGGAATGGTGTGGGAGGGAACGGAGCACCTTGAGGAATGGTGTGGGAGGGAACGGAAGACCTTGAGGAGTGGTGTGGGAGGGAACGGAGGACCTTGAGGAATGGTGTGGGAGGGAACGGAGGACCTTGAGGAACGGTGTGGGAGGGAACGGAGGACCTTGAGGAATGGTGTGGGAGGGAACGGAAGACCTTGAGGAGTGGTGTGGGAGGGAACGGAGGACCTTAAGGAGTGGTGTGAGACGGAACGGAGGACCTTGAGGAGCGGTGTGAGAGGGAACGGAGGACCTTGAGGAGTGGTGTGAGAGGGAACAGAGGACCTTAAGGAACGGTGTGAGAGGGAACGGAGGACCTTGAGGAGCGGTGTGAGAGGGAACGGAGGACCTTGAGGAGTGGTGTGAGAGGGAACAGAGGATCTTGAGGAGTGGTGTGAGAGGGAACGGAGGACCTTAAGGAGTGGTGTGAGAGGGAACGGAGGACCTTAAGGAGTGGTGTGAGAGGGAACAGAGGACCTTGAGGAGTGGTGGTGGTTGGAGGTTCTGTCACAGCTCACGGTCCTCCTCCACTAGACCCCATAAACACAGTGTTGATGGGTGGCAGCGATGACACCATGTCACGTACCTCAGATGATCCCTGGTGAGGAAGCGGTGCATCCTGGGAGTGGAACTGGGCAGGACCTCCATACATGCAGGGTGCGGAGATCGAGGAGGGGAGGGGAGGAGCTAGAGACAAAAACAAAATTATCTTGAATGGGAAACTTACTAGAACAATTATACAAAGCACTCATCGTTTCACCCAGGCCATTGCTACACATTGGTAGTGGAACAATGCCGTTCCCTATTACAATGTAAAGTGCCTTGAGCACTAAATATAAATTAAATCCACCACTGACCTCCAGGTGTGCCCAGTGAGTCAGACTCAGGGTAGTAAGGGCCTGCCGGCTTACTGCCTGTGTCATCCAGGATGTTGAGGGGGTCGTGTACATCAGCGTATGTTGGGACGGAACGAATACTGCTCACACTGCTGATAACTGACACATGCTGGTCTATCATGGAACCCAGCCTCTGGCTATCCAGGTAGCCACTGTTTCCATAGTACCCTGAAAAACAGAGAGGTTCCTCTATAAGCAGAATACACATTTATGGTACAACCCTGAGTTATTTCTGACTAGGTGACGTGACCACATGATCTAACAAGGAAAAACAGACTACTCAGGGCCTATTTCAATATAATTCATCCTTACCACTGTGTCCTGCTGTTGAGTAGGCAGACTCCTGACAGCCACTACTGTTTAACCCACTCATGACAAAGTTGTATCCTCCAGAGTCCAGTAGCTGAACCCCCTGAGTCTCCATCCCAGGATCAGGGACTGTGCTGTAATTGGAGGTGGGTCTGGAGCTGTAGGGGGACACAGCACAGCTGCTGTTGAAGTAGTCTTTGGCCAGGTGCTGCTCACTGAAGGACGGGTAGTGGCTGCTATCGGAGCGGGTGTGGTAGGCAGGGGCCTGAGCGTGTGTCTGGGGCCTGAACACAGCCTGGTAGTTGGAAGTGGTTGGGTAGTAGCTGGGGTTACTGGAAGGCAGGCTCTGGTACATGGTGTCTGGGAAGGCTTGGCAGGAGATGTGGGGCTGGATGGTGGTGCAGGCGATCTGGGGTATGACGGCCATGGGGCCCTGGTTGATGACACTGCCCCTGTTCACCATGGCAGGGGAGATGGGAGGGGTCATCAGAGGGCCACTGTTCTGGGAAAAGTCCATTTGTCCTTGGAGTATAGAGGAAAGTGACTAAGATTTTAGACAATACAATAGGAACATTTATTATTAAATTAGCAATTATCACACAAACTTATTTATGTTAAACCAATGAAAGTTTCAATAAAGCTCACATACAATCGGGCAAATTAAATTCAGGAACTGACTGAGAAAATGTAACCCTAAAAATACATTTGCACCTGACAGAGAGAATCCATCTGTTTCAGAGCCTTGGTAGACAGTCATGTTTGCCTGCTGATTAGCTGACAGGGTCATGTATGTGTGTTCTGAGAGGGACTCGTTCTTCACAGACAGATCACTGGACACCGCGCTGGGCTTGTTACGGTTGGCCAGGAAACAGGAGCTAGGGGAGGCAGTGAATGCCGCCTTGCTGCCATCTGAAAATAATCACAACAATGTACCTCAGTGATCCTACATCCTCTACAATTACTCCATACTGCTTCATAAAAACGGATAGTATTAAGATGAAATTCAATAACAACTTAATGAAAAAAAAAACAATCAGAGTTCCACATAACATAATTAGATACTCTATGTATGACATGTAATTGTATATTTTCGATCAAAAGTAAAAACAGTCACGATTGCGTGTACCTGCATTTCTCATGTATTTGTCTAGGATATTCTGGAGGTCTTGTTCTTTGTCATTGTTGAATTGTGTCTCAATAGCCAGAAGGATATACTCATCCAGCAGCATGCGGATTAGGTGGAACGAACCTGGGATGAAAAAAAAACACATCTTAGTTTGCTACTAGCCTAACAACCTCTTACTGTCCTAGTTTTTCCCACCAGAAATCAACCTATTATCTTATCACATTTTTCTGAAGCTCAGATGTGCACTATCATTACAGAATATCCAAATATTCTCTAACAACCTTCACCTTACAAATTGTGAAACCGCTCCAAAGGCTGTTCTGTGCACCAATCACCAGGTGCGGAGGGTTTGACCCAACCAGCCCCAGAGGTCTGCCTTCACCTGGGCTTTCATCTCCCCAGGCCTGCTGTTTGACCTGTTGGGTCATGTGATTGTTCTCCAGTCTGTTTGACTTTTGTTTGGTGATAGACCCGTCATGGCCAGGAGGTGAGGAAGGTGCATGGAAGTCTGTCTCCAAACACAGTGCACGCGACCGAGAGATAATGCTTTGTTTACCTGGGGCTAGGCCATTATAATTTATGGCTCATTGTAGCATTCTGTTCAGAGCCAGCCGACCTAACAAAATGATAAGTGTGTTTGTGTCTGTCGTAGTGCCCGACCGGGTATCATTTAGGCTATGGCAGTAGTAATGAATTTAACTAAAAGCTGAAATGACATATAAATAGGCTAGTGTACAGCATTTCCTAAATGTTCTAGATGTTCCATGGATATACACACTATCAGGAGGAACTGTTATAGAGGGATGTAGTCATTTCTTACCAAAACTTGTGGCGTTGTTCAACGTGAGGTTGTGCATAACACGTGCTCCAAAGAAACTCCACTTGAGGAGGAAGTCCTGAGCTCGCTTCTTTATGGACCGTCCGTTCTGCTTCCCAGGCTGGAGAGAAATAGAAAGAAACAGATTAGATGTCAACATCCAATCTGACAACCCCAATCTTAGATTGGAAATGGGGACAACGTACCTTAATGACCTTCTGCTCCACAACAGTGTCCAGCCACTCGATAAAGGATTCCACAGTGGCATTCTTCTTCAGTAGGTCTTTCAGCTCTTGGAACGCTGTTATAGAGTCATCTAGCAACACGAGGAGAAAGCTAATTAACATTGTTTACAGGAATTAACCTGCCAGTGTTTTCCATGTACAATGTAAATGTTCGATGAGGGAAAATGATTCAAGTCTCTCACATTCAGAGTAGAGGTCAGAGTCTTGGTCACCACTTGAGATGGTGAAAAGGGCTTGTGACCCTATGCTGTTCAAATCCACTTGATCTATATCCACCACCATGGAGTTCACCACATTCTGGTCAAAAAGAGCTGGTCTTGCGATCTGTTGTAAAAACAAAAAATGACCAAAAATGACATATGCAAATTCTATATCTTAGAGTCATAATAAAATGAATGATATATAGATATACTTCAAATACTTTTAAATATGTATTTGTAAAGTTAAACATGAACAAAATATGTATATTCTTCTGTGCTGTTATCAGTGCTTTACCTGGGCAAGGTGTAAGAAGGAGGTCTGACGTTTTAGAGAGGACACAAATCTGCGTGCGATCGGGAGCTTCTTCTCTGAGAGGCATTCTGGGAGGTTTTCCAGAGAAGACACCATCCAGTCTTCCCAGTGCTTGGCCAAGTTACGGATGTCTGCCAGGAGACTGCAAACAATATACTCTTCACACAACAGTACATGACCTGGACCGACTGCCATATCTTATGACTAGTAATTCCATATAGCATAAACCTTACAATACATCTGGTGTCCAGGTGAGCAAAACATAAATGTCGAAAGACAAAAATACTCTACCTTTCAGGCATCTCCTGCATCGTAGCAGGGATCAGGACATCTGTCAGAACCTGAAAAATGGATAGCACAACCTGTCCAGTTGAGGTAGGAGTCCTTCAACAACTAATGAGGATGCTGCTTTATGATTCTGGAGAAACACCCACCTTATATAGTATAGAGTCACACACACAGAAGATGTCCACGATTATGGAGTTATCCAGCAGTGGTAAAAGATGGTCGGGCATTCCTTGCCAGAAATGCAGCAGAAAATTCTGTATCTGAAACATAGTAAATATAAATAGTGAGTCATGAGAAAATTTGTCAGAAAAGGCTACAAAATCTTTTGTCTGGATTTTGTATAGAATACCTCTTCAAAGTTGACATTGATGGCATTGTCCAGGATGCACTGACAATGTGTTTTGTACATCATGATGAGCGTGTCCACCTATGGGACATAACGTTTTGCATTTACATTTGAGTCATTTAGCAGATGCTCTTATCCAGAGCGAGTGCATACATTTCACACTAACATAGTGTGAAGATAATTCACAACGGTTACAGTCTTCTTGCTACTGAATACCATAAGTGATCAGCAATCTTAATCTTAATAATCCTCCTAGGTTTTGGCCTTTCTAGGGAGTTTTTCCTAGCCAACGTGCTTCAACACCTGCATTGCTTGCTGTTTGGGGTTTTAGGCTGGGTTTCTGTACAGCACTTTGAGATATCAGCTGATGTACGAAGGGCTATATAAATACATTTGATTTGATTTGAATGGCACAGAAAGTTGAAGTGTTGATGAAAAAAATACAAACCTTCTCTTTAGAGACAGAACCTTGAAGCACTAGATGCTGTACACTTGGGAATTCTGGGAGCAAAGTTCCTGTTTTGGAGCTGAGGGAGTATTTCCGAGTATATCCTCCCTGTTAAATAGAGGAACATCAAACAGTATGAATGTTTGACGCCGTAGTCTTGTAACAGGTAGAAGGTATTAGAAAACATGATTCACGTCACTAAAATCTTACAAGAAGATATGAAAATGAAAAGAAACTGTTATTCGTCTGTTATATATTTGCTAGAGACTGTTCATTCATAACAATCTTACCTCATTCTTGAGTTTGCTCCCTGAAAATCTAGAATCAAATAATAAATCAGACTGAGATTCAATTCCAGAATGTCATTGCAATTTCAATTCCATAGTTGAGTAAGTAGCCTCAGACCTGGCTGATCACTTCCCATAACAAACATTACAGATTGATGTGTATTATGACAATGCTCCAGAGCAAATTCTGTGAATGATCTTACCTCGTCAAGCCTTTTCCTGAGTACACCAAGTGATAATAGGCACTGCTCTCTTTGATGCCAATGCCGTAATAATGATATCTGTCGAATATCAACAACATCCATACATGTTATATTGAGGCATATCATAAGAACAAGAACAATTATATTTGAAAAGCAAATATTCCCCTCTACATCTTACTTTGAATGACCTCGGGTCCCAAGTCTTCTTGTTGTAAGAAGTGGAAATTTCTGACGAATTGTCTAATGTGCACAGAGAATACAAAAAAAACAACATAATTTACATTTTCCACCACCATAAGTTGGGTTTATCTATAACATCACACCACAAACTCCACAGCATCCTCAAGACTCATCTCACCTTGCCAAATGTAGCAGCACAGGCTGGATCCAGTTTCTCCTTCCTACAGAAGTCTAGGTAGTGAGCGTACAGGATGCAACGTGGCAGACAAACCCCTTCACAAACAATATAGTTTTCCTCCAGCCTAGGGAACCAACAGTCACACAAATCAAATGGATAATCAATCATCAACAACAAAAAATAAACATTCACATTCGTAAGAAGGATTGTTACTATACAAATGCATTACAACACAAGAAATATTATAAAATGTTGTGACTTTGGAACACTACCATTGAAGGGTGAGCTGAGTCTGTTTCTTCTTGTCTTTTATGATCTGAGTGATGCTTTTCCTCGGGGTCGTCTGTTTGAAAGCCAAATCTTTGGAATACTCAACAAAATCCTGGTCCTCCTCAGAAGATGGGGTTTCATTAGTGTCCTCTGCTTCTGACAGTGTTGTGGGGGAGAAAACAGTCATGAGGTGAAAAATATTTTTCAGTTGTACAGGGCCATGACAAGGTAGGTGGCTAAATGAACCATACAATTAGAAATAAGTATTCCCTAGACAGGATTTCCAAGAGTCATGAAAATTAACATAATAGAGAAAAATGGGTCCCATGTGGCTCAGTTTGAAGAGCATAGTGCCTGCAACGCCAGGGATATGGGCTCGATTCGCAAGTGGGACCGGTACATGGTACGAAAAAATGTATGTCCTCACTACTATATAATTCGCTCTGGCTAAGAGCGTCTCCTATGACTTATTTCTGGTCAGATTGAGTAGAATGTTTAGGCTACAAATGGTAAGAGAGAGGGAGAAAACATGGGATTTGGAATACATGCTTTTCTTTTAGCCTACCCAACAAACAATAAAAAAAAGTATACTTTGGTGCAGGCATATTTCAACAAAAAACGATCCACAATTTAATACAGCACAAACTACTGCTTGACATCAACAAGCGCTCAATTTTTAATGGCGTTTATAATTTGATGACTCTTAGGGGAAGAGGGCCTCTCAGCAATCAATTATGTGTAGGCCTATTAATCCGAATTTATTCATCACCTGACTTAATTCCCGAATCATCTTCCTCGACAAACTTTGAGAGTGAATGTCCATGGAAATCACGGGGTAATTTCTCGTCAGATAAAGCGGTGTGCATAAACTCCTCAGAGGCATCGCAGAATTTCTTGGCTGAAGGTGGATGAACATGAAGAAATGGGCCATCCCGGATCGGGCTTGTATTCCGTTTCATAGGCATGTTCAATTAAAATATTATGAGGTAAAAAGTAAAACAAAACAAATACAAAATAACTGAAATAGAACATTTAAATGCATGTGTAAGAACATGTACACAGATTGTCTTCATGAGGCAAATATCCTATCCGCACAAATACAATTCTCTAAATAAATATACTTATATATACTTTTCCCCCAATTTCATCATCTCATCTCATAATTAGATATCCATTTTCAGTAGCCTAATAGAAAAAAAACAAAGCGCAGTTCTCAAGTCTCTCCCTACACCTTACAATGAAACTCTGATAACGACCTTTTTGGAGTCAATGCTGTGGTTAAAGAACGACGTCACATTGGTAATTGCCTAGGGATTCATTTATCATATTTGCAGAGGACGGGGCGCTGATTCAGTCTATCAATGATTAACTAAAAAGCCAACATCTATCCTTGGTCTGCTGTAGTCCTGCACTGCCTCGCGCCTTATGCCGTTAGCAGACAAAAAGTGTTTGCTATTTTAATCTAAAATTGAATCATCTATGCAATAAAGCAGTGTATTTGTTTACGCATAATTATTTCCTGTGGGTTTATGCGAAATACCTAAATGAAACAGTTTTTCAGCAACAAGGATATAGGCCTTGTATCAAATGCTACTCGGGATGTCCCCCTACAGTGTAGTCAAGCCAATACGTTTTTTTTGCTCTAAAGTTACATCTGAACACAACAAATCCGTTTCAAACCTGACATTAAATTAAATACCGTGTTATTTTATCGAATATTTTGTTTGCTGGGCAAATTCTCACATAATTTTCCATACATTTCTTTAGGGGGGGAATACCTTGTGCTATTCTTACCAATGCAGCAGGTACAGTTGAAGTCGGAAGTTTACATACACCTTAGCCAAATACATTTAAACTCAGTTTTTCACAATTCCTGACATTTAATCCTAGTAAAAATTATCTGTCTTATGTCAGTTAGGATCACCACTTTATTTTAAGAATGTGAAGTGTCAGAATAAGAGTAGAGAGAATGATTTATTTCAGCTTTTATTTCTTTCATCACATCCCCAGTGGGTCAGAAGTTTACATACACTCAATTAGTATTTGGTAGCATTGCCTTTAAATTGTTTAACTTGGGTCAAACATTTTGGGTAAGCCTTTAACAAGCTTCCCACAATAAGTTGGGTGAATTTTGGCCCATTCCTCCTGACAGAGCTGGTGTAACTGAATCAGGTTTGTAGGCCTTCTTGCTCGCACATGCTTTTTCAGTTCTGACCACAATTTTTTCTCTAGGATTGAGGTCAGGGCTTTGTGATGGCCCGTCCAATACCTTGACTTTGTTGTCCTTAAGCCATTTTGCCACAACTTTGGTAGTATGGTCATTGTCCATTTGGAAGACCCATTTGCGACCAAGCTTTAACTTCCTGACTGATGTCTTGAGATGTTGCTTCAATATATCCACATAATTTTTAACCCTCATGATGTAATCTATTTTGTGAAGTCCACCAGTCCCTCCTGCAGCAAAGCACCCGCACAACCTGATGCTGCCACCCCGTGCTTCAAGGTTGGGATGGTGTTCTTCGGCTTGCAAGCCTTCCCCTTTTTCCTCCAAACATAACGATGGTCAGCTGTTTAAAGGCACAGTCAACTTAGTGTATGTAAACTTCTGACCCACTGGAATTGTGATACAATGAATTATAAGTGAAATAATCTTTATGTAAACAATTGTTGGAAAAATTATTTGTGTCATGCACAAAGTAGATGTCCTAAAAGACTTGCCAAAACTATAGTTTGTTAACAAGACATTTGTGGAGTGGTTGAAAAACGAGTTTTAATGACTCCAACCTAAGTGTATGTAAACGTCCGACTTCAACTGTATAGGGAGGAAGTTCGATTTTTCTCCGTTCTTTTCAAGGTCACAGCTGTTGACTGCTGATCCGAAGTTGGATGGGTCTTCAATGAAATGAAGGTAGCCTACAGTCATTTCTAACAACAAAAATGTAACAGCCAACATGCTATTTGTCACAGAATTATTGTGTTTATTGTAGCTGCCTGTCAGCTTACATTTGTGGTAGTTGTGTAATTTAGCTACCTTGCAACGCAACCAGCTACATGTAGCTAGCTCGCTAATTTCCATGCGGAGAATAGTTAGCACCAATGGTATGGAATTGTGGCTCGAGTACTCCCTGAACCATAATCTGGTATTACAGGAGCCATTCTCCTTTATGCCCAGGAAGCAGCCATTCAATTTGCCATTCACCAGCCTTTAAAACTTAATCATGTTAAAATATTCAGGCCAATTTACCAAAGAATAGGGCATGCACACTTGCTCTAAAACAATACTTAGGTTCTTCCCAGATGAGGCATTGTTTTGGTTCCATGCAACTTTTTACTTATACCTTTTTTGGAAGTAAATACTGGCAGGGACGGCAGTACTGCCGATAGTTTCCCTTCGAAACGCCATTGTTTGGTAAAGTACCCAGCATGTTTTTATATTAAGATTGAAAAAATGGTGAAAGGCAAGTTGAATGGCTGCTTCCTGGGTTTAAAAGATAAGGCTTTCTGTAAACCCAGATTCCAGTTCATAGCTACCCATGCTGTACTGTAAATATTGTCCAAACTTCTTATCGTATTTTCGTAGCCATATCTAATTTAATGTTTGACTTAGGGAATTCATTTGATATGTTAGTTGGTTAGCTAGTTAGTTATACTTCTCATGTGTAACGATGTGCGCTGAGAGTCGGGAAGCTAGTTCAGGGAGTGAGTATTTTAATTAATAAATTAAACATAATACAAAACAAGTAACACGAACAATGCACAGACATGAAACAGAAACAATGACGCCTGGGGAAGGAACCAAAGGGAGTGACATATATAGGGCAGGTAATCAAGGAGGTGATGGAGTCCAGGTGAGTGTCATTATGCGCAGATGCGCGTAACGATGGTGACAGGTGTGCACCATGATGAGCAGCCTGGTGACCTGGAGGCCGGAGAGGGAGCACACGTGACATCATGACATGTGTGAGGTCACTATGTAGCCATGCACCAGCTCACGTTTCTCTATGATCATTTGCTGTTATGCATACATCTTCACATATTCTAATCTAGGGCAGTAGGTGCGTGGGTAAAATGACCAGGGAAGCTAATACAGGAAAAAAGCCATATTACAACCTGTGTGTTGTGATAATTGAAATTGTTTTCTGTGAGACTAGTCAGGATCGAGAGGAAGATAAATGGAGCAAAGTACAGAGAGATACTTGATGAAAACCTGCTCCAGAGCTCTCAGGACCTCAGACTGGGGCGAAGATTCTCCTTCCACAGGACAACGACTATAAGCACACAGCCAAGACATCGCAGGAATGGCTTCGGGAAGTCTCCGAATGTCCTTGAGTGGCCCAGGCAGAGCCCGGGCTTGAACCCGATCTAACATATCTGGAGTGACCTGAAAATAGCTGTGCAGCAACGCTCCCCATCCAACCTGACAGAGCTTGAGTGGATCTGCAGAGAAGATTGGGAGAAAATCCCCAAATACAGGTGTGTCAAGCTTGTAACATCATACCCAAGAAGACTCAAGGCTGTAATCGCTGCCAAAGGTGCTTCAACAAGGTACTAAGTATAGGGTCTGAATACTTACATAAATGTGATATTTACGTTTTTTTTATAAATGTGCAAAAATGTCTAAAAACCTGTTTTTACTTTGTCAGTATTGTGTGTAGATTGATGAGGGGGGACAATCATACATTTTAGAATAAGGCTGTAACGTAACAAAATGTGGAAAAAGTCAAGGGGTCTGAATACTTTCTGAATGCACTATATATGCATCAAGAAGATCAATTTGTCCTCAGTTGTTCTCTCGTGAATGTCAAGCCTTTTGACGATGACGATGTATGGAGAATCTTAGCAACAGAATACTTCAGACGAGCAGTCTCCAACAAAGCTCGCTTTGTGCATGTTGTCCACGTAAGGAAAGATGGATATGTGGTTGATTTGTATGAGAGGGAAAACATCACATCACAGAGCTCCTGACCACGACCAAGTATGTATAATTCCGGAAATACACTCCCTCTGAGCCTGTGATACTTAAGAGCGAGATGGAGAAGAAAATGATGAAACAGAAGTTCTGTAGAAAAGGACACGTTAGTGGAAATGGATTAAGCACGAGTGGAGTCACCAGGAACTCTCCCAAAGATATGTGGGACATTTCTGAATCGGATGGCTGTGAAAAGAAACCTGAAAGCCCAAAGTCAAGAACCCCAAAAGACAAGAATCCGACTGTGAAATTCAAAGCACTGACATTCGGAGGTGAGATAGCTGTGCAATGCGCTCACATCAACACCCTCAGATTGTTGGTGCCAGCTGAAAAGCAAGATCCCCAATTTGGAGGAAATGATGGAAGCGATCCAGGAGCATTACCATACACACACAATTCCCGTGCAGGCAGGTGTTTCATGTTGTTGCCAAGTCTGAAGATGACGGCAGATGGTACAGAGCCTGCATTGTCGGAGCACAGTAAGACGAAGTTGAAGTGATATTTGTGGACAATGGGATAGTAGCAAAAGAGTTTGCACGATCTTCAAGCAATAGTGCCAGAATTCCTTGATCTTGAGGGGCAAGCGTTTAGATGTAGCCTTTACAACTTGATTGAACCTGCAAAAGGCAGCGGTGGTGATTGGTGCACAGAGGCATGAGATTTACTGAAGGACATCACTCAAAGCCACTCAGGGAATTTGACATGCAGTGCACACTTTCAACTGTATGTAAAAAACAATGTTGTTGACCTCCAGAACACTCAACAGAATGCAACAAAGAAGCTTGCCGAAAAAGGTCTTGCAAGAGAAGGGCAAACCTCTATGCAGCTTATGCAATCAGTATGCCCAGACTCTTTTGTCCATTCCTCCTTCAACTTGAGATGCAGAAAGTGAAGAGCAAGTCTGTGTCACTCATGTGTGCAGGCCATGGGAGATGTATTGCCAGTTGGACAGAAATACTGAAATGATTGAAGACTTGATGTAGAAAGTCACCATGGAAAGTGAAGAAATTCCGCGTGCCAACTCTGGTCCTGGTATTGGAAAACTTTGCCTGGCATAATAATACGGTAATGGCAAATGGTACAGGGATGTGGCTTGCCCTGTTCAGTCTACTCTGCTTCTAAACATGTTTTGGCTGTGGACTATGGAAACATGTATATCGTTGAAAAAACTAAAACTATTTCATGTCTATTCCCAGACATTCAGCAGATTTACTGTTCACTCCCATCCAGGCATTCAGATGCAGTTGAACAAATCCTGAAAAAGGACAACTTTGCAGAGGTCAACAAATGGCTGGAGAAATCCATTCTCCACTAGCCACTTCAAGCTGTTGTTGCAGGAAAGAATGAGGGTGGGACTGTCTCTTTCGATCTGTTTGATGGAGACATAAACATCAATGAGAACGTCAAAACCACTCATTGCTAATCAAAAACACAAGGAGAAGAAAAGCAACAGTGGACCTGTGACTGGTCACGAAGGACACAAAGAGCAATTGAAGAACAAAACTTGATAAAAAACTAGACAGACATCATCTGAAAGTGTTGCTGGCCACAACAAGCACCAACATCAAAAGAAACAGTCTTTAAATGCTCAAAAAGCAAACCCACCAAAGTGTCCTGATGCCCAATAAGATTAGAAAGAGCACAGTGAAAAAAATCACATAGTTCAAATGTGAGGAAAGGACAGAAGGAAAAACAGATCAAAGTGATGTAGACAGTTCCTCCAAACTTCCAGAAATAGTTTGCTCCATCCAATTGCCAAAACTTGCACAACTCCCCCTTGTTCCCAAAATAAAATCAGGGTTCCGAGGTCTGGGGTTTGTTTCCCACATCAATACCGTAAACAGCTTTTTTTAAATCCAAATGCAAAATGATGAACAATCCATTCTGAAAATGGATTGAGCTGTTTAACGCTGAGCTGTTTAAAGAAACCATGGAGAACCATGTTGCTGCTGAATATGAAGAGGATGGTGTACTCTACTGTGCAGTTGTAACAGATAATACATCAAATGGCCATTTCACGGTGGAGGTTGTTGACTATGGAAATTCAGACAAAACGTACACTCTGACAAGTGAGGAGTATGTCAAAGGACTTCAACGCTTGGCAAAATTAACAAAAGTCGACCAGTGGCACAGGGCAGTTGTACGGCATGCATCTATTTACCTACAGAGGACATCTCAATGGGTTGATGAATGGAGTGTTCATCATCCAGCAAATGGAGGCTGCAATTTCTGAATGTGCTGAAGACAACCCCCCCCCCCCCCCCCCCCGAAAGGTAATATGACAAGAGTGTGATGAGGAACAAAGGACTTCAAAGCTATTCCTGATCACCTTTTAAGCATGACTTAAGTTATCTAAATGAAGATTTCAGTATGACAACATCTTCTTGGAGTGTATTTGAAAGAAGATCAGTGGTGTTGCTTTCTGACTGGCACAGTTTAGTCTTGATATTCATGTATCATAAATAACTGAAGTGGAATGTCCTTTTGTTTGAATGATATTGTGCCTCTTGCTTATCGAACAAAAATACTATTGGGATATTCAGGCAAACTGCTAAAATGTTATGACTATACTGATATTCAAGTTAGTAATTTGATAGGCCTAGTTTTTTGATAATTGATTATGGTTATTTTCAGTGGTGTAAAGTACTTAAGTAAAAATACTTTAAAGTACTACTTAAGTGTTTTTTGGGGGTATCTGTACTTTACTTGAACTTTTCTTTTACTTCACTACATTCCTTAAGAAAATATTGTACTTTTTACTCCATACATTTTCCTTGACACCCAAAAGTACTTATTTTGAATGCTTAGCATGACAGGAAAATAATCAAATTCACACACTTGTCAACCAAACATCCCTGGACATCCCCACTGCCTCTGATCTGGTGGACTCACTAAACACACATGCTTTGTTTGTAAATTATGTCTGAATGATGGACTGTGCCTCTGGCTTTCCATAAATACATTTTTAAAAAAACAAGAAAATGGTGCCATCTGGTTTGCTTAATATAAGGAATTTGAAAGGATTTATACTTTTACTTTTGATACTTAAGTATATTTTAGCAATTACATTTAATTGTGATATTTAAGTATATTTTAAATCAAATACTTTTAGACTTTTACATAAGTAGAATTTTACTGGGTGACTTTTACTTTAGTCATTTTCTATTAAGGTATCTTTACTTTCACTCAAGTATGACCGTTTTTCCACCACTGGCCACAAAAATAACCAGTGGTGGGAAAAGCACCCAACCGTCAAATTGAGTAAAAGTAAATATATCTTAATAGAAAATTACTCAAGTATGCCTTTAACACAATTATCGGACTCATTTCAGTAATTGATACGCCATTTCCATTTTTATAATGCTGTTATTTGTTACAGATTGGTTGTGAATGGATTGTCAATAATCGATGTGTAACAATCGTTTGTTAAGTAAAGATACATTTAAAAAAAGAATAACAATTAAAGCCGTCGAGAGTGGATTCAGGTCACAACGCTGTTAATACTGTTAATGTAGAAAAATATACTGTCAGAAGTGGGATTCGAACCCACGCCTCCAGGGGAGACTGCGACCTGAACGCAGCGCCTTAGACCGCTCGGCCATCCTGACTCATGTTAAGCATAGCATGAGTTGGCTATTAGTATAGCTATTTGAACTAGATACGCTGTTTTTTTTTAGAATCTGTCAAATGTAAGTGTTACAGATTCCATGATAAACTATACAAATAAAGAGTCGCACACTCCATATATCATCTTCCATTAATTTATTGGGTAGACCCAATAATCATCCGGGAGTTGATATATGGATTGTGCGACTCTATTTTTTTGAGTTTATAGTTATTCCCTTGTTTGTCAGCACCTTCACACAAAATAATGTGTCTGGGTGTGCGCCAGTTTTTTATTCTACAGATTCCGCGATAGAAATATAAAGGTCATTTCAGATTGAGCCGACATATGCAGCGTTTACTGTGAATGCAGTCTCCGTTTATTTTTTTAATTGAACCTTTATTTAATTGTGCATGTCAGAGAAAAACATTATTTTTTTTTACAATGACAGCCTACCAAAAGGCAAAAAGGCATCCTGTGGGGACGGGGGCTGGGATTAAAAATAAACATATTGGACAAAACACACATCATGACAAGAGAGACACCACAACACTACATTAAGAGAGACTTAAAACAAAACATATGGTAGCAGCACAACATGGTAGAAACAGAATTGGGCACAGACAACAAGGTATAATTGAAGCGGGAACATTGCCTTTACATTCCATTCACGCTGTAAAATTGCATTTCCGCGATGCGGGTTGAATGTAGCACTAAATTGCTGTCTAGAAATCACGTGCTTTTGCAAGATGTTCTCGTGCTCACTTCCTTGTTAGCATTACATTAGCACACAAAATCTGATAATCGTGTTAGTGGGTTGTGGTATATATCATCGCAGTTAACCTCCTTTAAGCAGGTTTTCTATGCATTTTGTAGCCAATTCATTTCAACCAAAGTGTTGAATCTCGTGCAAGGCTGCTAACACATTCTAGACTGCTTCATTGTTTCTTCACTGCTGTTAGACAGCGTCGTCTTTGCCGTTGGACCATCTAATGGTATAGCATTCTCTACAAATTGACCTACACTTGCCTAAAGGGTATAAACATTGCGCTTGCTCTAGTAGCTACTGCAGTGCCTGTTTTGCGTGTTATTTTGGCATTAATCTGTCACATATCAGTTTGCAAACAATGTACAAAAAAAAGAAGATATCACTAAGTTAATAAAGCCTTATACAAACATGGTCTCTTTTTTTGTTTTCTTGAGTAAAGGAGCTCCAAAATGCATGTGTTTCAGCCTAGCTCGGTGCTTTCTGTGGTCGGGCAAACCAGCAGAAAATCCAGAACGTTGCACCGTGATTGGCTCAGTGTTCTGTCCCTCAAGGGGATACAACGTCACCGCCATGTCTAAGGGTAGAGCTTGAAAATTCAAGCCCCTTGGGTGCTGCCATAGAGTTAAATTAGAAGTGCCCATCCAAGAAGGCTCAAGGTCATTGGGGGCTCCCGAGTGGCACAGCAGTCTAAGGTACCTTATTTTAGTGATAGACACATCACTACAAACCCTGGTTCAATCCTGAGCTGTATTACAACTGGATGTGATTGGGAGTCCCATAGGGTGGCGCACAATTGACCCAGCATAATCCGGGTTAAGATTTGGCTGGAGTAGGCAGTCATTATAAATAAGAAATTGTTCTTAACGGACTTGCCTAGTTAAATAAAATTGGCTTTTGAAGTAGCTTTGATACTTTCAAAATCTTAACTAGCAGTCATCATCATGAATCAAGTCAACAATCTACTGGCAAATCCTTTTTAAGCCTTGTCATATGAAAATAAATTATAGATAACACGTATTGGTGCTCATTGGCCATTGGACATAAACAGTGGCAATTTTAACATGTAAATCTTGGTGGGGCGGGGGGAAAAAAGCAGGATGCATGCCAGCAAAGCGACAACACAACACTAAACAATACATTAATTGCACAACGGTGACAAACGGTGCCCACAAACTGTTAGGGCCTACATAAAGCTGTCCTAACATCTTACCATTGCTACAGCTGGCTATCAGTGGAGCCTTGTCTGGAAGCGAAACAGTTCATTCAGCTAGGGAGATATATACAGCTGAAGTTGGAAGTTCACATACACCATAGCCAAACACAATTAACCTCAGCTTTTCACAATTCCTGACATTTAATCCTAGAAAAATTCCCTGTCTTAGGTCAGTTAGGATCACCACTTTATTTTAAGAATGTGAAATGTCAGAATAATAGTAGAGAGAATGATTTATTTCAGCTTTTATTTCTTTCATCACATTCCCAGTGGGTCAGAAGTTTACATACACTCAATTAGTATTTGGTAGCATTGCCTTAAAACTGTTTAACTTAAGTCAAACGATTTAGGTAGCCTTCCACAAGCTTCCCATAACAAGTTGTGTGAATTTTGTCCCATTGGAAATTGCTCTCAAGGATAAACCACAATTTTCTTCTGAGGGCTTGGCTGATTTCTTTGATTTTCCCATGATGTCAAGCAAAGAGGCACTGGGTTTGAAGGTACACCTCCAATTGACTCAAATGATGTCAATTAGTCTATCAGAAGCTTCTAAAGTCATGACATAATTTTCTGGAATTTTCCAAGCTGTTTAAAGGCACAATCAACTTAGTGTACAGTGGGGCAAAAAAATATTTAGTCAGCCACCAATTGTGCAAGTTCTCCCACTTCTAAAGATGAGAGAGGCCTGTAATTTTCATCAAAGGTACACTTCAACTATGACAGACACAATGAGAAAATGAATGAATTTATTTGCAAATTATGGTGGAAAATAAGTATTTGGTCAATAACAAAAGTTTATCTCAATACTTTGTTATATACCCTTTGTTGGCAATGACAGAGATCAAATGTTTTCTGTAAGTCTTCACAAGGTTTTCACACACTGTTGCTGGTATTTTGGCCCATTCCTCCATGCAGATATCCTCTAGAGCAGGGATGTTTTGGGGCTGTTGCTGGGCAACACGGACTTTCAACTCCCTCCAAAGATTTTCTATGGGGTTGAGATCTGGAGACTGGCTAGGCCACTCCAGGACCTTGAAATGCTTCTTACAAAGCCACTCCTTCGTTGCCCGGGCGGTGTTTGGGATCATTGTCATGCTGAAAGACCCAGCCACGTTTCATCTTCAATGCCCTTGCTGATGGAAGGAGGTTTTCACTCAAAATCTCACGATACATGGCCCCATTCATTCTTTCCTTTACACGGATCAGTCGTCCTGGTCCCTTTGCAGAAAAACAGCCCCAAAGCATGATGTTTCCACCCCCATGCTTCACAGTAGGTATGGTGTTCTTTGGATGCAACTCAGCATTCTTTCTTTGTCCTCCAAACACGATGAGTTGAGTTTTTACCAAAAAGTTATACTTTGGTTTCATCTGACCATATGACATTCTCCCAATCTTCTTCTGGATCATCCAAATGCTCTCTATCAAACTTCAGACGGGCCTGGACATGTACTGGCTTAAGCAGGGGGACACGCCTGGCACTGCAGGATTTGAGTCCCTGGCGGCGTAGTGTGTTACTGATGGTAGGCTTTGTTACTTTGGTCCCAGCTCTCTGCAGGTCATTCACTAGGTCCCCCCGTGTGGTTCTGGGATTTTTGCTCACCGTTCTTGTGATCATTTTGACCCCACGGGTTGAGATCTTGCGTGGAGCCCCAGATCGAGGGAGATTATCAGTGGTCTTGTATGTCTTCCATTTCCTAATAATTGCTCCCACAGTTGATTTCTTCAAACCAAGCTGCTTACCTATTGCAGATTCAGTCTTCCCAGCCTGGTGCAGGTCTACAATTTTGTTTCTGGTGTCCTTTGACAGCTCTTTGGTCTTGGCTATAGTGGAGTTTGGAGTGTGACTGTTTGAGATTGTGGACAGGTGTCCTTTATACTGATAACAAGTTCAAACAGGTGCCATTAATACAGGTAACAAGTGGAGGACAGAGGAGCCTCTTAAAGAAGAAGTTACAGGTCTGTGAGAGCCAGAAATCTTGCTTGTTTGTAGGTGACCAAATACTTATTTTCCACCATCATTTGCAAATTAATTCATAAAAAATCCTACAATGTTATTTTCTGGATTTTTTTCCCTCATTTTGTCTGTCATAGTTGAAGTGTACCTATGATGAAAATTACAGGCCTCTCTCATCTGTATACTGTAGCTAAGAAAGTAATACAGTGTGTGTTGTGTAGTAAACTGTTAGTAGCCCATGTGCATCACCCTAATAATTTGGTGCACATGTAGCCTATAACTTGTTTTTGAGAAATGTATTTGAATATTGTAAGAGCTTTCATTGTCTGCTTATATGCCCCCTTTATTTATCCTACGGTTCTGAGCTGGTGTACAGGGAGAACACTAAGAATGGCCCATGTTCTGAATTCTGTCTCCGTACAAAAAGCTATATTGACTATGTCTGTCATAGCTCGCTTGGCTTAATCGAAATTACAGATTGCCTCTTATCCACTTGTCCCCTTGTGCCATAGTTTGAACTATGATTGTCAGTAGAACCCACATTTGTTTAAGCAAGTCAGCCATATCAGCATTTTTTTAAAGGCAGTAAATGAGGCTGAATGAATGTTTCATTGCCAGACAAGGCTTCGCTGATAGCCAGGTGTAGCAGTGGTAAGGTGTTGGGACAGCTTTATGTAGGCCCTAACAGTTTGTGGGAACTGTTTGTCACCCTTATAGTGCAATTAATGTATTGTTTAGTCTTGTGTTGTGCAGTGGCTTTGCTGGCATGCTTCACCCCCCCCCCCCAACCCCCCAAGATTTACATGCTAAAATCACTACGGTAACTAATTAAACAGAACAGTGTCCATGTTTCAGTTTATTAGAAAAAAATGGTTGCAAGTGAGTAGAATTTGGCCAGTTTCTGTGCTCCCAGCTGCAGCAGAACGTGCCATTTTCAAAAGGCTTTGCGGTCCCATCATGATCAGACCTATACATTGTTATCAACCCTAACAGTTCAATACCACACCTAACATAGACTTCAATGTTTTCCTTCTGATAGGAAAATAGTGTTGCACAAAAGGATAATCGGTGATGTGAAAATAGGCTGCCCAGTTCCACAGTTTAGGACTGATGCTGCAGGTCTTAATACCTGAAGACACCCACTGTATGGAGTTTCTTCAGACACCGAAGAAAGTCTTATAATAATGTAAAAAACAACCTTAGTCCAAAGACAGACATACCAAGGTTAGGCCTACTACTCACGTCAGTAATCAGATATGTTCCTCTCAAATCCATAGTTCCTTGGAGGAGTCTTCAAGATGTGCATGTACACAAGATACATACGCCAGTACACACTGCAAAGAGGTGCATTATCACTATCACAAAGAAACTATAGCTAAAGTATGTAAAGAAAACAATTGTAAATATTTCTACACAAATGTGTACAGAGTTCCAGCATTTTGTAAAATCTGTATTTATTAATGATTTACAAAAGGCTATCATGAAACAATTTAAATGATTCAAATGTGTTACCTAAAATGAGAAACATGAATACATTTGTATACATGTCGGTTAACATCTTTAAAGCTGAAACAGGATATTGATACCGTTACTTTATGGATAATGAACATTAACAAAGTCAAATCTGGCCCATGTTCTGAAAAAAAAAAAAAATCATATTTACACACAAGATGGAGTCTCTCAAACAGCTGTGAATGAAGAGATGTACTTCATGTAAATAGCATTCTGCCCAAATCCTTAAAACAGCATTTACCTACAGTAGCCTATAGGTCCCAAATGTATTCCATGTTTGTTTTTATCGATTTAACCGAATTCTCAAGCATTTTAAATAAACAAAATCTGTGCAAGTACATTACATAAGGTTCAAATAAATACCTGTTAAACAAAACAAGGTTTTTACTTTGGATTTTTATTATCATTTGAACTGAAAATGAAGTAATTTTCCATCATGGTACGCTTCCACTTTCCGCATACTGGCAATGTATATAACTGGTCAAATTTCACAACTCTGCAAATTACTGTTAAATTCAAACGAAGAAAATCAATACTAAAAAGTGTGTGGGGGGGGGGGGGGGGGGGGGAAATAGAAAACATAAGACCCCCCCCCCCCCTTCCCAAATTTACAGTGAGAACCAAAAGGTAGGAAGGAGTTCCTTATCTCAATTTCCTACGTCACACTTGTATAAAATGCCCTGTTGGATAAACTCTGAACCGTCCATTTCTGAAGATGAAAACCAAATGAGAGCTGTTACTATTAAGAATTGAGAGTTATGTTTGGAAGGAGAGAGATATTTACAGTGTGGGCGTGCACTCAGGTGGACCCCCAGTAAACCAGTTTATATATGTGGAAGTCGTAGTGAAGACATATCCTCTTCCAGTGATGCCTGGATCAAAACTAAAGCCACATTCTAAGGAATGAATAATACAGTGTATCACAAACCAGAATGGACAACTTACTCCATTTGAATCAATGAGTATAGAAAGAAGTTCAACTTAAAAGATTGGTCTGGTAAGCCTGGGCATTTATTTAAAAGTGTGAAAATATGTAATGCAGAAAGAGCATAAAATAACATCATAAAATATTCCACATTACATTAAGCTATTAAAATCGTTTAAATGAACAAAACTTTTTCATCCCTTAACCCAAGAACCATTTTACAAACAAAAATATATTCCCCTTCATGTGATTTCAAATTTGTCTTAGTAGTATAATTCATTTTTGTTATTTATTATTATTTTTTACAGTGCTTTATTATAATATCTGATAGTTTAAGAGGGAAATTAAGCAAATAAATGTCTCACCTATTGCAACGATACATCTAAATTGTATGTAATGTATGTAATGGGTCCAGTTGTTCAATAAAAACAACAAAAAAGGAGAGTCACTGGGAAACAAAACCTGTCTCTCTTTCCCATTGCTCAGTCGGGGCCTGGCGGTCAATTTTTCTTGCTAAGGCTACTTGTCTACTGCTTTGTATTGAGTTCATTTTCCAGCTCCATGAGTTTTCGCGAGGCCTTGACTTTGTTGGATACTTCCTTCCCTTGGGAAAAAAGCCGCTGGCGCTCCTTGAATGTCATACTCTCCGGGGCTCCTTCAGTTAAAGTGTTTTCCTGTTCTTGACCACTGCAATGAGAAAAGCAACCACAATACGACTTAAAACATATACTGTACAACGTTGTGTGTTCTGAGAATTCCTCCATACGTCTCAGTTTCTTATGGTCCTCATTCGGTCTAAAAGTATTTCCTCTGACCCAGTTGAATTGTCTGTTTATGAAGAGAGAGATAGATGCATGGCAGGCCTCACCCTTTCGTCCACTTTTCTCGCGGGTCCTTGTAAACTTCTCCTGATCCTACAAGCCCGGTTGTGTTTCCAGTGTATGAATGAAATCCTATGTTCATTCATTAAATTGGGGAAACAGAGCACATTAGTTAATGAATATGTTTTGTACCATGTTGGGAGGTTAAACCCAAAGCGTTTATTTTTTAGATTTTTTAAAAAGCTGCTGGGTACATAACTTCTGTGTAGAACATACCTTTACTAAATGTATTCCCTGGGATAACATTTACCTGCTTCAGTACACAAGGAATATCGCACACCAATGCAAAGTTATTGTGACATAACACCGTGTCAACTGTAAATTGTTGCCAAGTCACAGTCCAGGCTACATATGATCGTTATCTGTACCCAGCAACTTTTCAGTCACGTTCAAATTATACAACGGTGCCTTTTCCACAGACCAAAACAAGCCACAGGGACTAGATTAGCTGAGGGAATAGTGTTAGTACAGTCCAAGGCACGCCTGAAGCAGCAGGGTCTGCAAAACAAGTTTGTGGGATCAAAAGTGGAGGTCAACCACTAAGTCATGTAGCACCCAAGATAAACTGTCATCAAGCCTGTTATGACTAAAACTTTACTTAATAACCACTGGATGGTAGCTAGGAGCTCATCAAAGCCACAGGTGGCTGAATGAGGACTGATTCGGTATCTTAACTGGCATTCTAACTTCTAACCCAACACTATTGACCCCCAGGTGACCTCTATCTCTGACCCACAGTAGGCATTAATCAGTAAGATCACGTGTCCGTGTGTGCCCGGGCCAGGCAAACGCAGTTGCTGCTGTCTATCACACTAACCCGGAATTCCCACTAATAGAATCTTACTGGTTGTGTTCCAACATGCTGTGTCTGAATGGAAGCACAACCATAATTCAAATGCATGTGGATTTCTCTTTGTTTAAAATGAATGAAAACTAGGGATAGCAGGGCAGACACAAACACATTGACGTGTGAACCGAGGCAAGTCTCCACTGGCAGGGTCAAGTTCTTCTGGCACAGAACAGGCTCTCGGAGTCTACAGACTGGTTGACAAGTTGGTACCTATCCAAGATCCGTTTGTCCCCTGAGATAAAACTATACCTTCTGAACCCTCCAGTAACTAAGTCACCACAGAAACACAGTTTTTCATGGTTTGTTGATTTCATTCTTTCGGAAGCCAAATTTAAGCTTATACAGAACAGTACTTGGCTTCAGATGTAATTGTAAAAATGCATAAAAGTCAACCAAAGGTCTTTCTACATTCGTGTGCCATGGATAATGTTTTCCTTTCCTTACACCTGGTTCCAAATATTCACATTAGTCAGATTTAGCTGATATTCTTTTAAGATAAAGTGGAGCAGAAGGTGGAATCTGAGCCTTCTCAAAACCTTTGGCTAGACATCTAGACGTCTTCTCAACCAGAGAGCTGGGTTGCCCTTCTTCTTGATGCTGCCAGTGGATTAGTCTGCCTGAATGTATTATTGTTAACAGAGGGAGCCAATGATTCAGGTGGAGACGGGTCACGTGAACCATGGCATGGCCCTCAGAGGAGGTGGTGGTGGCAAGCAGCAGCATTAGACAATATCACTGACACAGACAGACTGACGGGACAGCCAGAGACACAGAAGGCACAGACAGATAGACAGACAGGGCATACCAGATGAAATACACAAAAACAGAGACATGGCAGACAGACGGCAGAGACTGGAACAGTCATAGAAGACACATAAAGGAGTGAGCAGAACACTTGAGCGCTGAAAGGAGGAGTGCAAAGCAGCAGAGGCAGTAGATAGCAATGGATATCAGGTCGATTGGATTGAGTATAGATTCAACGCAGGGAGGCGTGTGACGGAGTGAGGCGGGTTATGTTGATGTGGGGTTATAGCAAGGTTAGTGATTGGTCTCTCAATTTGAGTGAGGAATGCAACACAATAACAAAAGGCCCAGACATCATCATCATTCATACTGGGTAGGGGAAGGGCACTGGTGCTGTGTGCAGATGCTACATGCATGGTGACAGTCACTGAACATCTTGACACTGTTAGACTGTGTTGCATTAGTGACATATTTTCTCCATGGCTGTTTAAAGTCTTCATATCCGGGAGGGGGGGGGGGGGGGGGTCACTTTCATATTTTCTTTTAGAACATGTACCAACAAACTCATCTGTCTGGAAAATGAAGGCACAATCCTGTGGTTCCGGACAATGTGAATATTAAGTTATTTACTACAGTAGTCTATGCTACGGCTTACAATGGAACACTGAACATGTATTGTGTTTAGAGTAACATAAGATAGAGATATTAAGGGAAAGGGGGATACCTAGTCAGTTGTACAACTGAATGTATTCAACTGAAATGTGTCCTTTGCATTTAACCCAACGCCTCTGAACCAGAGAGGTGGGGGGGGCTGCCTTAATTGACATCCACGTTACACTTGAATTCTGTTCTCACCAAGAGGCTTTAAATATTGTGGTTTGTTGAGCAAAAAATGTACAGACTATTCCTCAAATGTAAAACAAAGCTAATCTTTAAACATTTTATGGAAGCATAAATACTGTTTTAATAACTTATAAAATAGAATGTCATTGGTTCCAGCTGTTGATGAAAATAACAGAACGTTTCTACTTTTGTCAGTAGGGGTCACTAAAGGCTTAAATAGAAAACATTGTGTCACAGATGAAGACCATAGAACTAGATTCAAGTGAATTAGTACTGCTCAGTAATCTAATCAGTGATTGGTTGGGAGCCCTGACAGAGCTTTAAACAGCCACAGACAAAGACAATGCCTCACTCAACAGATCTTTCCCCTTTGCCAGGTGTGCAAGTGAGCCTAAAGAGAGCTGCTCCTCTCAGGTCCCACCACAGTGTGTGTGATAGATAAGCCAGTGTCTCAGTGTTCCTTAAAGCCAACACCACCACCAAGCAGCCGTGGGGCCCGCAGGCGGGAGGCCACCCCCTCAGCAAAAACAAACACACATGGGCGGGTCGGCGTTGAGCGGCAACACCAACAGTACTATGATTGGATATCTGGAGTGCTTTCACAGGGAATCACGGGTTGGTAGGTTTACCGATTGCTTTTACTCACTAGAAAGATGATTGGAGGAAGAGGAATGGGTGAGGACAGAGGACATTTTCTGACAGAAGGATTGGGAAAATTAAACAAAAATGGAACCTGATTTGCTAGTGGTTGAGTGGAAATTCCAAAAAAAGAGGACAACAAACTATAACACAAACTGATGGGAGAAAAAACGAATTACAAGTTGATTGGCAACTACAATACAGATCTATTGGATTGCGAATAGAGAAATAGTGGGAGAAAGGGAGAAGGGGAAATGGAAGATAGAACGCCTCTGTACTGGAAAAACAGGAACACAAAAATATAACACAAAAAACACGAACGACTGAATGAGAGATATGGAGTGAGAGGTATACGGGAGGCGTGTCCTCTCTCCTTTCTGTGTCTACCTTTAAAGTTGCCTGTCGGGATGAAGCTGAGGCTGGGTTTGATGGGAGGGGGAGGGGGCTGCCCTGCAGTACTGTTGGCATTGACAGCCGGCGGCTGGAATGAGCTGGACAGAAAGATCCCATCAGACATAGGACGGGGCTTGCGCGCAGGCGGCTGCGGCTTGTGCGCGGGCGGGAGGTCGCCATAGGACTTCCTGGTGGAGGAGAGCTTAACCTGACCTGCTAGGCCTGTAGTGTCCTCATCCTCCTCGTCATTGTACGAGACAAACTTGGCAGTGTACAAGGCGTCAGGGGAGACGACCTGGGTTTTGAGGTAGGAAGTGTTTCTCTGAGGCGGGGGTGGTGGAGCGTTAGTGGCAGTGGTTGCGGGGGATGCAGTGGGAGGGGGGGGCTGAGGCTGGTAGTCCCTGGGGAGGGGAGGTCTGTACAGACCAGGCTCGTCAGGCGTCAGCAGCTTGCGCTCGGCCTCCTCGTGCTGCCGGCGCCGCCCTTCCTCCAGACGTGTGTAGTACTCCTCCTCCTGCCTCCTCTAAGGGAATGGGAAGAGCCTGTTAGTGTGGCCTACTCTCACCAAGGCATGGCTGGCTGGACCTGACTCACTCTTCCTCTGCTGGAGGGAGACTACCCATGGCCACAAGACACCCAGACAAGTCTTCCACCTTATCTGTCCACTATGTGTCTGTATGTCTGTGTGTGTGTGAGGTGGGGGAGACTACTCTGTGTGTACTGGGTTCTGTAATACTTTAGTAGAGAAGCCTAGCGGTAAAGAGCGTTGGGCCAGTAACAAAGGTCGCTGGTTTGAATCCATGAGCCGACTAGGTGAAAACTGTCGATGTGCCCTTGAACAAGGCACTTAACCCTAATTGCTCCTGTAAGTCACTCTGTATCAGATCGTCTGCTAAATGACAAAAATGTAAATGTGCTGTTTTTCCTCTCCTTCCCTCCATGCTGTGTTGAGAACCACCAGAAGTGAGGATGGATAAAGAGACTTCTCTGACAGCTGGGGCCAACAGTTTGAAGTGGTTTGGGATAGACTACAGTCAACTGATCCGATAGGCTTGAAGACTCCAATTCAGGGATTTTTGGAGGGATTCTATGGTTTTAGCTCTGGAAAGGTACCAGCTGGTAATAGAGATTGGTCAGCTCTGGATTCTGTACATGGATCCCCTGGGTTAGTGTGTGCGTAGTGGGTGGTATGGTGGGTAGGTATATGTCATCGATGAGAGGATGGTGGGGGAACAGATATGTATTGTACTCTGGTATGACCACCACAAACCACAGCGAGGGTGGGGCATTCCAATAGCGGTTCCAAGCAGTGCCTGATGGAATGACTATGGCTTCCCAGCAAATGTAAAATATCGTAAAAAGTGACTACCATGCTTTTTGGGGGTAGGAGGGTTACATGCATACATCCATACATAACATTACATAACACAGAGGAAGGGGACCATCATGAGTCCATGCAGTTGGACATCATTGCCATTATTACAGGGCTTCAATTACCAGTGGTGTGAGGATGACTCACAGGAAGACAACAGCTGAATCAATGGTCACACAGTAAAACAAAATGGCACTGGGATGTTGTAACAATGTCACACAAGGCAAGATGAAGGGGTGCTGCTGCTCTCAGACCACTGGTAATTCAATGTCCTTGTAACTAACTGGGACTGAGGACACAAAACACTAGTGCTCCAAAAACATGCTTAGCCTCTGACAGACCAAACACCACCAGGTTTCATTAAGATAAGTCAGCATCCTGTCTGTCTGCAGACTCCCTGTCCACACGCCCTTTGCTCTCTGGCCCAATAACACATCCCCTGAACACAGGGTACTACTTCCATCACTAATCACTGTCTACTGGCTTCTTCTTATGTTCCTAAAACCCTGTCAGACAGAGTACCCTTCACAGTTCTGTGACTGGTTCAATGTAGAGGGGCGTGTTCACAACTCCTCCCACAAGATCACTTACAGCTCTGTGGGAGACTGACCAACTGGGAACAGAACAGTAGAAACCTTGAAAAAGCTGATCATGTTAGCAGATTTCACAAAAAACGACCACCTCAGTTGACCCTTTCCACCCCCTGAAGAGAAGTGATCCAACGGATCGGTCTTTGTTTTTCACTGTGTATTCTGCTGCTGGGCTGTTTTGTTGAGGCACAACTCCTGTTTCACGAGGTAAACTACAATTAGCTGGGCAGATCCCCACAGGGTAATACTATAATTACCATGCAGGTAAGACTCTCTCTGGGTTTTCACTTTGATGTCCTCTGTTAATAGATCTGACTGGGGCATTCTGCTTTAATCTGCTCTGCTGGCAGTGACATCAATCCGTTCACATAACTAGCTTTAATAAAATGGAAGGAATAATAATACTGAAAGACAGCTGTGGGCAATGCAAGCATCTGGATTTCATTGCGGTCTATTGCATTCATATTATTTTATAATCGGATTGAAGTCTGACTGAACAGAAATCACAGATAGACATGTATGATACAATATTTTGCCTGTATGAACATAAATGAGAAATCATATTTTGACAGCACCCGTCTAACCAGCTGTGTGTTAGCTAGCTAGCTATGTGCTGTGCGAGAACTGTGTAGCGTCGATATACGTGGTTCTGTGGGTCCTGTCAGGGAGGTGTACCTTCTCATCGACCTCTCGTCTGGCCCTCTCCTCCTCTCTCCAGCGTCTCTCCTCCTCCTGTTTGGCCCGGTCCTCCGCTTCGCGCTTACGGATCTCCTCCAGCTGTTGCTTCCTCCGCCGCTCCTCGTCCTGCAACTACACACAGACACTTCAGCACCATGTACACGGCCCAGGAACGGCCTACAGTCTAGTGATCTCAGGAGTCCTTCAAAATTGTGTGCTTGGAGATGAATCAGTGGAATATACTTTTAAATCAACTGTTTCATATACTATTCAAATGCATTGTACATTAATGTTGTGAGGCCATACTTTCTAGCGTGAAAAGGTGGAAATATAATTTAGTAACAAACTATCCTCAGCTCTGCAACTAGAGCAGTGCCTACTGCTGCGCTAGTCTGTCTGTGGTCTCAATGCATAGTGCAGGTCAGGTTAGTTCACACAGAACCTCCTGTCATGGGCTCATATCACTATATTTGGTGTGTTTACTCACTCAGTCACAGCTCCACAGTAAATCCCCAAAGCCCTAAGGACCCCTATCAGGTCTGCATCTACACACATCTACACAAAGGCTAATTCAGTAGATTGGCCCCCCTGTGAGGTACCTCACACTGGCATCGGGTTTCCAGACAAGGGCTTGTTGTGTTGAAAACTTCTAGGTCTAGATATGCTGATGGGATGCTCTGTATGCTGTGTAGAAATCTAGAGGTTATTTTCTCTCTGCCACAGGATAGGTTGTCTGTGGTGAGAGTAAAACGGTCTGCACTGCAGACAGACATATGGCGACAGCTGGACATGCAGAATGAATGGCAAAGTGCAGCGAGAACAAACAGCAGCATGGCTAGGCAGAGCAGAGGAGCGTCCAGTTCAAGCCTTAGTTACATCACTGATGTCATGGTGACCAAACACAACAGACTGGAAGTCAATCACCGGATGAAACATGATTACAGATGGACAGTAGAAACATTTGCTACACGGTGCAACTTCCCCAATGAGAGGGGAGTTGAGGAGGAGAGCGATGCTATATTGGCTGAGCACCGGCGTTGTTCACACAGAGCTGGATGAGTTGAATGAAGTGGACTGACAATGACACAATGATGGGTTACACCCCACATGCAGATGACCACTGCTGGGGGAGGGTCTCAAATCATGCAGACAGACCCCCACTGCAGGCCAGGCAGCTCCCTGTACTGAAACAGCTGCATAGTACTGAGTTCTCTGGAAGAAATACAGTATTTAACCATGCCCCAGGTAGTTCTTTCTTTCTAACCTTCTTTAAGGTTAGATGAGTTATCATACTGATTTTCTTATTCTTTTGGGGATTTTTTTTTTCAGGGATGATTATTTATGTTATGAGGCATTATTATGTGGTATTGTCTTTAAATGAGCCCTGACCAAATTACTAAGTGTGACTGTCTGTTAGATCACCGTTCCACAGCAGCAGTTATCTAGTGGAGACAGACAGGGTTCCACAGCATCGCAGGGTGACTTCCCCGTACCCCGCCCCCGTCGCCCCACGAGAACAGCAGCCCCCCCCCCCCCAGGCCAGATGACAGGGAGGGGACAGAATGAACGAGAAGAGAAATACAGGTGGAACCGAAGACAAGAAAGGAGGATAAGGAGGAGTGCGTAAAGAGAGAACGTACCAAGTCTAGAACAGAGATTGCTGGGACAGCAGTCTGCTGCGGGAGAAGAGAAAAAAACAAATAGAAAGAAAACAGGAAGAACGAGGGAGAAATAGAGTAAATAAATATAAATTAAAAGGAGGGCATAGAAGAAGACAAAAGTAATTTTTTTTAGGGGTTTTGGAGGCAGCAGTGATGTGGTGCCAGGAACATTTCTCCACAGAATGGGGCTTATTACTGCCAGCGGCCGAATGAGTGGCCCACTTCCCCTCAGACAGACAACGCTCCGCTCAGTCCCATCCCTCGCATGGAGCTCCAAAGTGCCCCGTTTACAGGAGGAATTTACACATCGTTCCACCACCAACCCCCTGGCCGAAACTAAGACCATCTTTCTCCCTCAGAGACAGACAAGAAGGGGATGTGAGCCTTGGCCTTGCTGGCAGGGACTGCTCACTACATCCCAGAATAATTGTCTCACTAGACAGTCTGGATACAAGGTCACAGCAGACTGAAGATAGTACTGTTGTAACAGTTACAAATGAGAAGCAATACACTGTAGAGGGGTTTATGTTGATCTGTGGTGTCGTCTGAGGGGACTAGCGACATTAGCCCAGGTTAGATGGCATTTTATTCTGGTGTTTTTTTTGCATGTACAATGGTACAACACTTTTGATGGGCAAAAATATGCTACTCTAGCCATCTTGTTAGACCAGGAAAATGAGATGAATCATTTCCAAATGGCCATAATACATTTGTTAAAAATAACCAATTTGTACTTTGCCATGTTTCCATGTAAGTTTGTTGTGTGTCCGGCATCCTCCCTCCCTCCCTCCCTCCGCAGCCAGTCGAGTACAGCAGCTAAGCTCAGCATGGCAAAGCAATGACGTAAGGATGTTGAATGTTTTGCAATGTGCACCTGCATTGTAGCTAGCTACTTCATGGGGTTCCTCATGGGAATTCCATATCCTATTCTGTAACCATTAAGCCCAGTTCCATTTCCTCTTTTCTTAGTGTTTTGCTTCCCATGGCTCGCCCTTCCTTGGCATGAGAAACTTCAGTAGAGAGGCTAAAAACCTTTCAGAGCTCAGAACATTTATAATGGGTGTACTGTAACCAATGATGGGTTCATGTGCATCTAATTGCACTATGAAGATCTTGGGCCACTGGTCTTCCTCCATACACCTTACCTCTGATGTCCGGTATGATTCTCTATACTGTAGCCTACCTTCTCCACATCCTCCTGTTCTCCCCTGTGCACACTAGACCTCTGCTCTCCAGGGCAGCTCACCCTTGCTCTCTTCTCTGCCTCCAGCCGCTGCATGATCATCATGGTGTCCACGTCCTCGTCGTCATCCTCCTCATCTTCCTCATCACTCTGCTTGGACTCCTGCAGTCTCTTCTGGAACTGCCACTCCAGCATCAACTTCCTGAGCCGGTCGCTCTCCTCGGCCGTACGCTCCGGCTTGGCCTGCAGGTCCTGGATCTCCCTGTCCAGCAGATCTACGATGTGCAGCTGCTGCTGCTTCTCCAGCTTCTCCCGGGCGTCCCTCTTCCAGGGGTCTGGGGACAGGCTGTCGCTGGAAGACAGCTCCTCCTTGCTGATGGTGATGTACTGTAGGTCCCGGCGCTCGATGGTGCGGGGCTGCTGCTGGGGGAGCAGCTCTCTGATCACGGTGTCCATTGGGTTACCCTGAGGGGGCAGGGTGCCCGCTCTGGGCAGGGTGGACAGTTTCTCTGGCCTGGGGGGCTGCTGCTGCTGGGCCTGCTGTTGGCCCTGGGGGGGGAGGTAGGGATGGGGCACCTGCTGCATGGGGGACCGGGGAGGGGGCATCTGCTGGTGCTGTGTGGGAGGGGGGAGTGTGCCCCCGTGTTGGTTGTTGTTGTGGGCTACAGGCACAGCTGGGTTACGGACCTGTCCCAGCTTCCTCTCCTGCTCCCTCCTCTTCCTCTCCCTCTCCTCCTCTAACCGGGCCTTCTCCTTCTCATACCAGCGCTGCTGCTCCTCGCGCTTCTTGCGGTCGGCTGCGGCGGCTGCGGCCTGCTGCTGGGTGGCTGAGGGAGGAGGGGGCAGGGGCAGGTCGGGCTGGAGCTCAAAGTCCTGGTAGTGTACGGGGGGAGGGGGCGGTGGAGGGGGAGGGAGGTCCGTGCGTGTGGACTGGGCCACGGGGCCTGGGTGGGGAGCGATGGGGCCAGGGGTCTTCCAGCGTCCCGGGCCACTCTTGTGGTTGCTCTGGGTCTTGTTGGAGGAGGACGAGGAGTAGTTGAGGTGCTCCTGGCTGGAGGTGGAGGACTCCACAGAGGAGGAGACCTGGTGGTGGTTGACCCAGTGTTCCCCACTGCCCCGCTGGTAGTCAGCCTCTCTCTGCTGCTGCTGGTGCAGGTGGACCAAGTCCTCAGGACGCAGGCCGGTTGGAGGGTAGCCCCCTGGGAGGTCACACAGCTCCTCCTGAGAGTGGTCCACCCGCTGAGAGGACAGACACGGCAGTCACACACACATTAACACAGTGCAAGAGCAGCACAACACTTTTTCCCAACTGTATACACCTAATTCCTTTATAAATTAACACGCTTTTCATAGTATATACTCTGAGGGAGGCTATTCAGAGAAAACATTTCTGTATGATTCCTTTGCTCCTGGAGTGATGTCACTGTGTGCACACCTGCATAGCTATGCTGTTGTGGTGGTGGTCTTCCATGGGGCCGGGAGGACCCCTGTCGTCAGCGTATATCTGTCCTGGGGCCGAGTCCATCCGGTTCGTAGACTTGGAGGCTGGGATGGTGAAGTATTCCCTGGGGTAGGTCTGAGTGGGAATAGGATAGGCCTCCGGATGGGGAGGAGAGGGCTCGTCCTATAGACAAGGAAAAAGGGACTACTATTTAACCAGACATTACGGTTGTCTAAGAGATCAAGATAATCGTTCTTGTGGTCGCATAGAGAAGGAATTGTGTTAGTTCAAACCATACATTAAGGTTGGCTACCAGACACCTGATAAACTAGACAATTGTTCTTGTGGTCTTGGATTTCTGGAATCAGTGTTGTTAACGGTAGATGGCGTTGGGGTGCCGTAGTCAGGAAGACCATTGTTTGTTGGTGATGCAGTACATGAACACAGCACCACAGCTGGGTAGCTAATCAGTAAGTGGTTTGAGAACTGATTAGGATTCATTAAAGGGGAACATGAAAAACAAGAGGTAAAGCTATTTTCAGTAACGCTGCTTTCGGTTTTTACCACCAATGACTCATGACTCATTACAGTTTTGAGTGCTGAGAAAAACGGGTTTAAAAACAGGAAATAACGCAATACTGTACGGTCTCTGCATGATGGACTTCAGCTCTGACCTGTCCAGTGGTGTGACTGGTAATGTCTTGGTGTGGTCTCATAAATTTCTCCTCAGAGAGACATTCCTCTGGCTGCTGTTGCTGCTGTGTTTACTCACGTCAACACACAGGTTGCCCGTGGAGACAGAGGTGATCTTGGTCCCAGGTCCTCGTGTGTAGACGGCCTTCCCTCCCGGACTCTGGCTCTGGTCTGGAGGAGGAAAACGCCATGGAGTCAGAGCTGAGCAGAGGCAAACTCAGTGGTCACACACTCTATACTGTACCCCAGTGGTCACACACCATACTGTACCCCAGTGGTCACACCACATACTGTACCCCAGTGGTCACACCACATACTGTACCCCAGTGGTCACACCACATACTGCACCCCAGTGGTCACACCACATACTGTACCCCAGTGGTCACACCACATACTGTACCCCAGTGGTCACACCACATACTGTACCCCAGTGGTCACACCACATACTGCACCCCAGTGGTCACACCACATACTGCACCTCAGTGGTCACACCACATACTGTACCCCAGTGGTCACACCACATACTGCACCTCAGTGGTCACACCACATACTGCACCTCAGTGGTCACACCACATACTGCACCTCAGTGGTCACACCACATACTGTACCCCAGTGGTCACACCACATACTGCACCTCAGTGGTCACACCACATACTGTACCCCAGTGGTCACACACCATACTGTACCCCAGTGGTCACACTCTATACTGTACCCCAGTGGTCACACCACATACTGTACCCCAGTGGTCACACCACATACTGCACCTCAGTGGTCACACCACATACTGTACCCCAGTGGTCACACCACATACTGCACCTCAGTGGTCACACCACATACTGTACCCCAGTGGTCACACCACATACTGTACCCCAGTGGTCACACCACATACTGCACCTCAGTGAGCACCGTTCACCATCTCTTGCTATGGGGTTTGGAGGCTTTTGTTCCAGCCCGACACTAAAATAATCTCCTAATCAAGACACACTGGCACAAGTCCCCAGGAACAGGGTTGGGTAGCACTGCCCTCCGGACATGTACAGTATGTCACAACAGGCCTAATAAATGTCCCTCTATCACCCCTTCGATCTACTCACTGGCCACGTTGGGGCTGGAGCGGTGGTCGGCCCGGTTCTTCAGTAGCCTCTCCTCCCCGCTCATCTTCTTTGGTTCTGGGTAGGCCTGCCAGTCGGCCTGGGGGCTCTCTGGAGAGCCGTTCTGGACCGAGTTGTTGTACAGTTCAAAGCCTTCGCTCTTTGGTCTCAGTTTACCATTCTTGTCACGCCCTCCCTGCGACGCTGAGAGGGAGAGAGAGATTAAGGATTAATGAGCCAACCACAGTAGACAGTTCATGCACAATGGACATCCTTAACTATCTGCAGTCATGTTCACAGCACACACTAACATCCAGCACCTCAAACTACAACTGTCTTTCTAATACCACAGAAGTCTATAGGCTGGATGTTGAAAACAAAACAACTCAGACTTTGGCTTCTGACATTTCAATGGAATTTTGAGCCCTAATGACAACTGCTAAGTTTAATTGGGGGGAGGGGGGGGGGGGATGCCAGAGCCAAGCCACAAACCCTGATTATGCTAGTGTGGTAACACTGACTCTAGACCATGACAACAAGAAGGGACATTGTCTACATCTGGAATGGTACCCTGTGGGCCAGTAGTACACTATATAGGGGACAATAGGGGAATTTTCAGACACCACCATTGCCCTAGCAGAGCAGACCCGTACCTCTGGGCATCATAGGAGAAGGCTGGTTGAGGAGCGTGGCCAGGCCGTGGTAGATGGCTCCCTGTTTGGCCACCTCCAGTGTCACCACAGAGCCTGTCCTCGTCATCAACTCCGCAGCCCTGACAAGAGAACGAGGACATCACATATATTCCTGGGACTCAATCAGAATAGATTAGAATGGAGAGATGATTGAATGTAACAGATCAAAACAAATATGCCAAAGTTGTTGTTTTTCATCGTGGTAGTACCAAGTACAGATGTTTATGAGACTTTCATTGGCAGACAAGGAGTTGACATAACTTGATCAGGAATGGCTTTAAAACATTCCCCATATGCAATTGCATTTAGAAATTCATTTCCCCACAGTTTTAGACTGTCTGTTTGGAGCTCAAGGCCTTGTGGTTAATCACTGGCAAACACATACACACAATAACTTCTCAAAGCAACCAACAAGAGTTGGAACAGATTCTCAGCTGAAGAGCAGATAGAGTGTAATGCTTTCATTTCAACATGGCTATTAGATTTTAAAAGTACAAATCAACTCTTTGAAAACAGAATGTTAGCGATTGAGCACTGAGTTTCAACTGTTTGGGCATTTGGAAACCGAAGGCACACAGACAAAAAGGTTGTGGGTGTTTGAAAGGGTATAAAGGATTAATCTGTGAGAGGCGTGGACCAAGGATAAGCTATTCATTACTATTAGACCCAACATAAACATTGTGGAGGTCATTGTAAGTCAGTGCACTGTAGATAAGTCCCCCGCTCATTCAACGTGATTGAGCCAATTTAGTTCCATGGTGTGACTGGCTTCTATTGAAATGGCTCTTTGTATCAACTTGGCCTTTATGTTCCCTATCTAGGGTTCTCTTCAGTGCGTTATAAGGACAACAGCAGGACATTACATGTCTTGATTCAATCCTAAACCGAATCTGTACACAAGGGCCAAGTAGTGTTGTAGAGTGACCCGGGGCAAGGCAGGCCAGAAATATTTCTGAGGCATTACCTCTCCTGGGAGAGGCCCACCAAGCTGCGGCCGTCCACACTCAGCAGCTGGTCCCCTGCAGCCAGACGCCCGTCCTACACACACGCAGACATGGACACGCAGACATGGACACGCAGACACGGACACGCAGACACGGACACGCAGACACGGACACGCAGACACGGACACGCAGACACGGACACGCAGACACGGACACGCAGAGAAAGAGGGTGAGGGAAGAAGAGACAGGTTGTATAATAGCAGCAGTACACACATGTATTTGTCATTGTTGTGAGTCAGTCTAGATTTTTGATTTGAGTAGATTTATTAGGACACCCATTAGCCAACGCCAATGGAGACAGCTAGTCTTACTGAGGTCCAACATATAACAAAAAAAGACATTACAGCCAAAATACTTCACAATTGACATACTAGATGAGGTCGTTCTGAATACAGGATGTAGTCGTTGATCTAAAACACTCACCATGTCAGCCGCGCCTCCCTTCACAACAGACTTGATGTAGATCCCGAGCTTGTCCTGCCCAGCACCCTGGAGGAAGACCGAGGAGAACATTCAGTACACAGGCCAAGGAGACAGACAGAACACTTGGACATAAAGAAGGTCTGGCTGGGACACTTGGCCCCAGTGTTCTATTGTGACACATGCTACTGTGGCGCAGCTGCTGATCAGCTGGCCTACTGGACTGGTGAAGCATTGTTAACAGCATCACAGACCATTTAGGGTTATAGCACATCACTCAAATCACACAGCTACTGTAGCACTGTCTGGAGGCATCTGTCTGCAGTGAACTGACAGCTAAATTAAACTATTCATCTGGAATCTAGAGAGCCTGAGAGCAGGACAACTTAGATTCAATCAGCACTGTTGACAGAAGTATCAACAAAACATGCTGTTAATAATGACGCTACATGAGACAAGGCCAAAGGAGGGTTGACATGATACTACGTGCCATCTGCTGTTTTGACATGATACTACGTGCCATCTGCTGTTTTGACATGATACCCCGTGCCATCTGCTGTTTTGACATGATACTCCGTGCCATCTGCTGTTTTGACATGATACTCTGTGCCATCTGCTGTTTTGACACGATACGTGTTTTGATACGTGTCATGATACGTGCCATCTGCTGTTTTGACATGATACTACGTGCCATCTGCTGTTTTGACATGATACGTGTCATCTGCTGTTTTGACATGATACTACGTGCCATCTGCTGTTTTGACATGATACTACGTGCCATCTGCTGTTTTGACATGATACTACGTGCCATCTGCTGTTTTGACATGATACTACGTGCCATCTGCTGTTTTGACATGATATGTGTCATCTGCTGTTTTGACACGATACGTGTTTTGATACGTGTCATGATACGTGCCATCTGCTGTTTTGACATGATACTACGTGCCATCTGCTGTTTTGACATGATACGTGTCATCTGCTGTTTTGACATGATACTACGTGCCATCTGCTGTTTTGACATGATACTACGTGCCATCTGCTGTTTTGACATGATACTACGTGCCATCTGCTGTTTTGACATGATACTACGTGCCATCTGCTGTTTTGACATGATACTACGTGCCATCTGCTGTTTTGACATGATACTACGTGCCATCTGCTGTTTTGACATGATACTACGTGCTATCTGCTGTTTTGACATGATACTACGTGCCATCTGCTGTTTTGACATGATACTACGTGCCATCTGCTGTTTTGACATGATACTACGTGCCATCTGCTGTTTTGACATGATACTACGTGCCATCTGCTGTTTTGACATGATACGTGCTATCTGCTGTGTTGACATGATACGTGCTGTCTGCTGTTTTGACATGATACGTGCCATCTGCTGTTTTGACTAGCCACTTCAGCCAGTTTAGGTTCCCTTTAAGCGTCACCACATTTGAAAGACCGGGAAACCCTATAATGAGTGGTTCCCCCATCCCTCTGGCCTAACTAAAACTCCAACAAGGCCTCAAATCACCATACCAGTTAATACCGCTTAAATCATTCCATTTCAAATACAATCCTAGAGTAGTGTGGGAGAATCCCTGAGCGTCAGCGTTTTAGAAAGAGTGGACTAAAAATGTTATTTTGATGAAAAAGTATTTTTCCATTGCTGATGGCCTGGCCAGAGCCAGCTGTAATATTTAGGGAAGATCAGGTAGAGATCACATTGAGCTGCCTGGGATAGTACTTGTTCTGTTCGGTTTAATATCATTCCATTTCAAAATAACGAGAGAACAGTTTACATGGAGCTATGGCCCAATAATACCAGACCACTCTAAAAAGAGCTTTCACCTGTACAAACATAGCAGGCTAGATAGTAGATACAGACTTTACTCCTACTTTGTAACTCCAGAACTCCACTGAACAATTGCTCCTTAGCCCATTCAACATCATGCTTGCCTGAAGGAACCCATGGAACAGCATCAAATTAACTTGACAGAGAACTTGGCCACCAGACACTATTAGTGTTACTGAGAACAAACGGTTCATCTCTGAAGTTGAACATGAACTCCTTCATGAATTCAAGGGAATTAGTACAGCTTCCATTAAAGCAATGAAACTGCTTTACACTGTCACCTGCATCCGCATGTAGGCCTATAACACACAGTCCTGACCTCTTCTGATGAGCCACCAGTACAGTACAAAACATTTAGAAACATGTAGGCCTATAACACACAGTCCTGACCTCTTCTGATGAGCCACCAGTACAGTACAAAACATTTAGAAACATGTAGGCCTATAACACACAGTCCTGACCTCTTCTGATGAGCCACCAGTACAGTACAAAACCTTTAGAAACATGTAGGCCTATAACACACAGTCCTGACCTCTTCTGATGAGCCACCAGTACAGTACAAAACATTTAGAAACATGTAGGCCTATAACACACAGTCCTGACCTCTTCTGATGAGCCACCAGTACAGTACAAAACCTTTAGAAACATGTAGGCCTATAACACACAGTCCTGACCTCTTCTGATGAGCCACCAGTACAGTACAAAACATTTAGAAACATGTAGGCCTATAACACACAGTCCTGACATCTTCTGATGAGCCACCAGTACAGTACAAAACCTTTAGAAACATGTAGGCCTATAACACACAGTACTGACCTCTTCTGATGAGCCACCAGTACAGTACAAAACCTTTAGAAACATGTAGGCCTATAACACACAGTCCTGACCTCTTCTGATGAGCCACCAGTACAGTACAAAACATTTAGAAACATGTAGGCCTATAACACACAGTCCTGACCTCTTCTGATGAGCCACCAGTACAGTACAAAACCTTTAGAAACATGTAGGCCTATAACACACAGTACTGACCTCTTCTGATGAGCCACCAGTACAGTACAAAACCTTTAGAAACATGTAGGCCTATAACACACAGTCCTGACCTCTTCTGATGAGCCACCAGTACAGTACAAAACCTTTAGAAACATGTTGGGCTCTCGAGTGGCGCAGCGGTCTAAGGCACTGCATCTCAGTGCTAGAGGTGTCACTACAGACCCTGGTTCGATTGCAGGCTGTGTCACAACCAGCCGTGATTGGGAGTCCCATAGGGCTGCGGATAATTGGCCCAGCGTCGTCCAGGTTAGGGTGTGGCCGGGGTAGGCAGTCATTGTAAGCAAGAATTTGTTCTAAACGGACTTGCCTTGTTAAATAAAGGTTAAATAACATGTTTTTGTGAGAATGTGTGTTGAGAAGCAAAGGGAGAAAGAAAACAGAACAGGTGTTTTCCTCTAGACAAACCATAGCATCTTGGAGCGGAGGAATATGACAAGCCAGAGAGACAGCAGCCAGAGGAGAGGGAGATCCCAGCCCTCGTCCTCAACGGTCAACAACGCATTCCACTGTGCAGCAGATAGATACCGCCACACAGCATAGCCAGCCTGGTGGTCCTTCTCCTCCACAGCACCAGTTCAACACCTCACCACAACACCAACTTATGCTCCTACTCAAGTGTAGTGACTCACGATAAGACCCTGTATTTACAGAATCAACATTCCAGTCTTAGCACTAATACCTCTTGACGCTGGGCCACGAGTCTTTGGAAGCGACATTAAAGGAGGGGTGTGGGGCTCTGGTGACCCTTAACAGAGATCAGCAGGGGGCTGTGGGTAGAGACTGACTCCAGCTGGCTTTACCAGTAAAAGCCACCCATGTGTGGGCCCATTGCACGTCTCACGCGAGGGCTGCCGTAGATGCGACACACTGTTGTTTTAAGGCTAGTGTGTGGTGATCGGCTGAGAAAGGCTGGCGGTCGACACTAAAGCTACGGGAGAGGTTTGGGCGGTCGCCTGCTGACTTTATTCCTCAAAGTGTTTGATGATCTGTTGTGAAGATCTGCCAAAACAACCACTGAAATATAAACCGCTGAGGAGTCAACTACCACACTCCTTATAATGTGTTGCTTTACGTCTGATGCCAATGAAAACAATGTAAAGACAGAGGATCTGAAGACTAAAAAGGGCGAGACAGAGAGAGAGGATGGACAGAGAGAGACCGAGGGGATCTGTGGGTATGGGAGCCCAGAGTAAGGTTCAGCCACAGTAGCGGAGAGGCAGACACAGAATCTGCCTGAGAAAGCTGAGCCATTTACTCTACATTATACCCCCCTCTCCTCCCCACCTTGATGTCCATGTCACTTTATATCTACTGCACCATACAATTGTTCTAATATAGCACAACCACCACCACAGAGCATCAGATAAACAAGAATGAGCCAAGAATATGAAAACCACCAGACCTAAAACCCTTGAATAGAGGGAAGAGTCAACTAAACCAGCAGCAGATACACTGAAGACATCGCTATGTTCAGTCTGGCACTGTTGTGGTAGTCACTATGTTCAGTCTGGCACTGTTGTGGTAGTCACTAATCTGTGTCTTATCACCAGTGCTGTCACTTGGTGCTGGGTGACAGACTCCTCTTAGAGGGGTGTCACCTAAGCCCAGAGGGGGACATTCCAGAGGGCCTCCCGTCCTCCCCGGGGGACATAATGGTCCCCATCACAGAGGGGGGGGAACAGGAGGAAAAGGTGTCCCCTTACCCACATGAGGACTACTGGCCCTCTACCAAGCTGATACAGATTCAGGTTTGTTGTCCTACAAGACGGAAATCTTATCATAGCTCACATTTGGGCAAGTGAGAAACCCAGGCTGTCAGTTTCATCTATACTGCCACGGGGAAGAAACAAACCTGGAAATGCGTGTGTGTGTGAGATGCAACGCCACTTGGGTTGTTGTTACCGACACGACGACGTCATTAAGTCACCAAAAACCCAAATGGTACTTGTGTTCTTTCAGGTGTCCAATCTAAAGCCATAACTAGGTGCTACCTGATCTCCCCAAAACATGTCAGAGCTTCTGTTACCACAGAAACATGTAGACTAGTAGAGTATGAGTAATGTTCTAGATGAAGGCCTTTACATCAAGTAGAGATGTGAGGGAAATAGGAGCTCTAACCCAAAGACAGAGAGGGAGGCGGTGTTTCATGGAATCCACAACCCTGTAAGGTAGTAGTCATAGACCGACACAGCAGGAGGGCTACTGTACCCCGCCTCGGCCGCTCAGCCCAAAACACACAAACCAAGTTCATAGGCTCAGTTAGCACAGCATGAAACAAAGAAGGTCTATAAAGCCCATTAATACAACTCTGCAGTGCTTTAACGAGAGCTCTAATTGCTACTGTTTTTTAGTATGACGGCTGGCTAGTGTAGCAGAATACAGGGTAGTATTCATGCCTGCCTAAAGGTGGTATAATGTATCTCACCTATGTCACTAAAACCCCTTCCTTCGGACCTAAAACACATAGACCTAACTTGATTTATTCTAGTAAAGGAGAGGAAGTTGACACTAATGGCTGAGTTCACAGAAAGCTTGAAAAAGGAGAGCCACACACCCTAGGAGGTCAAATATAATTTAATAGTCTAATAACCAGCGTTATTCAATTATTACATCTGAGCTCCTAGAGCGTCTGGCTCTCCATTTCTTTTTCAAATGTTCTACTCTGCCAGCCAGCACCTCGTCTAGCCAGGTGTTCTACTCCGCTAGCCAGCACCTCGTCTAGCCAGGTGTTCTACTCCGCTAGCCAGCACCTCGTCTAGCCAGGTGTTCTACTCCGCTAGCCAGCACCTCGTCTAGCCAGGTGTTCTACTCCGCTAGCCAGCACCTCGTCTAGCCAGGTGTTCTACTCCGCTAGCCAGCACCTCGTCTAGCCAGGTGTTCTACTCCGCTAACCAGCACCTCACCTAGCCAGGTGTTCTATTCCGCTAGCCAGCACCTCACCTAGCCAGGTGTACCACTCCGCTAGCCAGCATCTCGCCTAACCAGGTGTTCTATTCCGCTAGCCAGCACCTCGCCTAGCCAGGTGTTCCACTCCGCTAGCCAGCATCTCGCCTAGCCAGGTGTTCTATTCCGCTAGCCAGCACCTCACCTAACCAGGTGTTCCACTCCGCTAGCCAGCATCTCGCCTAGCCAGGTGTTCTATTCCGCTAGCCAGCACCTCGCCTAGCCAGGTGTTCTACTCCGCTAGCCAGCACCTCGCCTAACCAGGTGTTCTACTCCGCTAGCCAGCACCTCGCCTAACCAGGTGTTCTACTCCGCTAGCCAGCATCTCACCTAACCAGGTGTTCTACTTCGCTAGCCAGCACCTCACCTAACAAGGTGTTCTACTCCGCCAGCCAGCTCCTCACCTAGCCAGGTGTTCGACTCCGCAAGCCAGCACCTCCCCTAACCAGGTGTTCTACTCCGCTAGCCAGCACCTCGTCTAGCCAGGTGTTCTACTCCGCTAGCCAGCACCTCGTCTAGCCAGGTGTTCTACTCCGCTAACCAGCACCTCACCTAGCCAGGTGTTCTACTCCGCTAGCCAGCACCTCACCTAGCCAGGTGTTCTACTCCGCTAGCCAGCACCTCACCTAGCCAGGTGTTCTACTCCGCTAGCCAGCACCTCGTCTAGCCAGGTGTTCTACTCCGCCAGCCAGCATCTCGTCTAGCCAGGTGTTCTACTCCGCTAGCCAGCACCTCGTCTAGCCAGGTGTTCTACTCCGCTAGCCAGCACCTCGTCTAGCCAGGTGTTCTACTCCGCCAGCCAGCATCTCGTCTAGCCAGGTGTTCTACTCTGCTAGCCAGCACCTCCCCTAACCAGGTGTTCTACTCTGCTAGCCAGCACCTCTCCTAACCTGGTGTTTCTTTCGCCTCCTGACAGAATGAACATGTGTAGCTAGCTACAACACTGTTTTTAATGAACACATTGTCGGAGGAGGTGTTAAACGTGTTGATTCGCAGTCATGCTGCACGCCTCGCCCGATGCCAAGAGGAGATTTGTGTCTGTGTGGACTAAGTGTGGCACACATCACAACTGTGATTGGAGCCTCGGCGCATGTGGCTCCAGAACAACACTGTAGACAGCATGTTCAGCCTCGGCGCACGTGGCTCCAGAATACACTGTAGACAGCACGTTCAGCCTCGGCAAGTGGCTCCAGAATACACTGTAGACAGCACGTTCAGCCTCGGCGCATGTGGCTCCAGAATACACTGTAGACAGCATGTTCAGCCTCGGCACATATGGCTCCAGAATACACTGTAGACAGCACGTTCAGCCTCGGCGCATGTGGCTCCAGAACACACTGTAGACAGCACGTTCAGTCTCGGCGCATGTGGCTCCAGAACACACTGTAGACAGCATGTTCAGTCTCGGCACATGTGGCTCCAGAACAACACTGTAGACAGCACGTTCAGTCTCGGCGCAGGTGGCTCCAGAACAACACTGTAGACAGCATATTCAGAGGAAAGATCAATGCCCAAAAACATCTGATAGAAATGAAGTGCTTGATAGAAACTATGAAGAACTTTAATAGGGAGCTGCAGTATCACAAAGTTTTCAAACACTTTTTGGATGAAGTGCCTTGCTGTCCATTTCAATGTTACGCTTCTGTTAACTTTTTACGCCACAATTGTACTTACTACAAGAGCTGTTTTTCGGACAGACACTGACGCCTTTAAATGTGTGGACTAACAAGTGACCGCATCACTCTTAAGTAACTGGTCAACAACACAGGGTGAGCAGGGGAAATGACCCTCTCCTTTGTAGTTTGTGATTAGTTTACCAGGTGTTATGATCTGAGGCTGAGCACACTCACACTGAGGTGGCAAGGTCCAGTAAGGACAGAGAGTACTTCATCTCACACACACCTAGTGCAGCCGCCACCACACACTTTCACAAAGCTAGCACTGCCCAGAGACACACACAAAGCTAGCACTGCCCAGAGACACACAAAGCTAGCACTGCCCAGACACACACACACAAAGCTAGCACTGTCCAGACACACACACCTAGAGCAGCCGCCACCACACACTTTCACAAAGCTAGCACTGCCCAGAGACACACACAAAGCTAGCACTGCCCAGAGACACACAAAGCTAGCACTGCCCAGAGACACACACACACACAAAGCTAGCACTGCCCAGACACACACACAAAGCTAGCACAGCCCAGACACACACACAAAGCTAGCACAGCCCAGACACTCACACAAAGCTAGCACAGCCCAGACACTCACACAAAGCTAGCACAGCCCAGACACACACACAAAGCTAGCACTGCCCAGACACACACACCTAGAGCAGCCGCCACCACACACTTTCACAAAGCTAGCACAGCCCAGACACTCACACAAAGCTAGCACAGCCCAGACACTCACACAAAGCTAACACTGCCCAGACACATATCACACCTCACTGTAAACTCACAGTTCAACTTCAGTTAATTTATTGTTTTAACCAATTAGAAGAGAGGACGCACTGCCACAAAATATAGATCTGCTTTATCGCAATGTGTGCTTTTACAAAATCTAAATGAAGTTTTACTACTTTAATTGAGAACTGTTAAGTTTTTCACAAACTAGCTGACAGAGGAAAAATGTAGATTCAGGAAGGGAGCCCACTAAAGCAGTCCAAATGTCTGTTTATTTTTTACTTCAGTCAAATGTACTGTGTCACAAACAAACAGCTCTCCCGACCTGCCCTGCCCTGCAATGAGTCTTCCTGCCCAGGGAAGGGCCCTGTAACCCAGATCTGCTTTATAGGAAATTAGAGCAAAGACATCCTGTCACACAACTACTGTCTGTCTGTCCCTTCACACTGAGGCGGCATTCATACTGTGTGTGAGTGTGCATATCTTAAACCAGACTCCTAGAGGACATAAAATCATACTATGATATGCAGTTTCCTGCCTTTGGGTTTAGCACAGGAAAGAATAGTTAATCACACCAAGTCGAGTGCTGTGGACTGGAGTCCTGAAGAAGTTTACTATAATACACACACAAGTCAATTTGTCCACAGCTCTTTGGTATTTAAGCTGAGCTCCATAGTGAGACGTGAACAGCTCCATCCATCCATCCATACACTCATTATTTCAGGCTACGCTACACAATTTGACTGGAGAAAGAAGGAGCAAGGAACTAGCAGCATAATATCATCTCACAAAACAGACTTCTTTTTCTCTCTCATCTCTGTTCTTATCTCTATTTCTCAAGATGGAACATTCTGTCTGTGATGACAGCGAATTAAGCAAAGAGAATGTGTCCTTGAATTGGATAAGAAGTGTGTCAGACAGTGCGATCGTCACACTGGGCCAACTCTATGCAACTCCAGATGAACAGGATACAGACACACTTAGGCACCACACTAATCTGACGTCTTGACATCTGCCTGCGGTCTAAATAATTCCAGTATGCTTCCCTCTGTTGTGTGTGTGTGTGTGTGTGTGTGTGTGGTGGGGGGCAGGGCGTGCTTGGTTTAGTGGAGACCACACAGATCGGTGTCTTCGCCCCTCTGTCTGAGGTGTGTGATGGTTAAAGGAGGCTGCTAGGCTCTTCATGTGGTTTTCTATTAAACAGGCTCTTCAGTCTTGACAGAGGCAGACGGGGCTCTGGTTTAGAAGGGGGGGATTTGGATATTTCCCTGGAGAGTACAATCCATCTCTCGCTCATTCCTCGTCTGCTATTCAAGTCTTTCATTTGGTTGTTTAATAACTTCTGCCTCTGTCTGACAGTCTGTCTAAAAGCTGCAAGGCTGTAGACAAGGACACACACACGGCAGGCTCACTGCTCTAATGAAGTCATAAAAACAGTAGTTCACAGAGCGGCGGGAACGAGGGACCTTTCAGGGGCTAACTCAAGCCAGATGTGCTATATGTCAGTCTGATAAGAACCACGTACAACATGGTCAAATGCAGGCGCACACACTCACAAATCATTGGAACCAACGCTCCACAGATTGAAGAGGGACAATTATGGAGAGGGAGACTAGATGTCTGGTCCCCTGGACACACTACTAACCGCATGGAGAGGAGAATACCTAGAGAACAGCATGTTTAAACCTCTAGCAGCTTTTCCTTCCATTCCTACAACACTACGTGGTGGTCATATATCTGTTGCCTTAAATTAGACACTCCCTCCCTCTCTCAGTACCTGCTCCTAATCCAGACAGTTGCAGTCAAACATGGAATGAGTGCTGTCACAAATGTGAGCATCCACCCCAATCCTAACTGACAGTATGAGGCAGTTCTATATGGGCAAATGAGAGTGCTGTCAAATTCTACTAGGCGCCAGGATTCAAAGTGGCAAACTGTCTCGACACGAGCATGGCTCCCATAGAGGTTAGATTATTAGATCTTTGGTTAGGGAGGCAACAAGGCCAAGTGTTAAATTGCCCGTGATAATGTGTGCATCACCGTGTACAACTTCACCCCAAACAACGTGCGTTTGACAGAAGGGCAATTGGAACAGTGAACTCGCTGGGCATTGAACTAAACATTCCATTTGTCACAGAGAAAGAATGGCAAAGGAAAAAGGGGAGTGATCATTAGCTGGGAACCCACAGCTGGGTTATGCCATGTTCTTAGTAACCACTGTCATTCAGTTGAGTACATGCTGTAGAACCCACCCAGGAAATATAGACTACTGTAGGGCTACATGTTGTAGCTCTTGCTGTGCCCCAGGGCAGGACTGGCAGGCAGTGAGTGACCAGTGCAACCACATTCTGAGAAGCACACACACACACACTTGTAAGCTAATGCTCAGAGTCCCGTCTCACACACAGCCAGCCAGCGAGCTAACCAGCAGCAGGAAACACAGCCCCGCGAGCTCAGAGCACATCCTCCCATTGTTACTGCTGCTACAGCACTCTACTGGAGGGAGACCATAGAGTTTGTACTCTACCAGCTAATCATTGTATAGCTGCATCTACACTACTGTTCCATCACTATCGCCTCAACATCTACAAAACAAACAGACTAGCAAACAGACAAACAAGCCAACTTATATAATATTTAAAAAGCACTGAAAGGAATGAGAACGTCTGTTAAGTTCGAGGGCCAGTCTGTCTACCTCCAGATTGGGGAAAGATTAATCAGAATAGCTTCCCCAGGCCTTGGGTTGTCGTCAGTGTGGGGAAATGCTGGACAATGAGCAGCAGGACTCCCCTGTGAGGTGGAGTGGAGAGAGAGGGTCAGGATATCCCCCTGTTCTTCCTCATTTGGAACCCAACACTCTGTCCCCACAAAACCCTTTAGGTGAACATCTGCAGAATAACAGCCTGGAGTAAACAAAACTAGGCCTGTCAGAGCAGAATCAAGGGGACAAAAGTTAAGCAAATCAAGCTCTTGTCCCAGAGATGAAGTTCTGGCCTGTGTGCCTGCATCGCCTTGACAATCATTAACTGTGTGGTCTTGAGATAGCAGCAGTAGAGCAGCTGGATAGCCCAAAATAGCTCAGTAGAGAACCGTCCTAGGTTCCTTACATAGTGGGTCACAGCAATATGATGAACTGGTGTGAGCTCTGGAGGCTCTGGAGGCTTATTTGGTCTGAGTTTCTGGCTAAAGAGAAATACATACATTTTGAATGAGCAACCCTGCAAAAGATGGAATTTAAACCCAAAACAATACTTGATTAGAGAAAACTCTACAGGTGTGAAATATGAAAGACAGTGTGAAGCTTACAGCAGTAGAGAACACTGAGCAAGTGGAACTGCAGCACATACTGGAGGTCTATTACCTGTGTCTTCCCATCCTCAACCCCCTCTTCTGACAAAACGGCTACACACCCCCCTCCACCCACCACACATACACAGTCACACCTGTATTTAACACAGAGAGAGACAGAGAGAGAGACAGAGAGAGAGCGCCTCACCGACTCGTCCTTCTTTCCGACCACAGAGAACCACATGGTGTAGGTAGATAGTTCCCGCTCGGCTAGAACTGGCTCGTGCTCAGGCTCAATTAAAAGTCCACAAGGAGGGGCAGATCACAGCCCAGATGTACTGGTGTAATAATCACAGAGACCACAGACCAGTCAGAGACCAAAACAAAACAGCTAGCGAAGGAGGAGATACTAGGTGCGGCGCAGTGAGAGAAAGAAAGAGGTCCACACTACACTCTACTGTAGGACGCCATATGACAAATAATCAGCAGCCAGCCAGAGTAGGAAATACCATTTACAGACTTAAGTAAACAGTCCACCAGCGTTAGCCACTCACTACTCTGCAACAGTTTGGGTAAACTTTCAGAGCACTAGCCAGCTGTGTTCTGCACTGGGCAAATTACTCTCCTCTCCCCCTCTCTCTCTCATTCCTTCGCTTCTCCAGTCTGCCTCGGACTCATGCCTTCCTTCTGTCTCCTGTCCTCCCCTCCCATTTTCCCCTCCCTCTGCTCTCTCTCCCCACCTCTCTCGGTCTTTCTCCCTCCCTTCCTCACACCACCTCAGGTTGAAAATAGCAGTAAAAACAGAGGGTGTGGCCCCCACCTCCTCAAATACAAAAACTATGCTTTGAAAATAAACAGTTCAGGGAGGCCACTCTATTCACCCCCCCCCCGCTCATCCTCCATCCACCTCCCAATCATCCTGCCCCCCCCCGCTCATCCTCCATCCGCCTCCCAATCATCCTCCATCCACCCCCCCACACCATCCACCCCCCCAATCCATCTTCTTCTCAGACTCTCATTCATCTGTCAGTGACAGTCTAAAGCCTCATGTCCACCAGACGCGTTAAAATCATTGCCAATGGAGTAGTCCGCAACGCGGCGTTGTGGATGTTGCACTAGGCTGTGATGTGCTTTACCGCATGGTGGTACAAACTACAAAGTAGTCCGCAACGCGGCGTTGGGGATGTTGCACTAGGCTGTGATGTGCTTTACCGCATGGTGGTACAAACTACAAAGTAGTCCGCAACGCGGCGTTGGGGATGTTGCACTAGGCTGTGATGTGCTTTACCGCATGGTGGTACAAACTACAAAGTAGTCCGCAACGCGGCGTTGGGGATGTTGCACTAGGCTGTGATGTGCTTTACCGCATGGTGGTACAAACTACAAAGTAGTCCGCAACGCGGCGTTGGGGATGTTGCACTAGGCTGTGATGTGCTTTACCGCATGGTGGTACAAACTACAAAGTAGTCCGCAACGCGGCGTTGGGGATGTTGCACTAGGCTGTGATGTGTTTTACCGCATGGTGGTACAAACTACAAAGTAGTCCGCAACGCGGCGTTGGGGATGTTGCACTAGGCTGTGATGTGCTTTACCGCATGGTGGTACAAACTACAAAGTAGTCCGCAACGCGGCGTTGGGGATGTTGCACTAGGCTGTGATGTGCTTTACCGCATGGTGGTACAAACTACAAAGTAGTCCGCAACGCGGCGTTGGGGATGTTGCACTAGGCTGTGATGTGCTTTACCGCATGGTGGTACAAACTACAAAGTAGTCCGCAACGCGGCGTTGGGGATGTTGCACTAGGCTGTGATGTGCTTTACCGCATGGTGGTACAAACTACAAAGTAGTCCGCAACGCGGCGTTGTGGATGTTGCACTAGGCTGTGATGTGCTTTACCGCATGGTGGTACAAACTACAAAGCTAACCACTTGGCTAGTTAGCCTCCCCTTTCCAGCTAATTATTTCACATTCAACTGACCAGCAACATTTTTTGCATGGAGGCCCCGGTAGCAATTAGTGCTTTGGTGGAACAGGGCAGAGAGCCCAGAGACAGGCAAAATGACCTTCTCCTCCATACTGCAAACCTTTCTGCAGCCTTGCGATGCACATGTGCGTCAAGTAGCGAAAATGCGGACTAGACATCCGGCAAAATGTATACGCATCTGGTGGACATACAGCATAAGCCCCCAGAAACACACACAGACCTACCCGGGTCAGACCTGGGCTATAATGGTGCCAGCTGAAACAGGACGGTCACTTTTTACACACACACACACACACACAATTATCCGGAGTTACGGCAGACTAATGCAGTAAACAACCACAGAAGAGAACCCAGTACAACCTAAGGCTCTTATATCAATCCACACCAACAGTGTTAGAAACAGCATGTTCCACCGGCAATGTTGTTGAACTGAAAATGAGGACACCTTCAGGCAGGTTCTTGACAACGATTGAGAGAAGGGCTTATTTTGGATTATTTATGTGTTCACCAGGCAGTAGTCATCAAGTCTGCTTGAGCATGGACGCAACAAATGTTATTTCTTAATTGAATCTGTGTATTTCACATCACTCACATAACACTTCCCTTCCAGCCAGGAAGTCACAAACCTCTTCCAGGAGCACTAGCGGGTATCGACAAAAACCTTATCAATAATGAAAGGAAAGGATTGAAAGATGTCTTACCTTGGCAGCCACAATGCTGAGGCCCATGCCATTGTGCTTCTTCAGGGTGACCGTCACAACTTCCGGTTCCTTCCGCATTTGCTGCAACGAGAGGACACAGCTTAGAGAGCGTTAGCGTAGGAAAAATGTGCTTCTACAGGGCTCTCAGAGCTGGGAGCTCTCTCCTGGACGTTTCTCAGGCAGAATGAGGCGCTGGATGAGGGAGCAGAGGGATAGGCGCAGAGCAGGGTCGTCATACAGAGAGAGAGCTGGGTTGGGGCGACCGCAATGAGAAATGGCGGGGGCTGGAGAGGAGTCAAGAATGAAAGCCACATGCGCTTGGCTCCAGAGGATCTCAATGGGATCGTTTAAAAAGAGGGCTGCCTGGGAGCAGGGTGGGGAGAGAGGGAGAGGGCAGGGCTTTCCACACAGACTGCCTCTCGTCCCTATGGCACTGAACACATTGAGACTCAACAGCCCCAAAGACACAAACAACTCTTCGCTCATCTGCTGAGCTATGCTGTACAGCCACATAGTTCAGAGACAGAGAGTGGATACAAAGCCACATTAAGTAACAGGGATCTGGTGGCATTTCTCATCGTGTGATGTGGTGTAGAACAAGTCTTTCTGAATGCCATTGGAGTGATTTCACCAAGTGCTAGAGGGCAGGGCAATGGTGATGCAGGGTTCAGCTGGCTACAATGAGTAAAGAAAACATTCATTCAGACAACAGATATTCTGCAGTAAGAGACTAACTCTCAACTCAAACAACACCTGCCAGCGAGAGCATCTTCTCCAGAGAGAAAAAGTTTTTAGGATGACAAAAGTCTGACTGCACTAGGCTAGCTACAGTAACACCTCCTGTCTGGACTAGTGATCAGGGAAACCTACCCGTTGTTGTCCTCGGGGATCCCCTGTCTGTCTCTGTGTGTCTTATTAACCCTGTAATGGTTGCTAACAGTGGGACTCTATGGAACACTAGAGTAGTGATTCTGGAGCAATGTGGTGGAAACATGAGGCGGGGTGCCGGGGTCGCCCTGCCTGGCACACGACCAAGAGGCCATTAATCAAAACCTCAGCGGTGCTTAAATGGTTTGGGCGCCCTCCTCCTCTCCGGTCCCTTTACTAGTGTGGGGGCTGGGGCTAATGCCAACCCCGAGCTGAGGTTTCAAGCATGAAAAAGGAGAGCTGGGGGGGAAAAAAACAGGGCAATTATACAGGAAGCAGTGTAATTTCTTTTTTTGTGTGATTAGGGTGAGAAGGGTATAATTTACTGCTGTTCCAGAGCTCTATGGTCACTTATTGGCCTCTGTGGTGTAATTGGTGTTGATTGAAATCGAGCAGGAGGAAGTGTGTGTGTGTGTGTGTGTGTGTGTGTGTGTGTGTGTGTCTGTTAGTGTTAAGTAGAGTAGGGCAGAACGGTGATTGCATGACAGCAGCATGAGACATTAACGTTTTCCATACGATCGTTGGAAACAAGTGATGCCAAAACATTAAGCCACAAACAGAGAAGTTAGAGTAATTGAAACATTAAAGTGTTCTAAACAGCTAAAAGCAGCAGCCTATTCATTCCTCTGTGCTTCTCCGTTACTTAGTAATATGGTGGCTAATGTATAAGGACATGTCTGCGTCATGACTAACAGGGACTAATGTGCATGATCATGCAGCTCAATGTAATGGTGTCCTGCATAGTCCTAAGCTGTAACGGTTGGATGGACACCTACCAGGTCTGAGTTGTCTGCAGAGAAGTGGCTGTCGCAGTCGACTCCTTCAAAGTGGATGGTCCAGGTCCCAGGGGAGCGCGGGTGAGGGGTTAGCCGACAGAATCCTGCACAGGACACGAGAGGAAATCACAGTTATCTTCTTCTACTTAGTACAGATCTGAGACTACATTTACACGGCAGCAGGAACAACTCTCTCTCAAACACTCTGATGAGGACAGGAGCAAACAGCTCTCCAGTCTCCTCTTACATAGCTATTACATTCCACTGCCTACACGTCAACAAAACAAACACAGGCCAGCCCAGCCTCTGATTGGTTCACAACTTTAGGTTTAGACAGAACACAACCGGTGTGACATTCCGAAATAGAGTGTATTTTTGTATCCTCCTCCACACAAGTACCTCTCTGACAAAGGGGGTCCAGGAACTCCTGGAATCCGTTGGGAATGTTCCTCACAACGTCGCAGGAGTAGCCGTCCTCGGGCAGCAGGAAGGGCAGCTGCAGGTCAGGGTCCTCCTCTAGCTGGACCTCTCGTCCGTCGCTACGAGCCAGCTCATCTGCTGTGTTCTCCGCCACGGCAACCACGTGGTCTATAAGCTCCTATAGGGGGAGACACCAGACGGACCAATGGGGGTTTAGTTACATCAGGGGAGAGGGATGTGTGTAATGGTCCTTTGACTGTTTCCTCAATATTCCACAAAGTAGAAACAGCAACCTGGACTGGAAAAGGGAGCTAGGAAGATCAGTCAAGCGGTGAGCTTAGCTAATGTTTACCCCAAAATAACAGCTCAAACTCCAACACATTACAACTATGGGAGGAGACTTGTGTTAAGCAATACTTCAAACCGCAAACCCCCATTTCTCCACTTCAGAGTCATTCATTGCATCTCTAGTGTGTGAGTGCGAACGTGAATAGAGGAGTGCGCACGTGAATAGAGGAGCGCACACGTGAATAGAGGAGCGTGAGGTCATGTCTTACTGGGGGGATGTAAGGCTCGTCGGGAGCACAGTGGTAGTTGGTCATGAGGGCGTTGAGCTGCAGGGAGTTCAGCTTGAAGCAGGTGTTGTGGATGTTCTGCACGTCCTGCATGGAGTACTTGTCCATGGTGAGAAGAGTCGTAGCCTGGGGAGGAACAACAGAACAGAGTACAATTAATGACAGAGAAGGACTTGATTTATAGTGACCTTTTGTCCACGCTGAAGTCCTTCCCCTACAACTTTCCATAGGAACAACGGCTCCTAAAGCATCACCCAGAGCTGCTGACAAGAATTCAATGAAAACCATTCTTCTGAGGTGGAAGAGCCTGCCCCGCCTACAGTAAGTCACCATGTGGAAAACAGTGGGTAGCTAACAGGTGTCCGTGCTGGACAAAGATAGGTGGATCATACCTGTACGATGCGACTGAGGTGGCAGTCAGCAGCCAGCTCCAGGCCCTGTTTCTCTGCCCAGGCCTCGATGTGGCTGAGCTGCTGGCGGAGGATGGCGCCCCAGTAGTGTGAACACAGTCCAGAGTCGGCCTCCATCACCAGCTTGTTGAACAGCCACATGTTGATGAAGTGGAAGAGCTGGGAGAACAGCTGGATGGTCAGCGCCGCGTTGACACGGCAACGACGCAGCAGCGACATGGCGCCCGTCAGGGTGTGCAAAACATCCTCTACGTGGGGAGAGAGCGAGATGGAGGATGAGGAAGAGGGGAAGGAAGAGGAATGTCTTTTTACATTTCCACTACTGCTGGAGTACTTAGTGAATAACCAGTCCACCAAGGTTTCAGTTGATTTCTATACACTATGTTCCCACTAGAGGGCTCACTTTAAAAAACAAGCCGAGTGACATACTGTGTAGCTGTGAATGTAAATAAACTCTGCAAAAAAAGAAACTGTCTTTCAAAGATAATTCGTAAAAATCCAAATAACTTCACAGATCTTCATTGTAAAGGGTTAAACACTGTTTCCCATGCTTGATCAATGACCCATAAACAATTAATGAACATGCACCTGTGGAATGGTCGTTAAGACACTAACAGCTTACAGACGGTAGGCATTTAAGGTCACAGTTATGAAAACTTAGGACACTGAAGAGGCCTTTCTACTGACTCTAAAAAACACCAAAAGAAAGATGCCCAGGGTCCCTGTTCATCTGCGTGAACGTGCCTTAGGCATGATGCAAGGAGGCATGAGGACTGCAGATGTGGCCAGGGCAATAAATTGCAGTGTCCATACTGTGAGATGCCTAAGACAGCGCTACAGGGAGACAGGAAAGACAGCTGCTCGTCCTCGCAGTGGCAGACCACGTGTAACAACACCAGCACAGGATCGGTACATCCGAACATCATACCTGCGGGACAGGTACAAGATGGCAACAACAACTGTCCGATTTACACCAGGAACGCACAATCCCTCCATCAGTGCTCAGACTGTCCGCAATAGGCTGAGAGAGTCTGGACAGAGGGCTTGTAAGGCCTGTTGTAAGGCAGGTCCGTAACACACATCACCGACAACAATGTCGCCTATGGGCACAAACCCACCGTCGCTGGACCAGACAGGACTGGCAAAAAGTTATCTTCACTGACAAGTCGCGGTTCTGTCTCACCAAGGGTGATGGTCGGATTTGCGTGATGGAAGGAATGAGCGTTACATAGAGGCCTGTACTCTGGAGCGGGATCGATTTGGAGGTGGAGGGTTCGTCATGGTCTGTGGCAGTGTGTCACAGCATCATCGGACTGAGCTTGTTGTCATTGCAGGCAATCTCAACGCTGTGCGTTACAGGGAAGACATCCTCCTCCCTCATGTGGTACCCTTCCTGCAGGCTCATCCTGACATGACCCTCCATCATGACAATGCCACCAGCCATACTGCTCGTTCTGTGCATGATTTCCTGCAAGACTACCATGGACAGCGAAGGGCCCGGATCTCAATCCCATTGAGCACGTCTGGGACCTGTTGGATTGGAGGGTGAGGGCTAGGGCCATTTCCCCCCAGAAATGCCCGGGAACTTGCAGGTGCCTTGGTGGAAGAGTGGGGTAACATCTCACAGCAAGAACTGGAAAATCTGGTGCAGTCCATGAGAAGGAGATGCACTGCAGTACTTAATGCAGTTGGTTGCCACAACAGATACTGACTGTTACTTCTGATTTTGACCCTCCCCCCCCTTTTGTTCAGGGACACATTATTCCAGTTCTGTTAGTCACATGTCTGTGGAACTCAGTTTATGTCTCAGTTGTTGAATCTTGTTCTGTTCATACAAATATTTACATGTTAAGTTTGCTGAAAATAAACAGTTGACAGTAAGAGGACTTTTTTTGTTGTTGCTGAGTTTCCAAATGTAACAGTATCCCCCCACTGTGGCCTGGATGAGTTTAATATACACACAGTAAGAGTGTCAGACTGTGTATGAACAGAGGGGAGTCACCTATTTTGGGCCTTTGAGGGTTCTGTTCCTCTGGGTCGTCCAGGAAGGCAGGCATGTAGTTACTCAGGTCAGACTGCAGACACTGGACCAGGTACCTGAGATAACACAACAACACATTGGTTCTGTACGGTCCACACGGATATGGATAAACAAAAAGACACATACAATGCATATACGTCCACCTACATGAAGTCAAACACACATACGTTCCCTTGTCCTGAGAGCAACACTTGTCCTGAGAGCAACACACACACATAAAAGACAGATATACAGAAGAATGCAGAAACTTGCACACACACACACACACACACACAGCCCTAACGGGACTTCCTCTGGAATCCCACAGTAAACCAGTGGTCTGGCCTGGCCGGCACGGCCACCGCTCTGCTCCGGGAAAAAGACAAAGCACCAGTTGTTTCAGCTAGCCATTCCAGGGAGCAGCGAGCAGAACAGGGGAACGGGAGAGCCGTGGAAACGGTTTTTACTGGGACCTTTCCCCTCTCCCCAGGCCCATAGAGCCCTGCTCCAGCCTGGCCAACACAAGCCAGGCCCAAGACATTCCACATATTCACAGCTCCCCTTTGTGTTCCTGCATCCACACACAGACTCCAGAAACAGTACGGACAAGGGCTAGATTTACTTCCTCCAGATCCTTACATGGTTCGAGCTGAAGCAACACAATTATCTTGCTTAACCCCCTGTCCCTCGGCTACTTTTATTGCTCATGGGACAGCTCAGGCAGAAGTTAGCATGGGCCGCTAACCACTAGCTACGACACTGTGAACGAGGGCCATTTTTCCATGGGCAGCAGACATCTATATTTTGTTTTCCACTCAGGAGAATCGATGCCAGAAATGGCAGGGTACTTCACATTTTGATCTAGAATTAGCATAATAATTGTCCAGTCATACTATTACTCACATGTGGTTTGAGTTAGCCCTGATGGCGTACATGCAGACATGACATACACAGGATTGACAGGGTAGTGTGGGCTGCTGCTCCGTGTGACTAGCACACAAACAGAGCTGGGAGCAGGATAAGGTAAAGCCTGGTCTCCAGGTCATGGGTGAGAAAGTGGGGGGCAGAGAAGTGATCAGAAGAGGGACAGGAACAAGAAGTGGGAATGATGGGGCAAAGAGGAGTGGAAAGAAGACAAACCGGGGCAGTTAAAGAGGCTGGCCAAGAAGACGGAGGAGCATCGAACTACATAGAGGAGAGGACCAGGCGTTAGGAAAGAGACGGGGCCAGAGGGTAGGGAGGAAGTCGGGGCACTCACTTGAAGGCCATCTGGACGAGGTGTGCCAGCACGTCCTGGGCGTCCAGTGTGATGCGCGACAGATCCTTGTCCTGCTTGATGAAGTTGAGCAGCTCTGAGGCATTGGCCATCCAGAAAGCCAGGGCCCCCGCAATGTTCTTCTGCTTCTGGAATACACCAATCACAGAGCAGGACAGACCGAGAGAGAGAGAGCAGGGGGTCAGAGAGGAGGTATAGACAGACACAGGGTGAAGGGGGGACTTTCTCAGACTCACAGCCATGAGCAGTAGCAGCAGGGATAGGGATAGACTCGTGCACCTGCCACCCTACCCCACCCAAATCCAAGATGTCCAGAACCAGACACTGGCCCCCAGTTATAGCCTCTCACAGAGGGTCAGGTTTGGAGGGGGGGGGGGCTGTGCAGAGTTGACTACTGGATTAACAGGCTCTTTATTCAATATATTATTTGATATGACAAACATATTGTACAGCTATAATAGGCACAGATCTAAGATCAGTTGACCCTCACCCAATCCGAACCGTAACCATTTAGGGAAAACTGACGTTAGAACAGTGCCTACAGGAAATTTAATTCCACTTTTATTTTCTTGCTAGCTTCTGTGTGGAGCAGTTCCCTGCATGTCCTGATATAAATGCGGTCTACTTCCTCTAGCAGTAGCTACTGCATCTCTGCAAGGGGACCACATTCCACATCAATCAGTATACAAACAAATACTGGTCTGGGATGGACATTCAGCGCAGTTCTCATGTTTTGTAGCCTGTGAAGCGGTTCTTGAACACCTCTAACATGTAGCAGAGATAAAGCTAAAGCTTTAGAGCCCAGTGTCTGGTCTGTGTGATGAGCTAATGTCAATGTCCCCTTAACACAAAAAATAAGGGATACACAAGGTCCTCCCCGACTTGACTCGGCCGGCGCTGGTCCGTGTGTATTCCGCACTCGTCTATCCCCACAAAGAAACGACAACACCCCCACTTCAGAACGGCCACAGGGCAGAACGCATCCAAAAGAACAACCATGTCAAACCACAGACAAAATTAAAAATGGAGAAGGGGAAAATTCAACAAAAGCAAAAGAACGTTGGGGTTTGTCTCTCATCCACACTGAAGTGCAGTAAAGCATGAGGTCACATGGAAATTACAATTACTTCAATGTTGCCACAATCAGAGATTTGTTGTTGGTTTTAGTACCACATGTTCCAGGTTGAAGGCTGAATGAGGGTTATTATGTTGGTGTTTTAGAGTCCAGCTGTTGGAGAAGGGATTGTTTGGTTGAGGGGTTTTTGGTTTCTGTTATGGAGAAAAGAAGCATGGAGGACTGAGCAAAGCTTGACTGAGACGATAGAGGGCGAGACTGAGTGAGAGATGAGAGAGAGAGAGCTCTCTCCCCGAGCAACGTGTTAGGTGTCCTACCTGGTCCGCTTCAGGAATCTCCTGTCACAGAGGTGAGGGGGGGGGAAACAGACAGACATCCCACAGGACAGAGAAAGACTGTCAACAAAAGCCATGGCATGGACAGATTCACACACAGGTATGTCAACAGAACACAACACACAGCACTCACACACACAAATGGTCATGTGAAATACACATGAACTCCACTTTGGTAGTGTATGGGAAATGCCTTTTCCTTTAAATATAGCAAGAGAAGGCACAGCCTACTGGCAGAAACTAGTTTTGAATGTACCCACAATTCTGTTCCCTGTAGGAGGCAGGGGCATTGCTGTGCAGATGGATTATTTAAGGAACACAGATTACATTTCCAATGTCCCTCATGAAGGTTTAAGACTTGGATTTCCAAAATCATCAGGATGATTTCTATAAGATTTCTATAAGACACACACAGAGCAACGCAGACAGATATCCCTAATGCTCCTGCACTGTGTGTGCCTAGTATGTGTCTGTGACAGACACTGTCAGTGTGTAGACAGATAATCATCTATCTATTAACAGACTACAATCGGTATGTAAATTGAGTGTCTTTAAGGTTGTATATTGACAGGATGAGGAATCCCATGAGAACTGACCAGACAAACAGGTCTAAACTCACACCATATTGAGTGTTGTGAGGAGTCAGTCAAACTCTGCTAGGTTTGATTGTTTTGGACCATTTCTGTTTTTCACACATAACTCAGGGTTGGTGTCCCAGAGTATGGGCATTACTGCTACACTAGTACAAAATGTCATTTGGGTTTTGTGCTGGCTGAGAGTGCTTTTGGAACACCACAATGATCCTGTATTTCAGTGTGTTTCAGTTAATACATTAGGGAGGGGGACACAGAGACGTTGGACACACAGACATAACATGGGCTTCACGCCTCTACAAATTATTCCGTGGAAATGACCTGGTTGAATAAACCAAGAGAAATCTTACAAAATACTACGACTACCGGGACGACTACCGGGACGACTACCGGGACGACTACCTAGTCAGCTACAGGGTTTGGGGTTTTCTTTGGGGTTTTGTTTCGGTCCTGGGTCACCTGTATCTCTAGAGGGAAGTGAAATGAACTAATCAAAAGAAAAACATAAAAGTGCAGAGAACAAAATGATATTTTGTCAGAGTGTCCTTTTTCCAGGCAACTGGCTGAGGATATAACGTGGTCATATACACACCAAACCCAGGCCTTAAACCTTGAATGTCCTCCTAATTAGAATGAGGAGGAGAAAAAATACAGCGAGGAGGCAGGATGGACACTCACCTGGATGACTCCTTCCATCATGCTCACCATCTTGTTGACGATGGCTATGACTTTGTGGGTGCGCTCCGAGGGGCCGATGTCGGGCCGGTAGTGGCTGGACATGACGTAGCGACAGGTCATGTACAACACGTAGGTGGGGGACAGCTTGAAGTGCACCGTGGAGCTGTTGGTGTAGTTGATGATGGCCGTCAGGAAGGTATCTTCGGCTGGAGGGTGACAACGGTGCGGTGTGAGTTCACGTGACACAGGCAGATGGGTCAGTCCTGATTTTGCTACAGGAGTGACTGTGTGCATGTTTGTGTGTTTACAGAAGGGCCTTGTGATAACATTGTCCCCAACCCTGGCTTCCTGGTTCCCCAGCAGGGGCTGTTTATAGTGCATTGTGAGAGAGCAACCCCCCCCCCCCCGATATTAGAAATCAAAGGCCTCTGCTCCACAGCCAAACACATAAGCTCACACAACTTCAAATACACAGAGACTGATTTCAGCCGGGCCCAAGACTAGACTCCACAAACAAGGTTCTGCATATAATAGGGCTTGAAAGGCAAGTTAAAATGGCTTAAACCAATAAAGCTATGCCAAAGGGGGAGCGGGAGAGCCCATCACACACATCAGAAGTAGCAGTACATTCAGTGTGTGTTCATTGGAGAATCATTGCATGTCATTCACAGAACAGACTGGTGGGTTTGGCTCCCTATTGATTAGAAGGTAATCAACCAATTGCTCGATCAAGAGAGAGAGGGAGAGAGAGAAAGAGAAAGAGAGAGAGGGAGAGAGAGAAAGAGAGAGAAAGAGAGAGAGAGCGAGAGAAAGAGCGAGAGAGAAAGAGCGCGAGAGAGAGAAAGAGGGAGAGAAAGAGAGAGAAAGAGCCCTGCATGCTACCACCTGCTATTTTCACAGCCTGACTAATTCATGTCGACAGTCATACATACATATGACCTCTATGGTACCAAGGTCTAACAATGTGCGTATTTACATAATAACATTTCAGTTAATGTTGACATGACCGTGTTCAATAAAACCCCTAGGGGCAGTGGACAACATTAAAAGCCAGTTGGCGGCAGCTTGCAGACAATGAGTCAATACCTTTCAGACACCAGCTAAATGCACTGTAGCAAGATGGTGTGGATGTCCTTTATCTAGTTATCATTAAGTCACACTATTACTACACAGCAGGTATAGAGAGAGATGTTACTAAACTACACAGCAGGTATAGAGAGAGATATTACTAAACTACACAGCAGGTATAGAGAGAGATATTACTAAACTACACAGCAGGTATAGAGAGATATTACTAAACTACACAGCAGGTATAGAGAGAGATGTTACTAAACTACACAGCAGGTATAGAGAGAGATGTTACTAAACTACACAGCAGGTATAGAGAGAGATGTTACTAAACTACACAGCAGGTATAGAGAGAGATATTACTAAACTACACAGCAGGTATAGAGAGAGATATTACTAAACTACACAGCAGGTATAGAGAGATATTACTAAACTACACAGCAGGTATAGAGAGAGATATTACTAAACTACACAGCAGGTATAGAGAGATATTACTAAACTACACAGCAGGTATAGAGAGAGATATTACTAAACTACACAGCAGGTATAGAGAGAGATATTACTAAACTACACAGCAGGTATAGAGAGAGATATTACTAAACTACACAGCAGGTATAGAGAGAGATGGTAAGAGAAAGACTCAGAGTGAGAGAAGAGAAAAAGCTAGAAACAAAGAAAGAGAGAAAGAAGGGCAGAGTGAGCCAGTACTTAGCCAGGACTCAGCTCCAGCAGAGAAGGACTCACAGTTGTCCCTGAACTCGATGCTGGCCGGCAGCGTCACTTCTGGGCTCAGGCTGTCCTGGGACCTGCAGGGAGGACAGAGGCTCTCAGTAAACCAGCACACATAGGACCTGTTCACCCCGCCGTTCACCCCGCCCGTTCACCCCGCCCGTTCACCTCTCCAGAAGCAGGGCCTGCACACGCTGGTACAGCATGGCTCCAGTCTGCTCCGGATATGTGAATGCATGAGCTTCCCTGTGCGTCAGAGTGAGCAGTCGTGTGTGTATACCATGCACGTGTGTATCTGTATTATTGATGAGGGACCCCAGTGCAGCTCAGTGAGGCTCGGGTTTCCCCTGGTTCACAAGGCATGGCTGGAGATGGTGTGTCCGACAGAGCAGGGGACTGTAGCGTGACAGAGTTATGACGTAAGCTACTGTACCACTGCTCTCTAGGCAGCACCACTGTAAACACAGATGCTGTCTCGAGTAGCAGTTGACCTAGCTTCAACTGAGTTACCTAGAGTGGAGATTTCATTTACATTTAGCGGACACTCTTATCCAGAGGGATTCACAGTAGTAAGTGCATTCATTTTCATACTGGTCCCCCGTGGGAATCGAACCCACAACCCTGGCGTTGCAAACGCCATGTTCTACCAACTGAGCTACTAATGTCCCCATTAATTCATTGATTCCAGGTGTTTGTGTGTGTGTGTGTGTGTGTGTGTGTGTCTCACCTGCTGTCCTGCTGCTCCCCGCGGATCATGGGTTTGACCATGCCTCTCTCGCTGCCGTTGGATGAACGCTCCATTTCCAGCTTCCCTGAGCTCTGCAGTAACACAGCAATACACTTCATGGTGGAATGTTCTGCTGCCCAACGATGGCACTAAGATCCCTCAAACACAGCAACTACACACACAACATATGAAACACTCTGACCGCAATCACATACAACCACCACACACGTAGTGCTGAGAACACCAAAGGACACACATTGACATGGAGGGGGAGCTACTGTACCTTGCTGGTGGAGAGGGCCGTCCCACTGTGGAGGTCCCCTTGCAGGTCAAAGGTCGTCTCAGGAACACTTCTGCTTGACAGATGGGCCAGAAAGAGAGAGGTGGCCAGAAAGAGAGAGGTGGCCAGAAAGAGAAAGACAATAAGCTCAAGGACAGAACATCTCCCAGGCAGAGCAGGAGGGACTTTCATTACTGGGAGAGAATGACAGGAGCTCAGACATAATCCACAGCACCACACACACACACACACACACACCAGGCGACGCACACGAGCACACACACCAGGCGCATACACACACGCACGTACGCACACTCACACCCACCAGGCGCACGTACGCAGACACACACACACACCAGACGCAAAGACAGAGCTGTCTGTTCTAAAGAAAAGGACTTACTATTTCATATGCTGACCCATGACAAGAGGACGCACACATGCTGATCTCTACAGTACAGCCATACAGTCTGCCCTGAGGGGAACATGTGACTGTAGCCTCTCTTACTGAAAGCTGTGTAATTGACCAGAGAGGACTGGTTCAGGCCAATCACAACACAGTCCCATACTTAGAGCAAAACCCATAGTCTGAGTTTGAACTAAATTGGTGTCATTTGATTTCCATTGCTGTTCAAAGCCATTGAGTTTTTGGAGGTCATGGAGCATGGAGGTCCCATAGCAAACATACGTGTCCCAATGTACAAGTAGCAAGAAATGCACCAGAACTGTCCCAAAAGTCCTCTGATCTATTCTCTTTTCCACTCCCTCGTTCCCTCTCTCACCCAGATGTCATCCTCTCTAACATCAGGCCACAGCATTAACGGTGGATTAGGGTTTATCACTACATCCACAAACATGAAGAAATTAACCAGCCCAGCCAGCCAGCCCAAATGTTATACATCAAGTCAACGTGGCTGGTCAAATTAACATCCTGGGAATTCTGTCCTTAGTCTAAAGCCCAGATATACACAGACTTAATGACTCTCTAATTAGTGGATCTACATCAACAGTTCGTCTCCGCTCACCAAACGCACTCTAGAAGCCTAACGACTGATAACATGCTAATATAGTCATCTTCTTGAATCCTCATAAATCTACTGTCAATGAGAGCCTAGGTCATTCTCCAGTCATCTACTATAGTGTCCTCCCCCATGTGGTGGAGACGTCCACAAATGCAACACATTCTCCTCTGTGAGAAGTAGAAACCCTGCCCTACCACTGTCTAACCATAGGAAGACATTACTCTGTCTCACCTGGCAGTGTCCCCGTCCTGTTCTCTCTCCCCCTCTCTCTCTGGTTGGAGTAGTGTTTGTAGTGAGCAGAGGAGGCTGCAGCAGTGATCTGTGTGTGTGAGCATGTGGGGCGCCAGGGTCCTGGTCCTCTCTGCCTCGTTAATGACACAGCACTGCAGGCCACACCCCAGCCAGCCAGCCCGGACTGATCAGATTAGAGTGTCCTTACAACAGCCCAAGCCTGGCAGGCAACCCAAATCTACCTCTTTACCCTCTTTTTCCCCATTCTGGCACTTCCGCTCCCCCTCTTTCCCCCCACCCTCCTCTCTTTCCTCCACTCTCTTCCTACCTCCTCTCTTTCCCCCACTCTCTCCCTACCTCCTCTCTTTCCCTCACTCTCTCCCTACCTCCTCTCTTTCCCCCACTCTCTCCCTACCTCCTCTCTTTCCCCCACTCTCTCCCTACCTCCTCTCTTTCCCCCACTCTCTCCCTACCTCCTCTCTTTCCCCCACTCTCTCCCTACCTCCTCTCTTTCCCCCACTCTCTCCCTACCTCCTCTCTTTCCACATCTCTTTTCGGCTCCCTCTCTCTGCAGCCAGAGTTAAATTAGAGCTAAACCTGCTGCACCCAGATGGCTCCTCCCCCTCCCGCCCACGTGGCATCTGTTTCCATGGCAGCGATGTGGTCAACTACGGGCTTAGAGTCACATCCCAACCCCAGGGAACGAATCTCTCTCTCACACACACACACACACACACAAACTAATACACCTTTGAGAAGGTCAGAATCCTGCAAAATGGAATTCAGCAGCACTGACTGAGCTGTAGAGATGGGTAGGATACCTGACAAGATATAGGTTTTGACTAAAGATTCAACTATCAGAAGATAGGTTGGTGTACTAAGGCCACAGGGTTCTAGACCAGAATGAGTAGCAGGTAGGCCATGGCTGGGTTAAATGGCACTCTATTCCCTTTAAAGTACATTGGTTTTCACCAGGACCCAGAGGGCTCTAATTAAAAGTAGTGCACTATATAGGGAATACGGCTCCAATAAGGATGCACATGTCATCGCTGGTGGCTGGCAGCGATGTGTAAACAGGAGGCTATGCTGTCATGGCCTGTTCAGAACACACCATTGTGCTGTTCAGTCAGGCAGCTGAGAGATGCATCCTGGGACTGATGACACTGGTTTCAGCCGGTCTCCGCTGCTTCCTGTCCCATTCACAGCCATTCCTGTCATCACCACTGGGATGAGCGAGCTAGCTTTCCAAATGTGTCTACATTCGTAGTGTACTGCAAGTGTGTGTGTGTGTGTGTCAAAGCCATGGGAAGTAAGGGGGGGGTTGAGGGTGCCGCAGCACCCCCTAAAAATAAATAACCCCCCCAGACCCATCTTGGTTGTAAAGATGGGGAGAGGTCTGTACGTAATGAGATGCTCTGATGTTTTGACACCACACTCCACAAAGCAGGTCCTACAGGCTCTAGTTTTATCTTATCTTGATTATTGTCCAGTCATATGGTCAAGTGCTGCAAAGAAATACCTAGTTAAGCTGCATCTGGCCCAGAACAGAGCGGCACGACTTACTATTCATTGTAAATCAGACGGCTAATATTAATACTATACATGCCAGTCTGTCTTGGCTAAGAGTTGAGGAGAGACTGACTGTCGCCATAGGTGTCGGCTAACGGGGATCTTTATAAATAAATAAAAACTATTCTCGCGGCCACGGTGTGTGTGCGTGTGTGTGCGCGTGTGTACGCGTGCGCCGGTGAGTGTGTGTGAGTGTATATGCTGGCGCCAACACCCCTCACCCCACCTACCCTGACTTGTGCCTGCCTCTCATCATTTGTCCGGGCCCTCCCTTGCCCATGCTGTGGTCGTAGCTGGGGTCCACAAACTTGAACACGTGGGAGGCGCCGAACTGCAGTGTGGCTCCGCTTCGCAGCACGGTGGTCTCGGTGACACGCTGGCCGTCCACGTAAGTCTCAGCCTCCAGACTGTGTGGTGTCACTGTCACCAAACCCTCCGTATGCATCAGTTTACAGTGGTGGGGCAGGATACCTGGACCAAACAGCTGGAGGAGAGGAGACACTCAGTATTACTAGACCTTTAGCTCAGATAACTAGCTGTCCAGTCTGCCATCGTAATTTACAGCTACATCAATGTAGCATGAGACAGACAGACAGACAAAGGGCAGGTCCTTACCTGGATGGAGCCGTCGTCTGTAGTGTCTGAGCCCACCTCGGTGACACTGTGCTGCAGGCGGTAGAGTTTCGGTTTGTCCCTGGAGTCTGAGCCGTCTATGGTGGAGACCAGGAGACAGTCAGTACTCACAATATGGAGGGACGCTCGCTCACTCACTCACTCACTCACCAACACATGACAGAGTCATACACTTCACACACAAAATACATAAGAGGGGAAATAGACATACAAAACCCTGTTGTCATAACTTCCAGTAGACCAGATAATCTGTGTATTTTGATTAGTAAAAACAGATTTTAGTAAAAGCAAAGCAGCAAATTAGTTAACAAGGGTGGGAAAAACATGTATCTTCTGAAAATCCTATGGGTTTTGCGAAAATCCTCACTTGCTATTGCTAAGCTCAATAATGTCTGGCAGGGGCCCTAAACGTGGCTTAGTGCAGTGGAGTTGACTTAAGGTCCCGTCCTAGATAGTGAGGCCCTTCTCTGATTGGCTGAGCCACTGATCAACAAAGCATTCAGGCCAGTAGCATTCAGTTGCCCACAGACACTGACCTAAGGTTTCCTTTCACCGAATTGTTATGGCGAGCATTTGGGGTGGAGAACCTGATCCTAGATCAATGAAAGGGAAACTTAGGGTCAACTCCTACCCGATCTCCTAACAACTAACCACTGATACAAGGTCAGATAGATATTTTGCCATCACAATAATGGTCAAAACTAGAATAACCAATAATCTTCAGGGTAGTCTGATCCTAGATCTGTACTTAAGGGCAGGTTTTACCACAAGTCAACTTCTATCCAGAGAAACACAGCAGTAGATGGGTGTGGTGGTGGAGAGGAGGAGAGGCGTGGGTGGTAGGTTTACCTTCGTGATGCCGATAGGTGTAGTAGCCATAGTGATTCCCCCTCCCTAGGTGAGCAGACATGCAGAGGCGGCAGCAGTAAGACACAGCAGTAAGACACAGCAGTAGGTTGTAGCGACAGACAGAACACACCACAGGAAGCCAGGAGAGAGAAGACACAGCATGGGGTGTAAATGTTGCACCAAGGAAAAAACGCAGAGCCCTTCTTCGCCTCACACACCCACAGTAATAATCACCAATCATTTTTTTTTTTTTTTTAAATCGCAGAATCCACACTAACACACACAGCCTTCACCTAAACCCCCAACACACCTTGAATCACTTTCCTGCAGAAAGAGCAGATAACCCTTGCCTGGGAGACACACTTTTGTGGCAGTGTAAGCAAACAGATTGCAAAATTGCAAATCTTTTAAGTACTAATCAAATCCCTGAGGTTAAAAATGGTTCTGAGAGACAGGGTTAGTGCACTGCATGGTTGGTCAGGGGAGCAGAGAGAGAGAGCGAGAGAGAAAGAGAGGGTCAGTGGAAACAGGCAGCTGTTAGGGCCAGCCCAGCAGTGAGGACTGACCATCATACTGGACCCAACACCTAGGCCAGGGATGGGCAACTTGTTGTCCGCACCTTTTGTAGGGGGAGGGGGACTCAGCCAGGGTCTCAACACTGGTGCAACTTTGAAACTTGTCAATTAGCCCATGTCAGCTATTTTTTGGAGGTGATTGGTAAGTTAGTCTATCGTCCAGCTATCTAAACTTGTAGTAAGCATGGTTAAATTACCCATGCCTCTTGATCAGTAGTTATATTAAAAACTGATAACATTCACCTCCACCCTAATTGGGGGGGGGGGGGGGGGGGTGTACCCAGACCCGAGCCACAGCGACTCCTAATGATGTGTTCCATGTTTTTTGTGGCCCCCACCCCCATCAAACCACCCCCATTCCTGACCAAGGAAGAACACGAGCAGCAGCTACTGTAGTCCTGAAAGCATTCTCTTGGTGGGGAAGGGAAGATACCTAGTCAGTTGTACAACTGAATGCATTCAACTGAAATGTGTCTTCAGCGAGTGGGAGAGAGAGGGTACAGTTAGGCTTGGGAAGTATACCGCATACTGGAGCATTTGGAAAAAGCAACGGGATGGTTTTTCAATACTATCAAAACTATTTATTTGAAGTAGAAGAAGTCAACCGATTATGATTTTTCAACGCTGATACCGAGGACCAAAATAAGCTGATACAGATACCGATTTACAAAAAAATGTATTTGTAATAATGACAATTACAACAATACTGAATGAACACTTATTTTAACTTAATATAATACATCAATAAAATAAATTTAGCCTCGACTAAAATGAAACATGTTCAATTTGGTTTAAATAATGTAATAACAAAGTGCTGGAGAAGAAAGTAAAAGTGAAATATGTGCCAAGTAAGAAAGCTAACGTTTAAGTTCCTTGCTCAGAACATGAGAACATATGAAAGCTGGTGGTTCCTTTTGACATGAGTCTTCAATATTCCCAGGTAAGAAGTTTTAGGTTGTAGTTATTATAGGAACTATAGGACAATTCCTCTCTATACGATTTGTATTTCATATACCTTTGACTATTGGATGTTCTTATAGGCACTTTAGTATTGCCAGTGTAACAGTATAGCTTCCGTCCCTCTCCTCGCCCCTACCTGGGCTCGAACCAGGAACACATCGACAACAGCCACCCTTGAAGCAGCGTTACCCATCGCTCCACAAAAGCCCCTCTGCAAGGGGAACAACCACTCCAAGTCTCAGAGCGAGTGACGTTTGAAACGCTATTAGCGCGCACTCCGCTAACGAGCTAGCCATTTCACATCAGTTACACCAGCCTAATCTCGGGAGTTGATAGGCTTGATGTCATAAACAGCTCAATGCTTGAAGCACAGCGACGAGCTGCTGGCAAAACGCACGAAAGTGCTGTTTGAATGAATGCTTACGAGCCTGCTGGTGCCTACCATCGCTCAGTCAGACTGCTCTATCAAATCATAGACTTAATTATAACATAATAACACACAGAAATACGAGCCTTAGGTCATTAATATGGTCGAATCCGGAAACTATCATCTCGAAAACAAGACGTTTATTCTTTCAGTGAAATACGGAAATGTTCCGTATTTTATCTAACGGGTGGCATCCATAAGTCTAAATGTTCCTGTTACATTGCACAACCTTCAATGTTATGTCATAATTACGTAAAATTCTGGCAAATTAGGCGGCCCAAACTGTTGCATAAACCCTGACTCTGCGTGCAATGAACGCAAGAGAAGTGACACAATTTCACCTGGTTAATTTTGCCACCGTTACTAGGCCATCTTTGAAAATAAGAATGTGTTCTTAACTGACTTGCCTAGTTAAATAAAAGGATAAATAAAGGTGTTAAAAAAATAAATAATAATTCGGCCAAATCGGTGTCCAAAAATACCTATTTCCGATTGTTAGGAAAACTTGAAATCGGCCCTAATTAATCGGCGAATCCGATTAAATTGGTTGACCTCTAATTTGAAGTTTTCAATAAATGTGAATATTTGTAGCCTTCTTAAGTTAATACCTGCAGTCAACTTGTGCAACTTCATTTCACCGGTCACATTATTTCACATGATGAAGTTTACCGTAGTTTACCGTAGTTTACAGTAGTTTACCGTAGTTTACAGTAGTTTACTGTAGTTTACCGTAGTTCCCCAGAACAGTTGAGCCAGTCACGTGTTTGTTTGTAAATAGCACAACGGGAGAAAGCGGGAGCTAGTCAGTCCATAGCGTTCTCTATCGGTGAGTCTCTGCTGTGCAGCTATGGATAATTTATCTGTACAGCAGCCATTTTTTCCCAGTGCTTCATAGTGTTTTTTTCCCCTCTGTTCTTTGGTGTACATATGCTGCTCTTCCTTCAGAAACGCATGCATCACAACTTTGTTCTTGTGCACAATTTGCCTCGTTCACTTTTGCTGTTAAATGTCCACACTCACCGAAAGTGATTCGGTAGCTACACTAGCTATGCTTGTAAAACTTTATGAGCTGGATTTGCCCATCTTGCAACTCGTTTAAGTTCGTTTTCGCTCATTAGCATTTAGCTAACAGCTTCTATGTGAGTTCACTATAAGTTGGGGCTAATTTTGTTAGCATTCTGGTAATAGAGGCCCAAAAGGGCTTTTCTTGCGTGTGCCGGTAATACCGTAAATCCCGGGATGAGAGAAGGACGGTATGACAATATGAAAATCTGGATACCGCCCAAGCTTAGGTACAGTCAACTTGGCAGGAGATGCTTCTAGGGCCCACCTCACTCCCCTTTCAGAAGAGTAGAAAGTTCAGGGCATCAGGTTTGGTCCATATTGCCTACCATGCCTCTACTGGTGTGTGAATGTCATTGCGCAATTACAGTGATTATACTGTTCTGTTAGCTATGTGAGTAGAATTAACTGTCGTCTTACATCCTGCAGTTCTGTACACGCCAGCATTTGGCGTCGGCTGGGAATGTGTGTGTGTGTTCTTGTTCAAGAGTGTGTATATGTGTCATATATATGTGATCTGCAGTGCGTGTGTGTATGACACACCTGGGCTGAGCTCCACCAGGTAAGGCAGTTTCTCTGGGGGTAGAGACCCATGCAGGGACATGTCCATGCCCTTCCCCCTGGGGCCCTTGTCCTCTGGCTTGCGACCCTTCTTTGGCACGTAGTCTGGAGGTCTCTTCTTCAGCTGGAATACTAGGTCTCCTGAAACAACACATGCATTATGACCCAGAGCTACCAGGAGAGGGCAGTATAGACAGGGGATTTCAGATTAAAACAATACAATCCTTACAGACAACGGACTATCCTCAACGCAACATGCAATTCATTAGGCCCAAATCTATGGATTTCACATGACTGGAAATACAGATATGCATCTGGGCACAGGTGTCATTTCTGGTCACAACTTGCAGACATGTTTACGTGCTGCTGTGCGTTTTGTTGCTAACCTTACTTTGCTACCTGACAACTTAACGGTTTTTACTTTTTAATTACCATTTATATTTTTTAGTTATTTCCCCTCACTCAACTTTTTTTTTTTTTTTTCATACAAATTTTTCACTCCGGACGCTTTATCTGGACTTGGTTCGTCAGGACTTCCACCAGCCGAAGCTAAGTAGTAACATTAACATGATGCCTTCTAATTGCAGTCGCTGTACTCATAATATACAGGAGAACGATCGCCTTACGGTGAGGATAGCTGTGCTACAAGCCCAGCTTCAGACGCAATCGTTAGGCAAGGGTAATTTCAGTGTAGGAAAGGATGAAACAGCGTCTGTGCCACCAGTAAGTACAGATAGTAGTATAAATCCCTTCGCACAGTCCCCGCAGCCGGACAACTTTCTCACGGTTTCTGGAGGGAAATGCTGTAGGAATGCTCAACCGGTGTCGCTCATTCAGCCGACAGAAACTTTCAACTGGCTCTCCCCATTAAGCAGCAAGTCGGAATCACAGGACGAGCCTTCTCTGGTCTCTACTTCTCCCGTTACGGGGTCTGAGACGCCGAAGCCTCCCACCATTAGCTCTGACTAATGTAAAACCCTAGTCATTGGCGACTCCATTACCCGCAGTATTAGACTTAAAACAAATCATCCAGTGATCATACACTGTTTACCGGGGGGCAGGGCTACCGACGTTAAGGCTCATCTGACGATCGTACTGGCTAAAGCTAAAACTGGCGAGTGTAGAGAGTATAGGTGTAGTCTGGCCCAGGAGTGTGAAGGTGAACGGAAAGGCACTGGAGCAACGAACCACCCTTGCTGTCTCTGCCTGGCCGGTTCCCCTCTCTCCACTGGGATTCTCTGCCTCTAACCCTATTACAGGGGCTGAGTCACTGGCTTAATGGTGCTCTTCCATGCTGTCCCTAGGAGGGGTGCAACACTTGAGTGGGTTGAGTCACTGACGTGGTATTCCTGTCTGGGTTGGCGCCCCACCTTGGGTTGTGCCGTGGCGGAGATCTTTGTGGCCTATACTCGGCCTTGTCTCAGGATGGTAAGTTGGTGGTTGAAGATATCCCTCTAGTGGTGTGGGGGCTGTGCTTTGACAAAGTGGGTGGGGTTATATCCTGCCTGTTTGGAACTGTCCGAGGGTATCATCGGATGGGGCCACAGTGTCTCCTGATCCCTCCTGTCTCAGCCTCCAGTATTTATGCTGCAGTAGTTTATGTGTCGGGGGGGCTAGGGTCAGTTTGTTATATCTGAAGTATTTCTCCTGTCTTATCCAGTGTCCTGTGTGAATTTAAGTATGCTCTAATTCCCTCTTTCTTTCTCGGAGGACCTGAGCCCTAGGACCATGCCTCAGGACTACCTGACATGATGACTCCTTGCTGTCCCCAGTCCACCTGGCTTTGCTGCTGCTCCAGTTTCAACTGTTCTGCCTGCGGCTATGGAACCCTGACCTGTTCACCGGACGTGCTACCTGTCCCAGAACTGCTGTTTTCAACTCTCTAGAGGCAGCAGGAGCGGTAGAGGTGCTGACCTGTTGCACCCTCGACAACTACTGTGATAATTATTATTTGACCATGCTGGTCAGACCCACCAGATCCACCCAGCACAGCTAGAAGAAGACTGGCCACCCCTCATAGCCTGGTTCCTCTCTCGGTTTCTTCCTAGGTTTTGGCCTTTCTAGGGAGGTTTTCCTAGTCACCGTGCTTCTACACCTGCATTGCTTGCGGTTTGGAGTTTTAGGCTGGGTTTCTGTACAGCACTTTGAGATAGCAGCTGATCTAAGGCTATATAAATACATTTGATTTGAGATAACGGGCCTCAGGATCTCGATGTTATTTTTATGCATTCAAATTGTCAATCAATCAAATGCAATGTTGTTGTCCGTAGCTTATGACCTTCTATTGTCCCCAGCACAAGGTGCAACTGTGTAACAATCATGCTGTTTAATCAGCCTCTTGATATGCCGCCACACCTGTCAGGTGGATGGATTAGCTTGTCAAAGGAAAAATGCTCACTAACAGGAATGTAAACAAATTTGTACACAAAATTTAACAAAAAGAAAGTTTTTACTCATAGAACATTTCTGGGATCTTTTATTTCAGCTCATGAAACCAACACTTTACATGTTGTGTTTCTATTTTTGTTCAGTGTAGATTCACTATTAGTTAAAATGAGCTTTTGGCTGTGTATAAATCATGCAATGCTGTCAATGGAAGAGGTGCTGTAAAACTTCAGATACAAGCAGGATCTGAATCTATGATTGGGCCCGTAGTGCTATGGTGTCCTACCTCTGTCATTGGGCCAGTCTCTGAAGATCTGAAGAGGACACTCTGTATCATCCAGGATGATCTCCTTCCCAGACTTGTCATCTGTGTGCTGCAGAACCACAAAACCACACCCATGAAACAACCACACATTCCACAGCAAATTCCAAATCAACCAAACAATAATTCACATAGAATACCTCAATGCTCAATTATAATGTATATAGGGGCCATAAAAGATGTGTACCAAACCAGCCTTTATAACATGATTACTGCACCTAAGAATGCTCCAGTTCCTCATGCTCCAGACATAACCTCTCTCCCTCCTACTCTCCACTCACTCTGGCTGTAGTGATGACCTGTCCAACACAAGACGCTGGCGAGGCAAATGTCCATGTCTGATTGGAGCATTTGAAATGTTTCCTTTTTTAATGACTCGGATGTATAAATGAGAGGCGGATGGTGGAGGGACTGAAGGGGGAGGGACTGCTTTAATGTGATTGGCTGTGACCGAGGCCGGGATGTGAGGTGGCGAAGGTTGGCGCTGAAGCATGGAGATGTTTGTCACACGATGACAGGCGATATTAGGCCAGCCATGGTGCTGCTGCTCTGCTATCCCTACCCTGCAACCACACACACACACACACACACACACACACACACATCTGCTGGCCTGGCACTTTGGAGAAATGCAATTCAATTACTATCAAACAAAGGCCTGTGCCAACAGACCCCTTCATGCTTTAATCTGTCAGACCACAGGGAGGAGTGTGGCCGGCCAGATGGGAGATACGGAGAGAGAGACGGATGAAGGGAAGGAGAGAGGGAGTGAGAGTCACACACACACATACACAGAGACAGAGAGTGCAGCCGGCTGATGAAATACTGTATGTAGGGTTTAAATAGGACCTAGGCCAGTTACCGCAGAAACATTAAATCAGCTTAAAATGTGGCCCGGCAACACCCACCCTGTCCTCTAGTTCACCCCGGAGACAAATGGAGGGGAAATCGAGCAAACATTCATTTGTTACTCACACCTCCATTTTCTAAATAGGACAGCATGGCGGCTCGGGGGTGTGTATTACACAAGGGTGACCTAAGCTCCTCTTGTGAGGCATATATACAGTGCCTCACAAGCCTACCCATAACATGATGCAGACATGACTATGCTTGAAAATATGGAAAGTGGTACTCAGTAATGTGTTGTATTTGCCACAAACACACCACTTTGTATTCAGGACAAAAAGTTAATTGCTTTGCAGTATGACTTTAGTGCCTTGCTGCAAACAGAATGCATATTTTATTTATTTTTTAAATTCTGTACAGGCTTCCTTCTTTTTACTGTCAAATTAGGTTAGTATTGTGGAGTAACTACAATTTTGTCAATCGATCCTCAGTTTTCTCCTATCACAGCCATTCAATTCTGTAACTGTTTTAAAGTCACCATTGGCTTCATGGGGAAATCCCTGCGTGGTTTCCTTCCTTTCCGGCAACTGAGATGGAAGGACACCTGTATCTTTGTAGTGACAGGGTGTATTGATACACCATCCAAAGTGTAATTAATAACTTCACCAAGCTCAAAAGGGATATTCAATGTCAGCTTTTTTTCAATTTTTACCCATCTACAAATAGGTGCCCTTCTTTGCGAGGCATTGGAAAACCTCCTTGGTCTTCGTGGTTGAATCTGTGCTTGAAATTCTCTGCTCGACTGATGCACCTTACAGATAATTGTATGTGTGGGGTACAGAGATGAGGTAGTCATTCATGCAACTTATTATGTGACTTTACCACGTTGTCACTCCTGAACTGGCTTGCCATGACAAAGGGGTTGAACACTAATTGACTGAAGATATTTTAGCTTTTCATTTTTGATTCATTTGTAAAAAAAAAAACATAATTACACATTGACATTATGGGGTTTAGTTTGTAGGCCAGTGACAAACAACCCCATGAATCCATTTTAAATTCAGATCATAACAAGAACATGTGGAAAAGGTCAAGGGGTGCAAACACTTTCTGAAGACACTATACAAACGTTTCACTTTTGTGAACTGTGCTCCCAAACTAAGAGTGTTCCCTGTAAAACTCTGACCACAAGTGGGTGCGTGATTTGATGATGCTATAAAACTAGAGATACAAGGTGAGAAAGGTGAGTCTGTCATATTGTATAACTGTGTACAGCAGTTGTATTCCAATTTAAGCTGGTACACCATTTTTTCTTTCAGAATTTCTGAGGACCCCATCCCACCCCAAAGCTAACGACACAACCTTAAAAATCACTATATTTATTTTTAAGTCAACAAATAACCTTCATTACATTTAAATCTCTTATCAAAATGAAAAGAAACCCAAATAATAAATGTAATAAAATTGTATTTTTCACATTCTTACTCAAAAAGATGTGTATATTGTCCTATACAATAATGTGTACTCACTGTTCTGTTCAATTTCTTTTTTATTGTTTATTTTGATGACCCCACTAGGGGCCACGACCTCGACTTTGAATACCACTGGTGTACAGTAATATCTAGAGCAGGGTATTGACCTCTTACCCAACGAGGTCCGGAGCCTGCTGGTTTTCTGTTCTACCTAATAATTAATTGCCCACACCTAGTGTTCCAGGTCTAAATCAGCCCCTGATTAGAGGGAAACAAAAATGCAGTGGAACTGGCTTCGAGGTCCAGAGTTTAGTTTGAGGGATCTAGAAGCTTGGTAGGTGAGGCTAATATGGAGGAGTGATCACCAACCCTGGTCCTGGTGAGCTACATGGTGTGCAAGGATTTTGTACCAACACTAACAACCCTGATTTAACTAATAAACTGCTCATCTAGGGTGTGAAGAGCTGAATCAGGTTGGTGCTGGGTTGGAAGAAAGGCCCAAACCCGCTATAACTCTTCAGGCCCAAGGTTGGCTTCTAATGGGGCAGAGTAACGTCTAGTTGTGTTTGGAATGGAGTGGTGTGCTGACTCTTACCCTGGCAATGCAGTACTCCCGGGGGTTCTCCTTCTCCAGGCCGTACTTCTCCAGGGCCTCCACCACAGCAAAGTCTGCCATGTCTGTCATGGACAGCAAGATGGTCTTATAGGGGATATTGGGTTTCAGACTGTCTGCATAGATCCTCAACGTCCCCCCTAAGAGACAGAGACAGGACACTCGCACGTGTGAGCATATTCCTTGGATTATGCTAATCTATTAGAGATATTTTACTTTCCATTGTGGGAATATTCCATATAGCAGTATTTCTCCCAATCAGCACTCTGACACACACACTTTATTTTTTATCTTTCCCTCTCAGACTAAGCACTGGCTCTGAGTTGAGTTAAAAGACAGGGCTGTAGGGCTAAACTGCTGGCCTATTTTACACAGGGCTTTATCCTCTGGACTGGGATGAGATAGAGAGGAAATATGAGAAGGAACTGGGATAAAGGTTTATATCTGTGCCAGAGAGGGGTATTTAGCTGGGAGTGAAGAGGCTGACCAGACCAGAGGGCTAAGGCATCCCGATTACATAACCTCAGAGATCTGGGCAACATAACCTCGGAGGTCTGGGCAACATAACCTCGGAGGTCTGGGCAACATAACCTCGGAGGTCTGGGCAACATAACCTCGGAGGTCTGGGCAACATAACCTCGGAGGTCTGGGCAACATAACCTCGGAGGTCTGGGTAACATAACCTCTGAGGTCTGGGTAAAGAAGTGTCAGGAGGTAGAAAGTTGCCCCGAACCACAGATCTAGGGATTAGATTACCCTAGATTCAAGACAATCTTTTTACTTATTCTAAACACTACGAGATGAATGCCTTTTTAACAACAGTTATGCCACCATAACCACTTGACCAAAAAAGTTCTGGGATGCAGAGGTCAGGCGGACCAATTCTTTTTTTTACACGTCACTAACTATGGGAGAAGAAAAAAAACTTCTGCGGCCGTTTTTGGTGTTGCAGCTTGCTGTTCCTGCATTGGTTGGCAGAGGGCTGTAAGCCACAGGGAACAAGATGTGAGGACTGGCAGTACCAGACAGTGTGTGGTGTTCACAGAGGACATTGGCTAAAGCGGGTTAGAGTGGACCTCTGCTCTGACTGATCCAGGACTTATGTAATTACAGTATGGTGACAGGGTGTTCTCTACTGGTCATAGACGGGACACGACAAGAACCAGAGACAATGGCTTTTGGACTTCACCCTGACACACACGCTCGGCTCTCACGCTCGGCTCTCACACTCGTGTCCTCACACCGCTAGTCTGTTCAAATAAAAGATGAATAACACATTGTAAGTTTTTAATTGACAGACAGTCCCAGGGTGAGTGTACCCGAGTCTGGCCTGCCGTCGCTGCTGCGGAACTCCTGCATCCTCTTCTCCAGTTTCTGCTGCCGCCTCCTCTTCATCACCACCTCAGGGTTGGAGATGGTCCGGGTGAAGCTGTTCTCCGGCATGTCCTTGTACACCTCCGCCGCCAGTCTGGAGTTCTCACTGGAGGAGCAGGAGAAATACATTCAGAAGTGCTCCTTGGCTCCATTTGCTTTACCATGCATGTTAATATACTATCAGGTGGATGTGGGGACGTTCTTCATCAATTATATAATTTTCAACCAGCAAGACTAAGTAAGTAAATATTATATAAAGCGTGTGACATTGCCCTCCTTACCCATCTTCTCTGCTCAGTGCTTGCTCATCTCCGTCAGAAATGTGAGCCTCCTTCTCTCGTTTCTTCTCCTTCTTCTTCTCTTTCTTGGACAGTGTCCGTTTGAAGTTCTGGATTACTCCCTCCTTCTCCCTCTCCGGCCCGTTGCTCTGCGCCTTCTATGGTGAGAAAGGGCACGAAAGAAAGAGAAAGAGTGAAAGAGTGAAAGAGTGAGAGCAAAAGAGCGCAAGCAGTTACGATGGGAGAGGGTGTGAGGTTTGTTATTAAGGCAGTTCACTTAGTCTAATTGTGTCATTTAGGTGATCTGTGGTATTAGGAACTGGCTGGCTGGCTGGAAGGTTGGCTGAGGGCTATGTAGGATTCAGTGACCCAGGGCCTCCACACAGAGGGAAGTACTGGGGCCTACCTAACACCTAGAGTCTGAGGCCTGGGCACCACTCTGCCAGCTAGTCGATTCAGCTGACAGACAAAAAACAACATGGCCAGAGTTCAATCAAACTGGCAGTCCCACACATACTTAAGACTGGCGTTTATAATGCTGCATATGTAAACAGAATAATAACCAGCTGACAAAGGATTTCATTGCTTTGGCGGCAGTAGTTTCGTTTGGCCATTTCACAAAAAGCAGGCTGAAAAGTCAAAGCCTAATGTGAACTGACAGAGGCATAGACTTGGCCATAGAAAGCAGAGAGAGAGAGAGCGCGAGAGAGCGGGCCTTTTCAGAAGGGATCAGTCAGAGTCTAAATCCCCATAAAGCATTAGATGTGTTAAAGCAATCCAGTGTTCCAGGCCTGCCCTGTCAAACGGCTGAGCAGGGGACGCTTCTGATAGGACTGACTCTCTTTCCACTTCCCAGAAGCACTCCAGATGTCCTAGTGTGGTTAAAACACTCCAGACACTTCTAATGTCCTAGTGTGGTTAAAACACTCCAGATGTCCTAGTGTGGTTAAAACACTTCTGATGTCCTAGTGTGGTTAAAACACTTCTGATGTCCTAGTGTGGTTAAAACACTTCTGATGTCCTAGTGTGGTTAAAACACTTCTGATGTCCTAGTGTGGTTAAAAGACTTCTGATGTCCTAGTGTGGTTAAAAGACTTCTGATGTCCTAGTGTGGTTAAAACACTTCTGATGTCCTAATGTGGTTAAAACACTTCTGATGTCCTAGTGTGGTTAAAACACTTCTGATGTCCTAGTGTGGTTAACACACTCCAGACACTTCTGATGTCCTTGTGTGGTTAAAACACTCCAGATGTCCTAGAGTGGTTAACACACTCCAGACACTTCTGATGTCCTAGTGTGGTTAAAACACTGCAGCCTAACAACACTTTAGGGAGTCCTCCTAGTAGCAGATACTTTTAGGAGAGGGTGTGGTTTCAGATCTGGTCCTCCTGCTATGACCGGACTTACACACCATTTCAGTCTGGGTAAGATAATCGGGCTTGTGTGTGTGTGTGTGTGTGTGTGTGTGTGTGTGTGTGTGAGAGAGAGACTGAGTGTGTGTACACAAACATGTGTATATTTTAGAGCTCTTTACTGCTCTCCTGGGCAGGGGAGGTTAAACTCTCACTAATCAGTGTAGCCACCTGTACCAGAAGATTACGCACATAACGCAATCATACATCTCAAAACACACCCAGACACTACTGCATTTTAACACACATCTCAAAACACACCCAGACACTACTGCCTTTTAACTAGAGCCAGGGGGGAGAAGCATTTATTTGTCTGAGGAAATGGAAGCGAGGCTTGGGGCGCTGAGGTACTTGAAGTCAAGTGCTCCACTATAAAAAAAACATTTGCATCTCTCTGGGGTGCTAAAGAGCACTAAAAAGGTCTCGGAGCAGGAGGCACTTCATTGCATCAGAGCCAAGATGGACATAAACACACTGAACAGTCAGTCCCATTGAACAGCCTCTAATGAAATATAGACTAACAAGATCATAGCGGTGAACTTGATGGTTGGGTATTTAGTTACAGTGCTACAGAGTAACGTGATAGTGTTATCATGACAGAGGTCCTGCTGTGCAGCAGTTGGAGTAGTTTTACTGAGGGCCACATCTAAGACTTGCCTCGATCCACTCTTTTTCAACAGTGTTACGCAAATTCACAGGAATCCGCAAACCTCGGCATATAGCGCACTACTTGGTTTAGCTGAAGCAGAAACAGACTGGAAGCCAGGCTAGCCTAAGGCTGATCTGCCTCTTGATGTTGTTGTTGACACTCACCTTGGGGATGATGTCGTTCTCATTCTTGAGGACGAAACGTCCCTCGCGGTCATCTTTGTTCCAGTTGAGCTGCACAACCAGTGGCTTCTCATCCAGGTCCAGCTTCCGTTCTTCTGCCAGAGAGGGTGGAGTCTACCACTTAACACACTGTTAACCCACCAGTTTGCCTATACCCCTATACAGCCAGCTAGCTAGCTCTGGGCTATATATTAACATAGATAAACATGGATTAGGATAAGTTTAAGATAAAGTGTTAATGATTTACATAATGTGGTAGCACTGCAGTTTATAAATATTACTATATAAGAAGCTGGTCTAAATTAGCTTTCATGACCGCTGCTAGTGGAAAACCACACAACTGTGCTATGCAGGCACACACGTACATGCTCTGCCTATCTCTCCGTATGATGAGTGTTCAAAGCCTGAACTGCGGGCTGTTGATCTCAAGTTCACATTAAGCACCATGGGAGTTGGATACCGCTCTCCTGTTTTTGCCCTACTGCAGGCTAACAGTGTTTGTCTAGTAACCCCAACAGAGTAGCTAACGCAAAGCAGATTGTCAAACCACATACCCAAACAACCCTCTTCAATACCCTTGGTCTAAGCTACTTTACTACAGAGCCACCCTACAAATCCACACCCATCCATCCACATATCCGACCATCGAACCACCCACCCCCACACTTACCCCCGCTGACATGGACCTCGTAGAGGGAGTATTTGGGCGAGGAGAGCATCCTCATGTCGGGCCGGAACTTCTCGGCCAGCGTCTCGATGACATCCTGAGTGGTGGCCGTGGAGGACACGCGGATACACTTGGTGGCAAAGTTCCCTGCTACGCGGTCCTGGAAGTAGAAACGCATCACGCCGTGGAACTCCAAGTCCTGGAGAGAGGGAAGAGGAGAGAAAGGGCGAGGTGAGGGTCTGTCCTTTACTTCAGAACTGGTGACGACCTAAGGGTCAAGTTTGGGATTTTCTTTCCTTCTCTCAAACACTCCATGCAACACTGCCTTCACATCTTGAACCCCCCCAGGTTAGGCCAATCACAAAGCTAGTCAAACGTACAGGCCACTTCGCTCTCACTCACTGTCCGATAGAAAAGTATGAACAAACACTGCAGCAACTGTAGAAGGCATCAACTCAACTTCCTGGTTAGGAGAGTAAGCCTAAACCCCTGCTCTCATCTTCTCCTTGCACTGTGAAGTCTGGAGCAGCAGTCTTGTTTTAACATAGCCTTACTTTGACAGCAGTAAGCTGTGGATGATATTTGAGCGAGAAGAATACATTTCTCTGGGACAAGAGAAAAGAGGACAAGTAGCCCAGGGATAACTGAGGACAGTAGCCCAGGGATAACTGAGGACAGTAGCCCAGGGATAACTGTCCCTGTTCCTAACCCCACGGGGAGCTAAGGGAAGAAGAGCCTGGAGGAACCTGCTCTCCTTCGTTTCAGTACAATAGACAGGCAGGCACTTCATACTGTAGCTCTTCCAAGCTACAGTGATTGTGTCTGAGGAATACGAGCTTAGCCAGGAAAGCGATAACGGTCAAGTCTAACACCAGAACACCCTTCAATAATCATATCATACAGAGCTCATTACCAACCACACCCAGACACTACTCCTGACCCTGTCATGTCTCAGACAGACTGCCCATTGTCTCCCACAGGTAACTATGTGAGTTGCAACTATCAACGGCGTGCCTGTCATTTCCAGCTAAACCAGCCTTCTGTAGAGAGTTATAGAGGATGTAAGCTGGTGGTACCTCCAGTGAGTTAATTATAAAAAGGGGCTTAGAAGGGATTCAGGGTCAGGACTGTATGTGTGTATGTGTGTGTGTAACAGCCAGCTCAGGTGCAGGCCCTGAAGGTAGATGACAAAGCAGACTATACACTCCAGCGCTCATCTCAGTCTGTTCAGCTAGAGACAGAAATAGCCTGCTTGACCACACAGGACCTTGTTGTGAGTACTGCACACTACAGGTGATGCCAGGGGCAACACACAACCACATGATATTTATCCCTAAACAATAAAACCCATGTGATTGTCTTCCCCTGGGCAGTCCAGTATTACATGTCCTCTGTCTCCATTCCCTCAGAGTGACATCAGCCTAACCCCAGGGACTCATGGACCAGAATCACTCATTCTCGGCCAATGACAGCGGGAGGAATGAATGAAGTCGCACCAACCAGAACGATGGATTCAGTAGCGTCACTGTGCGTTTCCTTACCTCCGAGAAAACTTCTTCCTAAAATTACTGCTCAATATGGTGTGTGTGTGTGAGAAAGAGAGAAAAAGAGAGGTGTGTGTGTGTGTAAGAGAGGGATATAGAGAAAGAGTCCCACAAAGACCGCTACAGTGCGTTAGGAAAGTATTCAGACCCCATTCACTGATTCCACATAGTTACGTTACAGCCGTATCATGAAATGTATAAAATAAAATAAATTCCCTTCAATCTACACACAATACCTCATAGTGACAAAGCAAAAACAGATTTTTTTTTCTGCAAATGTATAAAAAAAATGTACAACTGAAATATCACAGTTTCATAGGTATTCAGACCATTTCATCAAATCAAATGTTATTTGTCACGTGTCAAATACAGTGGAGAGAACAAGTATTTGATACACTGCCGATTTTGTAGGTTTTCCTACTTACAAAGCATGTAGAGGTCTGTCATTTTTATCATAGGTACACTTCAACTGTGAGAGACGGAATCTAAAACAAAAATCCAGAAAAAAAAAATCATACAATATGGTTAAGTAATTAATTTGCATTTTATTGCATGACATAAGTATTTGATACATCAGAAAAACAGAACTTAATATTTGGTACAGAAACCTTTCTTTGCAATTACAGAGATCAAACGTTTCCTGTAGTTCTTGACCAGATTTGCACACACTGCAGCAGGGATTTTGGCCCACACCTCCATACAGACATTCTCCAGATCCTACGGGTTTCGGGGCTGTCGCTGGGCAATACGGACTTTCAGCTCCCTCCAAAGATTTTCTATTGGGTTCAGGTCTGGAGACTGGCTAGGCCACCTTGAGATACTTCTTACAGAGCCACTCCTTAGTTGCCCTGGCTGTGTGTTTCAGGTCATTGTCATGCTGGAAAACCCAGCCACGACCCATCTTCAATGCTCTTACTAAGGGAAGGAGGTTGTTGGCCAAGATCTCGCGATACATGGACCCATCCGTCCTCCCCTCAATACGGTACAGTCGTCCTGTCCTCTTTGCAGAAAAGCATCCCCAAAGAATGATGTTTCCACCTCCATGCTTCACGGTTGGGATGGTGTTCTTGGGGTTGTACTCCTCCTCCTTCCTCCAAACAAGACGAGTGGAGTTTAGACCAAAAAGCTCAATTTTTGTCTCATCAGACAACATGACCTACTCCCATTCCTCCTCTGGATCATCCAGATGGTCATTGGCAAACTTCAGACGGGACATGCGCTGGCTTGAGCAGGGGGACCTTGCGTGCTCCTCAGGATTTTAATCCTGTGTTACTAATGGTTTTCTTTGAGACTGTGGTCCCAGCTCTCTTCAGGTCATTGGCCAGGTCCTGCCATGTAGTTCGGGGCTGATCCCTCACTTTACTCATGATCATTGATGCCCCACGAGATGAGATCTTGTATGGAGTCCCAGACCGAGGGTGATTGACCGTCATCTTGAACGTCTTCCATTTTCTAATAATTGCACCAACAGTTGTTGCCTTCTCACCAAGCTGCTTGGATATTGTCCTGTAGCCCATCAAATACTTATGTCATGCAATAAAATGCAAATTTATTAATTACAAATCACACAATGTGATTTTCTGGATTTTTGTTTTGGATTCCGTCTCTCACTGTTGAAGTGTACCTATGATAAAAAAATACAGACCTCTACATGCTTTGTAAGTAGGAAAACCTACAAAATTGGCAGTGTATCAAATACTTGTTCTCCCCACTGTACAACAGGTGACCTTAATGAAATGCTTACTTACAAGCCCCTTAACAAACAATGCAGTTTGTGTTAACAATGTGTAAAAAAAAAAAACTTTTAAAAAAACGAACAAATAATTAAAGAGCAGCAGTAAAATAAGAATAGCGAGGCTATATACAGTGGGTGTCAGCACTTTGTTGAAGCACCTTTGACAGCGATTACAGCCTCGAGTCTTTTTGTGTATGACGCTACAAGCTTGACACACTTGTCTCGAAGCCACTCTTGTGTTGTCTTGGCTGTTTGCTTAGGGACGTTGTAATGTCGGAAGTTGAACCTTCACCCCAGTTGGAGGTCCTGAGCGCTCTGGAGCAGGGTTTCATCGTGGATCTCTCTGTACTTTTCTCTGTTCATCTTTCCCTCGATCCTGACTAGTCTCCCAGTCCCTGCCGCTGAATAACATCCCCACAGCATGATGCTGCCACCACCATGCTTCACCGTAGGGATGGTGCCAGGTGACCTCAATCCTAACCTGTGACTGGGGGGGGTCATCTATGGTTCATTTACAGAACCAGACTAGTCCAACTAGACACCTGGGAGAGCTCAGCTCACACACATCCTCCTATTTCAGGAAACCTGCCTCCTGAGTCATGAAGAATCCCATCCACACACACACTAACCATGCAGACAAACACATGTACCCAGAGGATATTTCTTTGAAGGTAGTGGACTTGACAAAGAGAAGGGTGAGAAGACAGATGAGGTAAGACACTACTCTGTGTGTGTGTCTGTAGTCTGCATGGTTACCGTGTACAGCTATGGACAGGACCTCGGAACTATGAGATACCCAGCTAGCTCACATCCACCCCAGGACTGCCTCCACAGACAGTCTCCCACTCTTTGCTCATCTGACTAGTCTCCCTCTGACAGAGGCCTGGCCTGAGCCGCTTAGAGGTGATAAATCAGCTTCACTCCAATACAGCTCCTTTCATCCCTATACCCGCTTCACATTCCAAAATTCCTCCCTGCCTCCTCAGGCACAGCGTCAGTCTGATGATATATATCCCCCACATCCCTCTGTCCTGGGGCAGAAATATTGCTGCTGTCATCCCCACCCAGCCTTATGAAAATTCATGTGGAGGAGAGAGATATTATTAAAGAGTGGAATGGGGGATATTAGAGGGGAACTTAAACCATAGCTGATATGGCCAGGGAGGCTCTCTGGACATGGATGGTGGTAAAATCAGAGCCTTGTCTATAGTCCAGGAAAATATGGACGGACAGCAGAACAGACTGATGGGTTTGAGAGACCGTGCTGAAGTTATTATCGTGATGGGCCAGTCTACTTCACATACAGTCTGACTGACATCAATCTACTAGCATCAATGCAGTCAATATGCTAGAACTTTAATGAACAGCTCCATTCACCTCAGTAAAGCCTCTTTAAATAAATAATTGGAAGTCTTTTGAAAAGTAGTATGAGAATTCCAACAAGCAAAAGAAGATACATTACTATTTTTGTAATAGTAAATAACTTTTCACAACGTCAGTTCTTTCCAATTCAAGTATACAACATGCAGTTGCCCATCAGCCCAGCAGGTGGCACTGCCATGTCACAGTACACTAACTGTAACAAAGCAGTACTCCCAACGCTCATCACTCCATGATGATATCGTGATGTAAACAATCCCATAACAAATTCAGTCCACCCTGACTCCACCTGCCTATACCGTTCAGTACCCCTGAGACGAGAGCAGAGGAGTAAAGGCACTTCCATCAGCACTGGTTCAAGTTAAAAATCTCTCCCTCTGTCTACCTCTGGACCAGATGCAGGCTCACTAGTGGGCCAATGAATGTACATCTGGGGTTTTATCTCTAGTTAAACAGTGTAGACAGAGACCAGCTTTATAAAGGCTATATGATCATCTCTATTTATAAACAGTGTAGACAGAGACCAGCTTTATAACGGCTATATGATCATCTCTAGTTATAAACAATGTAGACAGAGACCAGCTTTATAAAGGCTATATGATCATCTCTAGTTATAAACAATGTAGACAGAGACCAGCTTTATAAAGGCTATATGATCATCTCTAGTTATAAACAATGTCGATAGAGACCAGCTTTATAAAGGCTATATGATCATCTCTAGTTATAAACAATGTAGACAGAGACCAGCTTTATAAAGGCTATATGATCATCTCTAGTTATAAACAATGTAGACAGAGACCAGCTTTATAACGGCTATATTACTTCACTTGCTGTGGCAATGTATACATGTATGGTTCCCATGCCAATAAAGGCCTTTAAATTGAATTGACTGATTAGTTGCCGTACTTTCGAGAACACAAACACTCGCATCTTCCATAGCGAGCTAGCGAGGGACGGGGAGAGGGGAAGCTCACATCATAGGCAGGTCCGCCGCCAGGACAGCCAGTCAGAACCGTGCACTAGGACTATATGCAATCAAAAGTTGTATATCACAATGGAATGCTGTATCTCACAATTTATTGGCTTGCAATGTCTCGCAACTTCGTTAAAGCAGGACCTATCATCAATGAATAGGCTACGATATTCTACACGCAACTGACCAAAGACTGAACACACGCTGGCATCATTAGCGAAGATAAAGAGCCGTCGAGCCAGCGCGAGGCTGTATTGCATTAGTGGAAACCAAGACTGTTCTCAGGGCAGGTATGCCAGTTTTGACTAGCAGAAGTGACTTTTCGTAGCAGGTTAGGAGAATTAGTAATGTAAGGGAAAGGTTAGCTAAAATTGTCCCAGATAACACGACAACCAGGCCTGCCCTGAGAACTGTCTTGGTTTCCACTAATGCAACGCTGCCAGTGCAAGGGAGAGAGGGGATGGGGCAGGCAGAGAGAGAACCGTGGTGCACGTCTTGGTAATCTGTATCCTTTTTGAGCGCCTCGCAAATTCACTAAAAGTAGCCTAAAGTTCGCCTCTGGTTTTATTTAAATTTCACAAATTTCATATCCCATCCATCGTCTACATCGTCTATGAGAAGGAAAATAATGTTATGATAACTGCACTGTGATTTTAACTTTGAGGACGGGAGAAAAAAAAATGACGTTCACACCCCTAACGACCAGCCTATCACGTCTGTCAGGCTAACTGATGAACAAACAAAACAACAACCTGCCTAGGCCATCGCTAACCACTGCCAGGCAAAGAACTGGCCCCGGTCACGTGACCAGAGCTCAAAGGACTACAGAGGAGGGGGTGGAGAGAGAAGGGAGTGGTTGACATGGTAACAGGGTTAAACCAATGCCCCTGCTAAACCTGTATTTGGCATAGTAACAGCCAGCGGTCAGGTCAACCTTTGTCAAGACCAATATTCAGGGCCTGAAGAGAGACACAGTCATCTATTCTCAGTAGCACCTTCCTCCTCAGCATGAAATATGCCAGGAGAAATCACTGTCTTTCCTCCTCAGCATGAAGTATGCCAGGAGAAATCACTGTCTTTCCTCCTCAGCATGAAGTATGCCAGGAGAAATCACTGTCTTTCCTCCTCAGAATGAAGTATGCCAGGGGAAATCACTATCTTTCCTCATCCAGCAGAGTTATGTCAGTGTCCTGGATTAACACGACTGACTGAGTGTGTGTGTGTGTGTGTGTGTGTGTGTGTGTGTGTGTGTGTGTGTGTGTGTGTGTGTGTGTGTCTCAAACCTCTCACACACACTGACCTTGTCAGCAGAGAAATTGAGGGGTTCGAGAAAGCCACGTTACCACAGACCTAGAATCAGCTGAGGCAACCTGATCCATTTACTGCTGTTAATCATCCACCATTACCACAGCAACATCAACCCAGCTCCCTGCACACATAGCATGGATGCTGTCCCTCTTCCTCTCTCGCTTCCTCTCCTCCACTCATCTCCCTTTCTCATGTAAGAACCATGTCTGCCAAGCAGCTGGCTGGAAGGAGAGCACTTAGCCATTGGCTGGGTGGGAGGAGAACAGGCAGGTTATTGGCTGGGTGGGAGGAGAGCAGCCAGGTTAATGGCTGGGTGGGGGGGAGCAGACAGGTTATTGGCTGGGTGGGAGGAGAACAGGCAGGTTATTGGCTGGGTGGGGTGGGGGTGGGGGGCAGGTAGGGCATTGGCTGGGTGGAGGGGGGGGGGGATTGTCTGGGAAACGTATCACAGCGTTCTCTCTCTCATTGCATGAAAGGGAAATAAAGCATTACATCATCGTCCCCAAGGCTCTGACTGGACAGGCTGGAGAATCTACACTGCTACTGTAGGGACAGGGACAGACCTGGAGAATCTACACAGCTACTGTAGGGACAGACTGGAGAATCTACACAGCTACTGTAGGGACAGGGACAGACCTGGAGAATCTACACAGCTACTGTAGGGACAGACTGGAGAATCTACACAGCTACTGCAGAGACAGACTGGAGAATCTACACAGCTACTGTAGGGACAGACCTGGATAATCTACATAGCTACTGTAGGGACAGACTGGAGAATCTACACAGCTACTGTAGGGACAGGGACAGACCTGGAGAATCTACACTGCTACTGTAGGGACAGGGACAGACCTGGAGAATCTACACAGCTACTGTAGGGACAGACTGGAGAATCTACACAGCTACTGTAGGGACAGACTGGAGAATCTACACAGCTATTGTAGGGACAGAATGGAGAATCTACACAGCTATTGTAGGGACAGACTGGAGAATCTACACAGCTACTGTAGGGACAGGGATAGGCTGGAGAATCTACAAAGCTGCTGTAGGGACAGACTGGAGAATCTACACAGCTACTGTAGGGACAGGGATAGGCTGGAGAATCTACACAGCTACTGTACAGACAGGCTGGAGAATCTACACAGCTACTGTAGGGACAGGGACAGACTGGAGAATCTACACAGCTACTGTACGGACAGGCTGGAAAATCTACACAGCTACTGTAGGGACAGACTGGAGAATCTACACAGCTATTGTAGGGACAGACTGGAGAATCTACACAGCTACTGTAGGGACAGACTGGAGAATCTACACAGCTACTGTAGGGACAGGGACAGACTGGAGAATCTACACAGCTACTGTAGGGACAGGGACAGACTGGAGAATCTACACAGCTATTGTAGGGACAGAATGGAGAATCTACACAGCTATTGTAGGGACAGACTGGAGAATCTACACAGCTACTGTAGGGACAGGGATAGGCTGGAGAATCTACACAGCTGCTGTAGGGACAGACTGGAGAATCTACACAGCTACTGTAGGGACAGGGATAGGCTGGAGAATCTACACAGCTACTGTACGGACAGGCTGGAGAATCTACACAGCTACTGTAGGGACAGGGACAGACTGGATAATCTACACAGCTACTGTAGGGACAGACTGGAGAATCTAAACAGCTACTGTAGGGACAGGGACAGACTGGAGAATCTACACAGCTACTGTACGGACAGGCTGGAGAATCTACACAGCTACTGTAGGGACAGACTGGAGAATCTACACAGCTATTGTAGGGACAGACTGGAGAATCTACACAGCTACTGTAGGGACAGACTGGAGAATCTACACAGCTACTGTAGGGACAGGGACAGACTGGAGAATCTACACAGCTACTGTAGGGACAGACTGGAGAATCTACACAGCTACTGTAGGGACAGGGACAGACTGGAGAATCTACACAGCTACTGTAGGGACAGACTGGAGAATCTACACAGCTACTGTAGGGACAGGGACAGGCTGGAGAATCTACACAGCTACTGTAGGGACAGGGATAGGATGGAGAATCTACACAGCTATTGTAGGGACAGGCTGGAGAATCTACACAGCTACTGTAGGGACAGGGACAGACTGGAGAATCTACACAGCTACTGTAGGGACAGGGACAGACTGGAGAATCTACACAGCTAATGTAGGGACAGGCTGGAGAATCTACACAGCTACTGTAGGGACAGGCTGGAGAATCTACACAGCTACTGTAGGGACAGGGACAGGCTGGAGAATCTACACAGCTACTGTAGGGACAGGGACAGACTGGAGAATCTACACAGCTACTGTAGGGACAGGGACAGACCTGGAGAATCTACACAGCTACTGTAGGGACAGGGACAGACCTGGAGAATTTACACAGCTATTGTAGGGACAGGGACAGGCTGGAGAATCTACACAGCTACTGTAGGGACAGGGACACACGTGGAGAAATAAGCTACTTTGCATACAACACAGTGACAGTGCTGCTTAACTAACAGGCATCATGGTATTAATGCATTTTGAGTCCTGCTGTGACGTGGCTGAGAATGAGAGCAATATGCAGCAGCAGATTTGACTCCGGCAATGAGAGGCTAGATTGGGTCTTAACTGAGGAGCACAGCACATGAAAGGGCAGAGGCTCAGTCAGTCAGTGAGCTGGCTGAGGTTTAAAGGAGAGAATGAAGATTCCTCTCTGTTATCGCTTCTCTACAGCGAGGCCAGATTAGGCATTTCCCAGGTGTTCTTTATCAGATAGTGACTGAGGGGAGAGAAGTGCCTGTGAAATGTAATTGGGTCAGTTTACATAGAGGGCCATAGAAATGCCCTGTATCAACACACTAACAACCAGTAAACACAGGCTGAGATAGAGGAGAGATACAACATGGGGCAGTGATCCTGCCAGGGACAGACCTATAGGATATCTAATGATTTCTATAGTGCATAGCAACTTCTTTTTGAGTAGTCTGATTTAAGGCAACTTACATATCAATTATCAACTCACCTATAAAACATGTAAATGATTATCATGAACTCCATTTCCCACCCCCACTGTATTTGTTTATTAACAACGCCTTGGTTTTGGTTTTGCACACAAAGAGATAGATGTGACCTGTCATAGTAGTTGCCAGGCAGATGATGCCATGGGGAGAAACATCCAAAACATATGATCTCATATGGCACAGACAGGTGAGAGGGGAAAGAATTCCTGATGAAAACAGGCCTGGGGCCTCAGACAGAAAGTTATAAAGCCTCAATACAGTCCCTACAACAACCCTTCAAATCTTAATTCCAGACCAGCACTGAAAAGTAGTAAAATTGCAGAGGATCAACCCTATATTTGTCTCTCTTTAATCACTGGACTTGTCCTTTATGTAGAACAGTGTTTTGAAGAGGGAAAACAAGGCTAATACTGTCTATTGTCCTGTGTTGGCTAAAGTATAGACAGTGTTCTCTTTTCCAGAGAAGGAGATCACAGCTGATGCAGGAGCAAAGCACTACGGTCAACCCTCCTCTTCTTTCTAGCTGTGGAGACAGAAGTGTGTGTCGGCGGGAGTGGCCTGAACACGCACACAGAGCGGAGAGTGAGCGAGTGTTTATCGCAGACCTACATTAAACGTGACAGGACAGGCTACAGAACGGACAGTGTGGTGGAGAGGAGAGACTCACAGCCTTTCTGGTCAGTCCATCAGCAGTGCAGTCAGAGCACCTCTGTATGAACCTCTTAGCTAGCATGCTGTCAATCCCCCAAACATTCTCCACACATTCTCCTGTGTCGTTACTTGGCCATTAGGATTGTTCTGATTTATGCGCAACTCTGGGTGAACCCAATTCTCCAGGAGTGGAGGCTTTTTCTGCTCCATCTCCCTCCACTGAGATAAAATAGCAGTCAGTTGTTGAAAATGCTTCAGTTCTGCTTGTTGACAACACACTGCTGGACAGGTGGAGCGAAATTACATCAATCTAACGTCGCCTATTTCCAGTGCCCAAAATAACAGTCTTGCTCATAATCCATTACAGCCAGCTCAATGTAACTTCCTTCATGCAATGTAATTTGGGGCCAGGTAAATCACTAAGTTCCAATCAATTAGGCTTCACTGACTTCTATAGATTCTAAATAGCTTAATCTGTTATGAAACCACATGTCTGCATTTTCCCTAATGTGTCCACTGGGCCCAAGGAGAGCAGCACATTATGCTTGGGGCAGTAGTAGCACCTAATTCACCCGGAGCAGAATTCCCAGTGTGACACTCGGACATAGTCCCATGCCCATGAAGGGGAGGAGGGCTAGGGGATGGGATGAAGAGGCCCCAGGGGGACTGTGGCCGTGGGGCCACTGGACCAGGCATGGATGAAAAGTCAGTTCTCTGGGCCAGAAGGAGCTATAGGACCAGTGATTTAACACCCTACACAGCTGCTGCTGCTGCATGCTGACACAGCAGCTGTTAAGATCCCACTGGATCCCACTTCAACACCAACTGTCATTTGGACAGGAAGGAACTAGTCTTAACCAGCATATCAACAGCGGTGAGGAACAAACTTGTCATTACAATTGAGAAGGCAGAGCATAGGACAGCGAAGGTAGTCAATAGTAGTCAAACCGCCCTGGCGCTCTTGATGATGGACTGGTGTGGTGATGGAAACAGACAGCCCAGTCAGATTAGCCCGTCTCCCTCACAGACAGCGGACCAGAATAACACGGCAGACCCAACCCAGAATCTGTAGCCCTGGCCTGTTGGCAGCTGTCAGCACAGCATGGGAGACTTCTGCAAAGACAAGTCTACCACACACCCATTCACACCACTTGGTAGCACATCTCTGGGCTCAGCTGATGTCACTAGCCTTGTCACCAAACACTGCACTTTGACATGGAGGACAGTAGCAGGTGAGAAACGGGGTGCAGGTCAATCTTCCCTCTAAGCTGTGCAAGGGAGCGCAACAGTCCTGAGAAGCTGCCCCGGGACTAGAGCTCAGCCCACGGAGAGAAGCACGAGATTAAACTTAACACAACATTCTAGAAATGGTCACCAACCGGCATTCCTAGTCGATTGGCCAACATTTCTGTAAAACAGTCAAAGATAAGGCCTTGTGTTCTTACTCAGCACTGTCAACACTTTGTATTCAACATGTTTATAAGCCATAAAATGCGTGTTTTTTCCACTCAGTGCTACAACAAGCAGTGCAGCAGTAATGAATGAGGTGGAAAGCATCTATAGGCTGGCATTGTTGTTGTTATTAGCGGCTTGGGTCTTTTTTTAATGTCGAGGAATATTTCACATGAACAACATGAACTTGTGCAAAAACGCGGTGCGACTCGAGTTTCACCATCAGCTGGAAGACGGTGTCCTTTTTGGTCAGTGTCAGTGGAGGGAAGGGAGAGAGGAGGGATGTTGAGAGACGGTCAGCCTCAGCGGAGGGAGAGATCAGCAGACTGAGGGGTCCATCAGATGCAGGCACCATCAGCCCAGTAAAATAAAAAGCTAATTATTTAAATGTATGCGCACTCAGTTGTGCCTCATAAGTAATACAACAACGTATTTATTACCGGTGTGATCGTATAGCATACCTCAAAATGTTGTCATTTTAAAAAGATGCCTGATATGCAAGCAAAGCCAATATGGGGTGATCATGTATTGGGCCTATAGCTTAATGCAAACATTGTTGCTACAGGAGTGTTTTTAATTGGTTAATGCTGCATAGGCTTAAGTTCTACGTAATGTTTAAAAAACAAATCTGAGCATCTCATGGAATGTAGCCCTACATTGAACACCACACATTGGCTGCTACTGTAGGCTGAATGAGCCATGTTAAAATACTATTGGATGCATTTTCTCCCTTGTTTTTAATGGTAGGCCACTCTGGTAGGTCTATGGTCAAATAGCCACAGTAGTCTACTTAGCTTGGAGAACAACAGCGGGTACAGCCTCAGTGTTCACAGTAAGCATGCACTGGAAGTTGCACAGAATTTTCATAACATTCAAGTTTGCGCTCAGCAGACCAGAAATGATCTCAGTGCCATTTTTTTTAGGGAATATTGGTGCAGGGTAACATGAAGCCATCTTCTTCAGGCGTAGTCATTTTGCATTATGTACTGCCTCCTGCCTTATACTCTGCTCAATTTAGAATGAGCAGTTGGAAACTGCATGTACCAATAAACTGTTACACCCCTACTTCATCAGAATCTGTCTCCGTTCATTCAATGAAGCCGGCCGTGGGCAGTAGTAGTAGTAGTAGTAGTAGTAGTAGTAGTAAACAGGCCAGAGCTGAGGTAGCTGAGGAGGAGTCACGTGGGCGGGGGAGGTGTCTGCCTGGCATGGCCTTAGCGTAGCGGTCTAGCCTAGCGTCAGAGTCACACTGGGACGGGCCTGAGGAGAGGCGGGAAGTCTAATCCTCATGTCTGAGCTGCAGTCTGCATGAGAGGAGGAGGGAGTTAGCCCCCTCTCTTTCCTTCTCTCTCTGTAGTACAAAGACCCAGGCTGGGCCCCAGCTCAAACGCACTAGCTACGTAATAAACAAGCTCGTTTTCTCCAGCCGTGTGTATGTTAGGCTGGTGGCTTAATTCATTTTACTTAATCTTAGAGCCCCCCCAGCCTGACAATACTCTGGACCACCTGCTATTCTCATAAGATCCATCTAAAAACATTGCTCAGACTGTGTTTGTTTGGCTATTTGTCTCAATTTTGTCTGGGCAGAAGAGGCATGTGCAGCTGTACGGCTACCACATCTGGGGTCCCCATCTGTCAGAACCACAGTCAGCACGTGCAGCTTGGCCTTGTCACTTCATCATAGGAGGGAGCAGCTAATCAAATACAGTACAACCACAAGCAAGAGGACCAATCCGAAGCGTTGCTTAAATCAGGGGTCAAGCGTTTGATGAGTAGCTTGCTACTAGCTGGTCTCAGGATGGGGAACATTGGAACTAAGCCAGCTTTGAGCCGACTGTTGTCCTACTAGCGTGACCTGAAGAAACTACAGTAGTGTGTTCAGTGCAGTGACCCCCCCTTACCTTCATAAGCCCTGGGCTTATCACACACATGACCTGGGAGGTTACCGTGTGTACAGCAGAGCACAGAGCACACTTCCCCATCGTCCTGTTAACCCTCCAATCAGGTCACAGGGTTGGGTGTGGCGCTATTAACGCCCCTGCTCTCAGCAGAGCGGAGGGACTGCCAGAAACATCTAGGCTCAACCACCACACACCCTAACCTAAGCATTAAAAGGAATAACACAAAACAGACAGTGATTCTTCCTTCTGCAGCTGAGGCCTGTAGTGTGCAGGGCCCTGTTTATTGAAAATCACAAAATCTGATTAGAAGCCCTGTTTGTGTACCTGCGCAGATTAGAGTCCCTGGAGTCTGGCCGGCTTGCCCTGTGCTCTACTGTGGCTGGCTGACTCTGGGTCTGACGTGGCAGAAGGTGCTGCTGGCTCACCACCCGGCCCAGGGGGAAAAAACAGAATAATCATTCCCCGGGAAACACAGCCCTGTTACTACTGGTTGCTGGCCTGGCCTGTGTCCAACCACCTATTCCTCTGTTTTTCTCTTCCCATCTCACTCTCTTTCTTCCTCATTCTCCATCTCTCTCTCAGTGAAGGGGCCAGGCGAAGGGTTGTGTGCAGTAAGTAGGAGAGGCATTCCTCTCTCTCTTGCACGCTCTCCACTGTGCTGCTCATTGCTCGTTAGGACAAAACTCTCCCATCATGCACCACTGCACACTCATCTCTGCACACTGCCCACAAAATAACCAATAGTTACATTTATTGTCCGGAGAGAGCGAGAGAGCGAAAGGGGAGAGCGACAGAGAGTGCGAGCAAGACAGATCAAAAGGGGAAAGCGAGAGAAAGAGGTGGAGGGAAAGAGAGTGGAGGAGGGAAGTAGAGAGAAGCCCCCAGGGCAGCATCTTTAATCAGTGGCTTTAGGAAGACATTCACTTTAAGGGGGCGATACGTCGTGGAGGGTGACAAGAATCCAATAATGGCCCCGTGCCCTCGTGTTAGATACAAGAGCAGCACTTGCACAGCAATAACACAGAACCTATCCAACAGGAGCTGCTTGCCCTGACCCCAGGACTCATTAACAAGGCCTGGAGAGGAAACACAAACAGGAATGTGGGAAAGAGATGGTAGAGGAGAAGTGGTGGGGACATAGAAAGACACTAGCAGAGAAAGGGTGAATCAGAGAAAGATAGCACAGCAGACCCTTCTCTTCCAGCCCTACATCTAACAAGGCTGTCCTAGACTGTGGTTTTCATCACCCTGCTATTAAGGCTAAGGTAAAACAGGCCCCAGAGAGAGAGGCCAAAGTTCTCAACAGGCTAGGCCCGGTGACCACTGAGAACATACACTGCTACTGCTAACACACACACACACACACACACACACACCTACCTCCCACCCACCGCAAACACACCCCCTTTTTTATTAGGTGGTAGATCAGCTTTAATATTGCAGATAGATTGTTGCTTACATCAATGTAATTGCCTGCATCATTTCCAATTCCCCATATATTTTTGGGGTATATATGTTTTATTTATTTTTATTTTTTTTGGGGGGGGGGTAAAATAAATAAATATATACACACACACACTTAGGCTTCTACCTTCAGTTTATACATACTACACACATTTTACAGACAATCTAATTTACAATAGTTATATTTAGTTTGTTTTTAGTCCTTCCTCTATTTCTGATGTCCATCCAGTTTGAATTCTATTTGTAACTGTGCTATTTCATAAAAGTTCTGAACCTATATACATTTTACAGATCCCATATGTTTTACATTGGTTATCTTGTTATTAGTCCCACCCATCAGCTCCATTCAACCCCTCCCATCTATCTCTCAACATCATCCATTTTGGATTTCTATTTGTCATATATTTTTCAACTGTGCTGTGATGCTTCACAAAAGTACTGAACCTTTCGATTCTCAGTTTCTACTACAGATTGTAAATTAAAGACAAACATTTTTTGCTAAAATAATGATTATATTATTGATCGATTGACTATGACTTTCCAAATCACCCAGTACTGCTATCTGCAGCATTAGTTCTAGGTAAATGTTGCAATTCTTCAGCCATTCCTGGACCTGTGACCAAAAACAAGCTAAATATGGACAATACCAAAATAAATGATCTAATGACTGCCTCCTCACAGCAAAATCTGCAGAGCTGGGAAGATATATAATATATATATATATAGGGGATACATTCTATTGGTTGCAAGAATTTTGTATAATCATTCAAATCCGGCGTCGAGTCAATTCATAAACCATGTGCCACGGAATAGGTATATCGAAAATCTCTTCACAACTATTTAGCAATTTATAAATGGCACAGCTATACATTTTTTGGTCCTTAAATGAAACTGGTATATATTTTTAATTATCACACACACACACAGCTAACACACACAGCTAACATTTAGAAGCTAACATGTAAAACTGACCCTCTCCCCCTCGCTCCAGGGAGAACAACATGCTTCGTTACAGTCAACAGCAGTAAGACATGCTTAGTCAGCCCAAAGCATGGCACAGCTACCAGAGACACACCAAAGACCCTCGGCTACATCCCCACTTGCCCGTCATTATCAGCTGTGTGTCAGACTGACTGGGAATCAGTGTGTGGCCGTGAATAGAGACAGCCGCTGGCACACTGAGCGGACTGGATCTGACCTGGGTCCTGCCATGGAGGGAGCAGACCTGGGGAGGGGGAGAGAACAAAGACCCTTTTCACTGAACACTTGTTGCCTCCCCCTCGGCAAATCTCCCCCTCCCTGACTCACGAAAGAGGTTTAGAGCAGTTTCGGTAGCTTCTCTCTGGAGGAATGATCAGGCTGCACGTACAGTTTGCACACACAGACTAACCTGAGGGACACACACACACACAGACTGACCTGAGGGACACACACACACACAGACTGACCTGAGGGACACACACACAGACTGACCTGAGGGACACACACACAGACTGACCTGAGGGACACACACACAGACTGAGTGTGTGTGAGTAACAGCAGTGCAGGCTGATTTATTTGCTGGAATGTGGGTGACCAAGGGCTGTCAGGCCTGTCTGATCATGGCAGTAACTGCCTCCTAGGTGACGAACGCAGCTACGGCAAATGAAAACATCCAAACCAACACGGATGGGACAGTACACGGTGAGGGGGAGCAACAACGGATACATACAACACTGTGTTGAACTCACCCTGTTGACCTTTTCAAACCAACAGAGTCCTGCAGGCGAACAGGACTGAAACATGTCAGTGAGGAGAGAGTACCGTGTAGCAGCTCATTCCTCATCCGTGACAGAGGGAGCGGAGGGGAGAGGAAATGGAGATGACAGCTCATCACATAGTTGTTTCTTGGTTGGAGGGGCTACACTCTCTCCAACCTGCTCTCTTTCTGAGTGACTTTACACACACACACACACACACACACACAACCACCCACGTAACCGCACACGCGCACCCACACACACAGCAGGGCCTCGGTCTGCACTGCAGACTGGAAATCACTCCCTCCAAGATCTCATTTCCTCTTCTCCTCTCCTCCATTTCCTGTCCATTCCATGACGTCTCGAGCGCTTCAAAGTGTCTATTTAAACCAGATATCAGAATCCATTTGGAAAAGCAGCAAAGAGAGACTGAAAGACAAGCGGGGAGAGCATTCCCCCCCACCTCCTTATCCCCACCCCCTCCCCTCACAGCCCAGTGCTACATTCTCCAGTCTCTTTACTGTTGCTATAATCCCCTAAGGCAGAAGACTAAGGTTGTTTTCCTTCTCCAAAGCCTCCCTTTCATACCTGGCCAGGGTTAACACACAGAGACTTCAGCTCCATGGGCTGTGATAAATATACTAATAGCAGCGTCTCCCAATTCCCACACACAGAGTAGTGCTTCAGATAAGGCCTGCCTCCCAGCTCCCGCTCTCACACACACAACGGGTTGTTTTGAAATGTTCACTAGCCTTGGGGGGGGGGGACCCTCAAACCTTTCAACGCAGGTTCAGGGGATTTATATTTATATAGCTCTATTTCATTCTGGATGGTGTTTGTGTACGTGTGTGAGAGAGAAAGCAGAACAGTCAAAAGCATAACCTAACTGTATGCCAGTCCTCCCCAGTAGGCAGAGAACACAGAGAAGCAGTTAACACTGACCAGTCACTTCCTGTAGTAATCACACTCCCACTTCCCCTCATTCAACCCCACCTAAACAATGGTAAACCTGCCCAGTGCCCTGCATACAATGCAGAGCTGGAGGGGCAGCTAAACCACAGTGCGCTAACAAAGTGAAAACTCATTCCCTTTCACACATGCTGTGTATCAAAGCTAGAGGTCGACCGATTAATCGGAATGGCCGATTTCAAGTTTTCATAACAAATCGGAAATAGGTATTTTTAGATTTGGCCGTTTACATTTTTTTTTTTTACACCTTTATCTAATCTTTATTTAACTAGGCAAGTCAGTTAAGAACACATTATTATTTTCAAAGACGGCCTAGGAACGGTGGGTTAACTGCCTCGTTCAGGGACAGAACGACAGATTTTCACCTTGTCAGCTCAGGGGATTCAATCTTGCAACCTTACAGTTAACTAGTCCAACTCTCTAACCACCTGATTACATTGCACTCCACGAGGAGACTGCCTGTTACACGAATGCAGTAGAAGCCAAGGTAAGTTACTAGCTAGCATTAAACTTACATTATAAAAAACAATCAATCATAAAATCACTAGTTAACTACACATGGTTGATGATATTACTAGTTTATCTAGCGTGTCCTGCGTTGCATATAATCGATGCGGTGCGTATCGTTGCTCCAATGTGTACCTAACCATGAACATCAATGCCTTTCTTAAAATCAATACACAGAAGTACATATTTTTAAACCTGCATATTTAGCTAAAATAAATCCAGGTTAGCAGGCAATATTAACCAGGTGAAATTGTGTCACTTCTCTTGCGTTCATTGCACGCAGAGTCAGTGTATATGCAACAGTTTGGGCTGCCTAATTTGCCAGAATTTTACGTAATTATGACATAACATTGAAGGTTGTGCAATGTAACAGGAATATTTAGACTAATGGATGCCACCCGTTAGATAAAATACGGAACCGTTCCGTATTTCACTGAAAGAATAAACGTCTTGTTTTCGAGATGATAGTTTCCAGATTCGACCATATTAATGACCAAAGGCTCGTATTTCTGTGTGTTATTATGTTATAACTAAGTCTATGATTTGATAGAGCAGTCTGACTGAGCGATGGTAGGCACCAGCAGGCTCATAAACATTCATTCAAACAGCACTTTCGTGCGTTTTGCCAGCAGCTGTTTATGACTTCAAGCCTATCAACTCCTGAGATTAGGCTGGTGTAACCGATGTCAAATGGCTAGCTAGTTAGCGGGGTGCGCGCTAATAGCTTTTCAAACGTCACTCGCTCTGAGAGTTATTCCCCTTGCTCTGCATGGGTAACGCTGCTTCGAGGGTGGCTGTTGTCGTTGTGTTCCTGGTTCGAGCCCAGGTAGGGGCGAGGAGAGGGACGGAAGCTACACTGTTACACTGGCAATACTAAAGTGCCTATAAGAACATCCAACAGTCAAAGGTTAATGAAATACAAATGGTATAGAGGGAAATAGTCCTATAATTCCTATAATAACTACAACCTAAAACTTCTTACCTGGGAATATTGAAGACTGATGTTAAAAGGAACCAGCTTTCATATGTTCTCATGTTCTGAGCAAGGAACTGAAACGTTAGCTTTCTTACTTGGCACATATTGCACTTTTACTTTCTTCTCCAAAACACTTTTTTTTTACATTATTTAAACCAAATTGAACATGTTTCATTATTTATTTGAGGCTAAATTGATTTTATTGATGTATTATATTAAGTTAAAAGTGTTCATTCAGTATTGTTGTAATTGTCATTATTACAAATAAATGTAAAAAAATATATATATTTTTAAATCGGCCGATTAAATCGGTATCGCCTTTTTTTTGGTCCTCCAATAATCGGTATTGGCGTTGAAATCATAAATCGGTCGACCTCTAATTGAGAGACCACACACTATAAGGCTAGCAGTGTCTTCATCGACATGGGAGTTCTGGTCAGTGTGCTGCATTGTCATGGAAACATGTTGCACCCCTGTCCCCGTCCCATCCCCCTAGAGCTGACATCATGATAGATGGGTGCCCTCCCGCACAACCAAACCCATGATGCCCTTGTCTGGTGAGGGGTGCAATGTGACCAGTCTCCTCCCCCCTCTAATCATCTCACAACCTCATCACCCCATCCCACTGTCACGGAGAGAAAGGCCTTCTAGCTAGCCCTGTCAACCACAGGCCTGTTTTTAGATTGGAAGGACCTTCCTCCACCATCCATCAGACAGGGAAGTGGGAGGAGAGGGTCTCTCCATCCCACAGGGATGAACGCCTCCGGCTGTGGTGTATGTTGTCGCTGGCGTCAGCGTTCTTCCAGGAGGGCAGCTCTAGGGCCTGCTAAGCCCCTCTGTGCCCCCAGGCGGACCCTAGTAGAGAAGGGGGAGGGGGGACAGCAACCCTTCCTCACTGGCCTGTTGTCCATCAGCACCACTACTGGAGGGGAATTACAATGAGTCAGGCCCCTGGGAAGCACAGTCGGTGCCCAGGAGCTCAGAACATGGGCTGTGTCAGATATGTCGGTCTATGTCTTTGAACATACAAGTACACACTTTACCTTGACATACTTGATTTGATGCCTTGGCCAGTGGACACAATTTTTTCCACAGAACATAGTCATAGAAAACCAACTGACATGTGTTCCAATGTAGGTACAGTCTGTATGGAGTCATTGGATGTTGAGTTTTATTATGGTGCAGCGTCTCAGAGATTCAGCTCTGCTGGCCTCAGTAAAAGGTGTGGTAGAAAGGGAGGGAGAGATGGACACGTCTAGGCCTGTAGAAGGTCCAGGAGGAAAGGCCTTTTGACCTAAATGATTACCTGACAGGAAACATCCACTTCCCCTGCAGCTCGTTAAAGGGGAGTATGGGAATGAGAAACCACCCTCACCTCACACTACATACCCCCCTCCTCTCCCCAAGAGCCAGCCTTCCTGAGGTTGAGAAAAACATTGACCTAACTCACCACAGGAGTTTGGGTACAGAGCCACACCCTGCTAGCCCTGCTACACCCAGCCTACAGCCCCACACAGAGACCCTCACACACCCTGCTAGCCCTGCTACACCCAGCCTACAGCCCCACACAGAGACCCTCACACAGCCAAAGTTAATATACACCCAGCCCACAGCCCCACAAAGAGACCCTCACACAGCCAAAGTTAATATACACCCAGCCCAGAGCCCCACACAGAGACCCTCACACAGCCAATGTTAATATACACCCAGCCCATAGAGACAGACCTAACCTGAGGGAAACCAGCCCCTTAAAACATCACACAGCAAACATTAATTTCCAACACAAATACACAGTTGGTTAGCCAGAGGAACAACATCAGATTCCATTTCCGCCCCAGTCAGCCAACGAAAACTGCTCAAGTGCACCAGTTTTATCAAACCTTGATCTGTCAGAAACTAACCCTGTGTAAACAACAGATTGGAACAGGAGCCAGGCCTGGTAGTAATGGGGAGAGTGTCGTGGGTGTTTTGGCATGTGTGTGTGTGTGTGTGTGTGTGTGTGTGTGTGTGTAGATACTGCAGGAAGGAACAGGGAGGTACATTGAGTTAGCTGCTGGCCTGAGTCTCACTGTGGCCCAGAGTTGTCAGTCAGACATGGCCTGTGGTATTTTCCCACCCAGTGAGAAGGGCAACACCGTCATGGGGAATGTGGCTGTGCTGTTTCATTATAAAGCTGTCAGTCTACCTCACTGGTTAGAATGGTTAAACCTGCTTCACATATGTAATATCACATCATAGCACATTGATTAGAAAACGTCCACATCTAAATGTCCCTAATGAAATGAGGAAACGGCCAAACTCAGCGAGACCACATGTGGCTTCAGAACACTGACACAGAACTGCTATTGGCAAGTGTTGATGTGGGTCAGGCCAAGACAGATCGCTGCAAACCAGCGTTGTTGTCACTACAAGCCAACGTACACAATGGCACTCTCTCCAATACTCTCACACAAACACACAGTGTGCTGAAAAAAAACAAAAAAAGGAAGCACTTATTCTGTGGCAATTAGTGAGTGGATATCTAGAGGGAATAGACAGCCCATACAGCGACGCTACTATTGACTAGTGACCACAGACCCTCTCCTCTTACAGCTGCAGCGTGCATTTCCTCCTGACCCTACAGACACCAGGCCTTATGAGTGCATCATGAGCACGCACACACATACACACACACACACACACGTAAGAGCAATCAAATAAAAACACACACACCTGGATAGCACTCATCTCATCCAGAGTCCTACAGCCCTGTCTTTCATTTCCTGCCCAGAACTCCATACTGACTGAGATAGAGCCAGTGGGTTAGGACACAAGGCCAGGTTTTGTTAGGATACAAAGATGGGAGAGCGACAGCGAGGGAGAGCGAGCGAGTACGACCCTGTCCTTTGAGGTAACGGTCAGTCTGGTTAGGTTGGTTCTGGCTGGAGTGCCTGCGAGTCTTCCTGCTGTACCGACGACGCAACAGGTTACACATGGATTGAACTGAAATTGTGAGAGAGAGGGTCAAAGAAAGAGAGAGAAGAAAAAAAAAAGAGGGAGAGAAATGGAGTGAGACACTCAGCTGTCTGAGCACTGTAGGGAAAAGGGGTAATTAGACTGTCACTGAGGGAGTTCCACGAAGACAGACATGAATAGTTGATGTGGGCTTCTCAGAGACAGACAGTGTCAGACTCAGGCCACTGCTAAGTGGATGTGTATTGTGCTGCTGGACACAAGCCACAGAATAGAGCAGTCAAAACACGCAGGCAGCATTCACATGAAATAGCTGGGACTGCAGAATTCTGCCGACAAAGACGATCAACAACCGAGAAAACAACAATACGGTCAGTCTAGTCTGCGAGACTACAGGAAGGGCAGTGTGAATGCGGATGACTGCGTTGCAAGTGTGTGTGTGTGTGTGTGTGTTCGGGTTTCCCCTTGCAATGCAAAAAGGCAGACGGACGGACCACTCAAGCACTGTGCAGTAAGTAGCTGGTCTGTCATACATACAGATGTAACACAGTGAGGACCGTTAAGCTAAACGAGTCGACAGGCCTTCAGATCCCCAGGCTCGCCGAGGTGCCCAGGTCACAGACAACAGGAAATTACTACTCCCACAGAGCAGAGCTGAGAGAAGCAATCTAGCAACAGCTGGCATGGAATCCAACATCAATCTTTTTTTTATACCCCAAACTCTAGTATTGTATCCTGATTGCTTGAAGTGTCCTGCTATAAGCTAGTCTAATCAGCTTAATTACATGTACATCAAGTCCATAGCTCACCCTGTAATACCTTACCTTACTGTGAAGAAACTGTCACCTGATAAACTGAGTTGACCAGCCAGGCCATTGAATTTAATTATTTATTCTAGGACCACACACACTCCTCCCCAACTGCTTTCCCATGCACGCACACACAGAGCTTTATCACATTGGTAAAACAAGTCTGCAGGCACCTTTGTGCCTCTGCGTGTGATATTCCCATCTACATGACCAAATGTGAGCAAAAATAAATAAATAGGCCTTTTAGTTTAGCAACAGCACCACAGCAACAGCACCACAGCAACTGCAGAGTCCTCGAAAAGGTCATTAGTGAGAAGAGAGATGCTGTGCATCCACCCAAGTTACAGGAAGAGATGGACGGCTGGGTGATGGCTGTCTGTCAGTCAGCTGCAGGCTAGCTCATTAATCAGAGATGGAGAGAAAGCATATAACCAAGCAAGAGAGAGCTAGAACGCAAGAAAGAGAGCGCTAGGCAAAAGGCCTGAGGTGTTTCCTGACTGAGTCAGCAGCAGCATTATGAGAAGCTGTCCTGCCCTGCCCATCAATAGTCTATCACAGGAGCTGCTGGGCCTGGAGGAGGAGGCAGTGTGCCTTGTGTTATGAACCACAGAGCATCAAAGAGAGGAACTCTTTCATTCACTCCCTCTCTCTCTCCGACACACAGAGACACGCGCACGATTAATCACCAGTTTCACAGAGCAATGGGGTTCTCGCTAAGGAATAAAATTGTTGTTTAGATTTTGAAACCCCTATACACCCGTAGGCCTGCCTTTGACTTTTAATACACTGCAGAGCAGGGTTTTTTTGTTGCTAGGCAGCATTAGCTAGTGCTGGTTGGCTGTACCTGTGTCAAAACTCTGGTATTTATCATCCTATACCTTCTTTATAAATAGTGAGCCAACATGTTTTAATATCAAATCAAAATAAAATTGCAGTAGCGAATCACAATACATACAGAATCGTGAGAATTGCAACACATTTCATATCAGCACCAAAGCAGTGTTCTCCCCATGATTTTTAACAAAATGGTACTGCTGAATACGGCGGGATAACACATTTTTCACAGTACACACAGCCAGTACACACAGCCAGTACACACAGCCAGTACACACAGCCAGTACACACAGCCAGTACACAAGGTGGCGCAGCGCCCCATATACATTATATTGGGAGAACCCTGCTAAGTATCGTGATAATATGGTATTGTGACGTCCCTTGCAATTCCCAGACCCACTAGCCGGCTAGTTAGCACCTGGAAACACTTAGCTTCAAACAGCTAGCAACGGCGGCTAGGAAAACAAAATCATTTCATTTCCTGCTTCCAATTCCCCCCAAACACCTGACCCTTCCAGAATCCTCTGGAGACCAAGCAAGCATTAAGTCATTTGGGATAAATCCACAATTAACAGGGATAACGGGCCAAGGTGTTCCTATAGAATGAAAATGGAAATAAGTAGAGTTAAGACTGACCACACTTTCAAATCAGGCTACTGGAGAGAGGGGAGGTGGAGGAGAGGGGAGGTGGAGGAAGTGGAGGAGAGGTGGAGGAGAGGGGATGTGGTGGAAGGGGGAGGTGGAGGAGAGGAGGAAGGGGGAGGTGGAGGAGAGGGGAGGAGAGGAGGAATTCGGAGGTGGAAGAAGGGGGAGGTGGAGGAGAGGGGAGGTGGAGGAGAGGGGAGGTGGAGGAAGGGGGAGGAGAGGAGGAAGGGGGAGGTGGAGGAGAGGAGGAAGGGGGAGGTGGAGGAGAGGAGGAGAGGAGGAGGTGGAGGAGAGGAGGAGGAGAGGAGGAGAGGGGAGGTGGAGGAGAGGGGAGGTGGAGGAGAGGGGAGGTGGAGGAGAGGGGAGGTGGAGGAAGTGGGAGGTGGAGGAAGGGGGAGGTGGAGGAAGGGGGAGGTGGAGGAGAGGAGGAATTGAGAGGTGGAAGAAGGGGGAGGTGGAGGGGAGGTGGAGGAAGGCGGAGGTGGAGGAAGGGGGAGGTGAAGGAAGGGGGAGGTGAAGGAAGGAGGAGGTGAAGGAAGGGGGAGGAGAGGGGAAGTGGAGGAAGTGGAGGAGAGGGGAGGTGGTGGAGAGGAGGAGGGGGGGAAGGGGGAGATGAGGAATTGGGAGGTGGAAGAAGGGAGAGGTGGAAGAAGGGAGAGGTGGAAGAAGGAGGTGGAAGAAGGGAGAGGTGGAAGAAGGGAGAGGTGGAAGAAGGAGAGGTGGAAGAAGGGAGAGGTGGAAGAAGGGAGAGGTGGAAGAAGGGAGAGGTGGAAGAAGGGGGAGGTGGAAGAAGGGGGAGGTGGAAGAAGGGGGAGGTGGAAGAAGGGGGAGGTGGAAGAAGGGGAGGTGTAGGTGGAGGAGAGGGGAGGTGGAGGAGAGGAGGAAGGGGGAGGTGGAAGGGGGAGGTGGAGGAGGTGGAGGAGGAAGGGGGAGGTGGTGGAGGAAGGGGTAGGTGGAGGAGAGGAAGGGGGAGGTGGAGGAGAGGAAGGGGGAGGTGGAGGAGAGGAAGGGGGAGGTGGAGGAGAGGAAAGGGGAGGTGGAGGAGAGGAAGGGGGAGGTGGAGGAGATGAAGGGGGAGGTGGAGGAAGGGGGAGGTGGAGGAAGGGGAAGGGGGAGGTGGAGGAAGGGGAAGGGGGAGGAAGGGGAAGGAAGGGGAAGGGGGAGGTGGAGAGGGAAGGGGAGGTGGAGGAGAGGAAGGGGGAGGTGGAGGAGAGGAAGGGGGAGGTGTAGGTGGAGGACGAGGGGAGGTGGAGGAAGCGGGAGGTGGAGGAGAGGAGGAAGCGGGAGGTGGAGGAGAGGAGGAAGGGGAGGTGGAGGGAGGGGGAAGGGGGAGGTGGAGGAGAGGAGGAAGGGGAGGTGGAGGAGAGGAAGGGGGAGGTGGAGGAGAGGGAAGGGGGAGGTGGAGGAGAGGAAGGCGGAGGTGTAGGTGGAGGAGAGGGGGAGGTGGAGGAGAGGGGGAGGTGGAGGAAGGGGGAGGTGGAGGAAGGGGGAGGTGGAGGAAGGGGGAGGTGGAGGAAGGGGGAGGTGGAGGAAGGGGGAGGAGAGGGGAAGTGGAGGACGTGGAGGAGAGGGCAGGTGGTGGAGAGGAGGAGGAGGGGGAAGGGGGAGATGAGGAATTGGGAGGTGGAAGAAGGGAGAGGTGGAAGAAGGGAGAGGTGGAAGAAGGGAGAGGTGGAAGAAGGGAGAGGTGGAAGAAGGGAGAGGTGGAAGAAGGGAGAGGTAGAAGAAGGGAGAGGTAGAAGAAGGGAGAGGTAGAAGAAGGGAGAGGTAGAAGAAGGGAGAGGTGGAAGAAGGGGGAGGTGTAGGTGGAGGAGAGGGGAGGTGGAGGAGAGGAGAGGGGAGGTGGAGGAGAGGAGGAGGGAGGTGGAAGGAGAGGAAGGGGGAGGTGGAGGAGAGGAAGGGGGAGGTGGAGGAGAGGAAGGGGGAGGTGGAGGAGATGAAGGGGGAGGTGGAGGAGAGGAAGGGGGAGGTGGAGGAAGGGGAAGGGGGAGGTGGAGGAAGGGGAAGGGGGAGGAAGGGGAAGGAAGGGGAAGGGGGAGGTGGAGGAGAGGAAGGGGGAGGTGGAGGAGAGGAAGGGGGAGGTGTAGGTGGAGGAGAGGGAGGTGGAGGAAGCGGGAGGTGGAGGAGAGGAGGAAGGGGAGGTGGAGGAGAGGAGGAAGGGGAAGGTGTAGGTGGAGGAAAGGGGGAGGTGGAGGAGAAGGAAGGGGGAGGTGGAGGAAGGGGGAGGTGGAGGAAGAGGAGGAGAGGGGAAGAGGAGGAGAGGGGAAGAAGGGGGAGGTGGAGGAGAGGAGGAATTGGGAGGTGGAAGAAGGGGAGGTGGAGGAGAGGAGGAATTGGGAGGTGGAAGAAGGGGGAGGTGGAGGAGAGGGGAGAGGGGAGGTGGGGGAGGTGGAGGAAGGGGGAGGTGGAGGAGAGGGGAGGTGGAGGAGAGGGGAGATGGAGGAGAGGGGAGAAAGGGGAGGTGGAGGAGGAAGGGGAGGTGGAGGAGAGGAGGAGGGAGGTGGAGGTGGAGGAGAGGAAGGGGGAGGTGTAGGTGGGAGGAGAGGGGGAGGTGGAGGAGAGGGGGAGGTGGAGGAGAGGGGGAGGTGGAAGAAGGGGGAGGTGGAGGAAGGGGGAGTGGGAGGAAGTGAGAGGAAGTGGAGGAAGGGGGAGGAGGAGGAAGGGGGAGGTGGAGGAAGGGGGAGGAAGGGGGAGGTGGAGGAGAGGGGAAGTGGAGGAAGTGGAGGAGGGAGGTGGTGGAGAGGAGGAGGAGGGGGAAGGGGAGGTGGATGAGGAATTGGAAGGTGGAAGAAGGGAGAGGTGGAAGAAGGGAGAGGTGGAAGCGGGAGTGTAGGTGGAGGAGAGGGGAGGAGGAAGGGGGAGGTGGAGGAGAGGAGGAAGGGGGAGGTGGAGGAGAGGAGGAAGGGGAGGTGGAGGAGAGGAGGAGGGAGGAGGAGGAGGGGGAGGTGGAGGAGGAAGGGGGAGGTGGAGGAGGAAGGGGGAGGTGGAGGAGGAAGGGGGAGGGGGAGGTGGAAGGGGGAGTGGAGGAGGAAGGGGGAGGTGGAGGAGGAAGGGGGAGGTGGAGGAGGAAGGGGGAGGTGGAGGAGGAAGGGGGAGGTGGAGGAGGAAGGGGGAGGTGGAGGAGGAAGGGGGAGGTGGAGGAGGAAGGGGGAGGGGGAGGTGGAGGAAGGGGGAGGTGGAGGAGGAGGAGAGGGGAGGAAGGGGGAGGTGGAGGAGAGGTGGAGGAGAGGTGGAAAGGGGAGGTGGAGGAGGAAGGGGGAGGTGGGAGGAGAGGTGGAGGAGAGGGGAGGTGGAGGAAGGTGGAGGAGGAAGGGGAGGTGGATGTGGAGGAGAGGTGGAGACTAGAGACAGGGGTAAAGTGAGGGAGACGGAGAAGGGGGAAATAGATGCGGAGAATTGAGGCAGCTCAGGCTGTGTGTCTGACAGTGAGCACGTAGTAGAGTGTAGTGAAGGTAAGCACATGACTCCAATCACCAGAGCTCGGCTAAATCAGCAAACCATCAAAGCAGAAAACAATTTGGCTTCCCTCAATCACAATAATGAATGATGTAATAAAGCAGTCAAACGTGATTAACACATTTTAGGATCGAACTTGACACACACACACACACACACACAGAGAGAGAGCAACACACAAACACTTCCTTCTATAGGGAGATCAGAGACCTGGCAGTGTGGTGCGAGGAAAACAACCTCCCCCTCAACATCAGCAAGACAAAGGGGCTGATCGTGGACAAAAGGAAACGGAGGGGTGAGCACGCCCCCATCCACATTGACGGGGCTGTAGTGGAGCTTCAAGTTCCTGGTGTCCACATCACATCACTGGGGCCGAGCTGCCAGGATCTGTAAGCGAGGCGGTGTCAGAGGAAGGCCCTCAAAATTGTCAAAGACTCCAGCCACCCAAGCCGTAGACTGTTCTCTGCTACAGCACAGCAAGCGGTACCAACAGAACCCTGAACAGCTTTTACACCAAAGACATAAAACTGCTAAATAGCTAATCAAATGGATACCCGGATGTCCTGCATTTACCCTTTTCTGAACCTCTTGCACTGACTAAACACACACACACACACACACTGACATCGCACACACACTTTCACCACATACGCCACTGCTACTGTCTATTATCTATCCTACTATATATGTACATAGCTACCTCAATTACCTCGAACCCAGCACGTCGAATCGGTACACTGGAAAGAGAGAACACACACCCAAACCCTTGCCCTGTTCAGTGTGTTGTTAGGGACAGAGAACAGTGTGTCAGCGCTGATCCCACTATGGATTCTGACCTCACCGTTAGCTCTTCACCAATGGCATGACAGTTATGTGGCAATACATAACGCCATGCTGCCAATGGTAACTGCTAACCACGCTACTTACTGGAACACCAGGCAGCCATAAGAGAGCAGAACACGCTAACCAAGGCCTCAACTACAGAACCCTGTTCTCCATACACTCTTTTGTAACAGTGAGAGTTGTTGGACTGTGGCAATGTACTCTGGCCCCCAAGAACCACTTGCTCATGAAATAAGGCCCCAGCAGAGCAGCAAGGGTTTTGACCTCATCTCACCTTTACCTGGGTGAACCCCAGTGCTGAGCCTCAGCTGTGGCCCTGGACAATCCTAGACTAGCTCTATCCATCTACTGCAACCTTTGATACACGCAGCAGCAACAAATGAGGGCCATTGATACAACAGATGAGGCTATGCACATTAGATTTACACAGGGCACATCCACAGGGCTGGCAGTGGAGTCAACTTAGCCTGGTAGCCAGAGGTGTTGGCTCCAAAGAACGTAGAAACACATCAGGCTACAGTTAACTCAATGAAACCAATGGTAGATGACTAAGTTCTTAGCTCAGCCAGGCTGTAATGACATCAGTGCCAAATGCTAGATGACTACAGCCGTAGTACAGAGAACGCTTGTGTAGATTTCTCTGGAAGTAAAGCCAGCCTCTCCACAGCAATAGCAGCTGGGTCAGAGTCGTACCACCCAGAGGATCAATGGCTGGCATGCTGTTCAGGGGGATCCAGTGGACAACAGGTTTCAGTCAACTGCCAGCCAATTATTTCTCACCCTGTGGAAACACTGATCTGGATTAGTCATTGTTGATGGGTATTGAGATTATTGGGTGTATAATTTGTCACTGGATAAACACAGGGATTAAGTGACACTCAATGCTGGTGTGCTGATTTCCAGCGGCTCAGGTTAAACAGAGGGGCTGAGAAAGGCGTAGTGGGGTATAGATTCGTCTCTGAGCAGAGCCTGGGAGCCTAAGGCTAGAGGGTGGTGAGGAAGGAAGGAATGTTCTCCTTCAGTGTGTGTGTACTATTAAGGTGTCCACCCACGGTGCTCAGAATGACAGACATTTTGCATTACCATTTTGATTATGGTAATGCATCTTAACAGAACATGTACCTGATGTAATTTTAAAATATTTGCCAAAATGCAATTTGCGGGAAACCACCATTCTAAACAGCCCACCTGGGAAACCACCATTCTAAACAGCCCACCTGGGAAACCACCATTCTAAACAGCCCACCTGGGAAACCACCATTCTAAACAGCCCACCTGGGAAACCACCATTCTAAACAGCCCACCTGAGTGGTTCCATATGTGACAGAGTTGAAAATCTCTGTTAGAAATTTTGAAAGATGCAACAACTAGGATGGTTTGCCAACAGGAGAGAAATGGCATGGCTGGGTCCAATAGGGAAGTACATTTACCAAAATTATAGAATTAATCCTGTCTATACAGAAATAAAATCCTTAAAAACACTTTACCAGAAAGCATGAGTTAGCCACAGGGGAATCATTTAATTCTTTATAAAAAAATGATCTGTGGATTGTTTCAAATCACAAGCTTGTAGGCCTATGTGTATTCAGGGAGCCTGTGTGCCAATAGGCCTAGCTGATTATTGAGTTGCGGCCGTCAGTGAAAAGCATCTAAAATATGTCTGAAGATAACAGGTCTCGAGTAGAATTTAAAATGTTGAGACAAGGGGAGGGGTGTTTGGCGAAGATATAGGCGAGTCTTTCTCCAAAACGGCTCAGCTGTCTCCCTCTAATTATTGAGCATTCATTGTGTGAATAGTTTTTCCTTTGATTTAAAATTAAAATAAATTCCCCATTACATGTCACAAGTAGTTAGAGGCCATAATTTGGTTACATTCATTTCTGTTAATGCATGTATTGCAGTTATTTACAGTTTAAAAGTTACTTGCAAAGTTCACAACCTGCTAAAAAAAATGTGTTTATTTCGCAACCATCATTTATGAGATTTGTAAATGTTTTCATTTTCTTTTGTTTGGAGTAAGCGTGTGAGCAAGTGTCTGGTCTCTCTGTCCTGATGATGTTGAGGGAGCGTACACACAGAAGTACCTGGCCAGTTGCACAGAAACGTAGAAGTATTTCCTTAACATCCCATTGTGAATTATAATATATTACAACTATAGCTCCTCACAGTAAACTATTTAAAACCTTTCCAACAATCTCTCTCTCAGTAATCCTCGGTGTGAAAGATGGAAGTTATTAGCCTATAACTTCCATGCGCTAATTTCTTAGCCGCCATTGGATCACGGTGTAACAACGAGTCCATATGGCAGAGGATGCTGCTCTCGTATTAGTTCACTTTTCACTTTGAGATTATCATCATTTTAATTCAAATGTGTATGATTGACCACGTGACAATGATTCTGAGAACGAAAACATTATTGAAATGAATCTGTTCCACGAAAATACGCATTTGAAAATCATAACTGGCACACAGAATGGTAGCATATATTGTAAACTTCCCCAAACTTCAAACTCACGCTCCACCTATGAAGACTTTATAAAATAATTCCCTCCACATTTCCATGGTCAGATTTTTCCTGAAGCAAGGTAAGACATTCAAAATGCATACTGCCTTCAGCTCACCCACAAGTGGTGGGTGACACACTGATAGCCTGTTGCCTGCAGTTGAATAGTGAATGGGAGGAAATGTGTAACTTCTTAATTGTGCAGCAAAAAACTTAACATATGATTGTGTTTAGAATTGTTGCGCAATGAATGTGCTTCTAAAAGCAGGTTTTAAATTCGCAGCGAGCCAAGTAGCTACAGGAGAAACCCGCACAAAACAATATGCTGGATAAATAAGATACATGATGACTAATGAAAATATACAGGGCAATTTAATTCCAATAAATGATGCAAATTAACCTATAGACCAATAAGCAAGGAAATTAATAAAAAAACATGAATTTGCAATAGGATGTTTTTTCCTCCTGGTCATTTTGGCTGACTTCCATTTATACATTTTTCATCCAAAAGCCCAATTGCTGGCTAATGGAAACCCTGGTGTGTGTGTCTGTGTGTGTGTGTGTGAGAGATGGGCTGAGCTAATCCCTCTACTCAATTCGTACCAGGCCGAGACAGCAGAACAGGAATGCACAGGCCTGCCCACTGAAAACATGAAACGCCAACCCTAATTACTATAGCAGAGCGAGAGCGGAGAGCGGGGAGAGAGAGCGGGGGAGAGAGAGCGGAGAGCGGGGGGAGAGAGCGGAGAGCGGGGGAGAGAGCGGAGAGCGGGGGGAGAGAGCGGAGAGCGGGGCGAGGGGGGGAGAGAGAGGCGGAGAGGGGGGGCTAGGAGCGAGAGCGGGGAGAGAGAGCGGAGAGGGCGGAGCGAGAGCGGGAGGAGAGCGGGGAGAGAGAGCGAGCGGGGGGAGAGAGCGAGCGGGGGAGAGAGGAGCGGGGGGAGAGAGAGAGCGGGGGGGAGAGAGAGAGCGGGGGGAGAGAGAGAGCGGGGGGAGAGAGAGAGCGGGGGGGAGAGAGAGCGGGGGGAGAGAGAGCGGGGGGAGAGAGAGCGGGGGAGAGAGAGCGGGGGAGAGAGAGCGGGGGGAGAGAGAGCGGGGGGAGAGAGAGTGGGGGGAGAGAGAGCGGGGGGAGAGAGTAGAGAGAGAGAGAGCGGTGAGAGAGAGCAGAGAGCGGAGAAAGAGCGGAGAGAGAGAGTGGGGGGGAGAAAGCGCGGAGAGCGGGGGAGAAAGAGCGGAGAGAGAGAGAGCAGAGGAGAAAGAGCGGGGGAGAGAGAGCGGGGGGGAGAGAGCGGGGAGGGAGAGAACGCAGAGCGGGGGGAGAGAGAGAGAGCGGGGGGAGAGAGAGAGAGCGGGGGGAGAGAGAGAGAGCGGGGGAGAGAGAGAGAGCGGGTGCGGAGAGCGGGGGAGAGAGAGCGGAGAGGGGGGAGAGAGAGAGCAGAGAGGGGGGAGAGAGCGGAGAGAGCGGAGAGAGAGCGGAGAGAGGGGGGGAGAGAGAGAGCAGGGGGAGAGCTCAGAGAGGAGAGAGCGCAGAGCGGGGGAGAGAGCGGAGAGCGGGGGAGAAAGAGCGGAGGGCGGGGGAGAGAGCGGAGGGCGGGGGAGAGAGCGGAGGGCGGGGAGAGAGCGGAGGGCGGGGGAGAAAGAGCGGAGAGAGAGAGAGAGAGCGGGGGAGAAAGAGCGGAGAGAGAGAGAGCGGGGGGAGAAAGAGCGAGAGAGAGCAGGGGAGAAAGAGCGGAGAGAGAGTGGAGAGAGAGAGAGGCAGAGAGCGGGGGGAGAGAGAGCGGGGGAGAGAGAGAGCGCGGGGGAGAGAGAGAGCGGGGGAGAGAGAGAGAGAGCGGGGGAAGAGAGAGAGAGAGCGGGGGAAGAGAGAGAGAGAGCGGGGGGAGGGAGAGAGAGAGAGAGAGCGGGGGGAGAGAGAGAGAGAACGGGGAGAGAGAGAGAGAGCGGGGGGAGAGAGAGAGAGAGCGGGGGAGAGAGAGTGCGGGGGGAGAGAGAGTGCGGGGGAGAGAGAGTGCGGGGGGAGAGAGAGTGCGGGGGGAGAGAGAGGGTGCGGGGGAGAGAGAGAGCAGGAGAGGGGGAGAGAGCGGAGAGGGGGGAGAGAGAGCGGAGAGGGGGGAGAGAGAGCGGAGAGGGGGGAGAGAAAGCGGAGAGGGGGGAGAGAAAGCGGAGAGGGGGAGAGAAAGCGGAGAGAGAGGGGAGAGAAAGCGGAGAGAGAGCGGAGAGAAAGCGGAGAGAAAGCGGAGAGCGGGGGAGAGAGAGAGCGGGGGGAGAGAGAGAGCGGGGGGAGAGAGAGTGGGGGGAGAGAGAGAGTGGGGGGGAGAGCGCGAGTGGGGGGGGAGAGCGGGGGGAGAGCGCAGAGAGGAGAGAGAGCGGAGGGGAGAGCGCAGAGAGGAGAGAGAGCGGAGAGAGCGCAGAGCGGAGAGAGAGAGCGGGGGAGAAAGAGCGGGGAGAGAGAGCGGGGGAGAAAGAGCGGAAGAGAAAGAGCGGAGAGCGGGGGAGGAAAGAGCGGAGAGAGAGAGCGGGAGAGCGGGGGAGAGAGAGCGGGGGAGAGAGAGAGCGGGGGAGAGAGAGCGGGGGGAGAGAGAGAGCGGGAGAGAGAGCGGGGGGAGAGAGCGGGGGGGAGAGAAAGAGAGCGGGGGGAGAGAGAGCGGGGGGGAGAGAAAGAGAGCGGGGGGAGAGAAAGAGAGCGGGGGGGAGAGAAAGAGAGCGGGGGGAGAGAAAGAGAGCGGGGGGGAGAGAAAGAGAGGCGGGAGAGAAGAGCGGAGAGAGAGAGCGGAGAGCGGGGGAGAAAGAGCGAGGGACAAAGAGTGGAGAGCGGGGGAGAAAGAGCGGAGAGCGGGGGAGAAAGAGCGGAGAGCGGGGGAGAAAGAGCGGAGAGCGGGGGAGAAAGAGCGGAGAGAGAGAGAAAGAGCAGAGAGCGGGGGAGAAAGAGCAGAGAGAGAGAGAAAGAGAGCAGAGAGCGGGGGAGAAAGAGCGGAGAGAGAGAGAGCAGGGGAGAAGAGCGGGAGAGAGAGAGCAGGGGAGAAAGAGCGGAGAGAGAGCAGAGAGCGGGGGAGAAAGAGCAGAGAGAGAGAGCGGAGAGAGAGCGGAGAGAGAGAGCGGGGGGAGAGAGAGAGCGGGGAGAGAGAGAGAGCGGGGGGGCGAGAGAGAGAGAGCGGGGGGGAGAGAGAGAGGCGGGGGGAGAGAGAGAGAGCGGGGGGAGAGAGAGAGCGGGGGGGAGAGAGAGAGAGGCGGGGGGAGGAGAGAGAGCGGGGGGGAGAGAGAGAGAGCGGGGGGGAGAGAGAGAGAGCGGGGGGAGAGAGAGAGAGCGGGGGGAGAGAGAGAGAGCGGGGGGAGAGAGAGAGCGGGGGGAGAGAGAGAGCGGGGGGAGAGAGAGAGAGCGGGGGGGGAGAGAGAGAGCGGGGGGAGAGAGAGAGGGGGAGAGAGAGCGGGGGGGGAGAGAGAGAGCGGGGGGGAGAGAGAGAGCGGGGGGGGAGAGAGAGCGGGGGGAGAGAGAGCGGGGGGGAGAGAGAGCGGGGGGGAGAGAGAGCGGGGGGAGAGAGAGCGGGGGGAGAGAGAGCGGGGGGAGAGAGAGCGGGGGGAGAGAGTAGAGAGAGAGAGCGGGTGAGAGAGAGCAGAGAGCGGGGAGAAAGAGCGGAGAGAGAGAGTGGGGGGGAGAAAGCGCGGAGAGCGGGGGAGAAAGAGCGGAGAGAGAGAGAGCAGAGGAGAAAGAGCGGGGGGAGAGAGAGGCGGGGGGGAGAGAGAGCGGGGAGGAGAGAGAGCGGGGGAGGAGAGAGCGCAGAGCGGGGGAGAGAGAGAGAGCGGGGGGAGAGAGAGAGAGCGGGGGGAGAGAGAGAGAGCGGGGGGAGAGAGAGAGAGCGGGTGCGGAGAGCGGGGGGAGAGAGAGCGGAGAGGGGGGAGAGAGAGAGCAGAGAGGGGGGAGAGAGCGGAGAGAGCGGAGAGAGAGCGGAGAGAGGGGGGAGAGAGAGAGCAGGGGGAGAGCTCAGAGAGGAGAGAGCGCAGAGCGGGGGGAGAGAGCGGAGAGCGGGGGAGAAAGAGCGGAGAGCGGGGGAGTAAGAGCGGAGGGCGGGGGAGAGAGCGGAGGGCGGGGGAGAAAGAGCGGAGAGAGAGAGAGAGAGCGGGGGAGAAAGAGCGGAGAGAGAGAGAGCGGGGAGAAAGAGCGGAGAGAGAGCAGGGGAGAAAGAGCGGAGAGAGAGCAGGGGAGAAAGAGCGGAGAGAGAGTGGAGAGAGAGCGGGGGAGAGAGAGAGCGCGGGGGAGAGAGAGAGCGGGGGAAGAGAGAGAGAGAGCGGGGGAAGAGAGAGAGAGAGCGGGGGAAGAGAGAGAGCGGGGGAGGAGAGAGAGAGAGAGAGCGGGGGAGAGAGAGAGAGAACGGGGAGAGAGAGAGAGAGCGGGGGGAGAGAGAGAGAGAGCGGGGGGAGAGAGAGTGCGGGGGGAGAGAGAGTGCGGGGGGAGAGAGAGTGCGGGGGGAGAGAGAGTGCGGGGGGAGAGAGAGGGTGCGGGGGAGAGAGAGAGCGGAGAGGGGGAGAGAGCGGAGAGGGGGGAGAGAGAGCGGAGAGGGGGGAGAGAGAGCGGAGAGGGGGGAGAGAAAGCGGAGAGGGGGGAGAGAAAGCGGAGAGGGGGGAGAGAAAGCGGAGAGAGAGGGGAGAGAAAGCGGAGAGAGAGCGGAGAGAAAGCGGAGAGAAAGCGGAGAGCGGGGGGAGAGAGAGAGCGGGGGGAGAGAGAGAGCGGGGGGAGAGAGAGTGGGGGGAGAGAGAGAGTGGGGGGGAGAGCGCGAGTGGGGGGGAGAGCGGGGGGGAGAGCGCAGAGAGGAGAGAGAGCGGAGGGGAGAGCGCAGAGAGGAGAGAGAGCGGAGAGAGCGCAGAGCGGAGAGAGAGAGCGGGGGAGAAAGAGCGGGGAGAGAGAGCGGGGGAGAAAGAGCGGAAGAGAAAGAGCGGAGAGCGGGGGAGAAAGAGCGGAGAGAGAGCGGAGAGCGGGGGGAGAGAGAGCGGGGGAGAGAGAGAGCGGGGGAGAGAGAGAGCGGGGGAGAGAGAGAGCGGGGGAGAGAGAGAGCGGGGGGGAGAGAGCGGGGGGGAGAGAAAGAGAGCGGGGGGGAGAGAAAGAGAGCGGGGGGGAGAGAAAGAGAGCGGGGGGGAGAGAAAGAGAGCGGGGGGGAGAGAAAGAGAGCGGGGGGGAGAGAAAGAGAGCGGAGAGAGAGAGCGGAGAGAGAGAGCGGAGAGCGGGGGAGAAAGAGCGAGGGACAAAGAGTGGAGAGCGGGGGAGAAAGAGCGGAGAGCGGGGGAGAAAGAGCGGAGAGCGGGGGAGAAAGAGCGGAGAGCGGGGGAGAAAGAGCGGAGAGAGAGAGAAAGAGCAGAGAGCGGGGAGAAAGAGCAGAGAGAGAGAGAAAGAGAGCAGAGAGCGGGGGAGAAAGAGCGGAGAGAGAGAGAGCAGGGGAGAAAGAGCGGAGAGAGAGAGCAGGGGAGAAAGAGCGGAGAGAGAGCAGAGAGCGGGGGAGAAAGAGCAGAGAGAGAGAGCGGAGAGAGAGCGGAGAGAGAGAGCGGGGGGAGAGAGAGAGCGGGGGAGAGAGAGAGAGCGGGGGGGCGAGAGAGAGAGCGGGGGGGAGAGAGAGAGAGCGGGGGGGAGAGAGAGAGAGCGGGGGGGAGAGAGAGAGAGCGGGGGGGAGAGAGAGAGAGCGGGGGGGAGAGAGAGAGAGCGGGGGGGAGAGAGAGAGAGCGGGGGGAGAGAGAGAGAGCGGGGGGAGAGAGAGAGAGCGGGGGGAGAGAGAGAGCGGGGGGAGAGAGAGAGCGGGGGGAGAGAGAGAGAGCGGGGGGGGAGAGAGAGAGCGGGGGGGGAGAGAGAGAGCGGGGGGGGAGAGAGAGAGCGGGGGGGGGAGAGAGAGAGCGGGGGGGGAGAGAGAGCGGGGGGGAGAGAGAGCGGGGGGGGAGAGAGAGCGGGGGGGGAGAGAGAGCGGGGGGAGAGAGAGCGGGGGAGAGAGAGCGGGGGGAGAGAGAGCGGGGGGAGAGAGTAGAGAGAGAGAGCGGTGAGAGAGAGCAGAGAGCGGGGGAGAAAGAGCGGAGAGAGAGAGTGGGGGGGAGAAAGCGCGGAGAGCGGGGGAGAAAGAGCGGAGAGAGAGAGAGCAGAGGAGAAAGAGCGGGGGGAGAGAGAGCGGGGGGGAGAGAGAGCGGGGAGGAGAGAGAGCGGGGAGGAGAGAGCGCAGAGCGGGGGGAGAGAGAGAGAGCGGGGGGAGAGAGAGAGAGCGGGGGGAGAGAGAGAGAGCGGGGGAGAGAGAGAGCGGGTGCGGAGAGCGGGGGGAGAGAGAGCGGAGAGGGGGGAGAGAGAGAGCAGAGAGGGGGGAGAGAGCGGAGAGAGCGGAGAGAGAGCGGAGAGAGGGGGGAGAGAGAGAGCAGGGGGAGAGCTCAGAGAGGAGAGAGCGCAGAGCGGGGGGAGAGAGCGGAGAGCGGGGGAGAAAGAGCGGAGAGCGGGGGAGTAAGAGCGGAGGGCGGGGGAGAGAGCGGAGGGCGGGGGAGAAAGAGCGGAGAGAGAGAGAGAGAGCGGGGGAGAAAGAGCGGAGAGAGAGAGAGCGGGGGAGAAAGAGCGGAGAGAGAGCAGGGGAGAAAGAGCGGAGAGAGAGCAGGGGAGAAAGAGCGGAGAGAGAGTGGAGAGAGAGAGAGCAGAGAGCGGGGGGAGAGAGAGCGGGGGAGAGAGAGAGCGCGGGGGAGAGAGAGAGCGGGGGAAGAGAGAGAGAGAGCGGGGGAAGAGAGAGAGCGGGGGGAGGGAGAGAGAGAGAGAGAGCGGGGGGAGAGAGAGAGAGAGAACGGGGGAGAGAGAGAGAGAGCGGGGGGAGAGAGAGAGAGAGCGGGGGGAGAGAGAGTGCGGGGGGAGAGAGAGTGCGGGGGGAGAGAGAGTGCGGGGGGAGAGAGAGGGTGCGGGGGAGAGAGAGAGCGGAGAGGGGGGAGAGAGCGGAGAGGGGGGAGAGAGAGCGGAGAGGGGGGAGAGAGAGCGGAGAGGGGGGAGAGAGAGCGGAGAGGGGGGAGAGAAAGCGGAGAGGGGGGAGAGAAAGCGGAGAGAGAGGGGAGAGAAAGCGGAGAGAGAGGGGAGAGAAAGCGGAGAGAAAGCGGAGAGCGGGGGGAGAGAGAGAGCGGGGGGAGAGAGAGCGGGGGGAGAGAGAGTGGGGGGAGAGAGAGAGTGGGGGGGAGAGCGCGAGTGGGGGGGAGAGCGGGGGGGAGAGCGCAGAGAGGAGAGAGAGCGGAGGGGAGAGCGCAGAGAGGAGAGAGAGCGGAGAGAGCGCAGAGCGGAGAGAGAGAGCGGGGGAGAAAGAGCGGGGAGAGAGAGCGGAAGAGAAAGAGCGGAGGAGAAAGAGCGGAGAGAGAGCGGAGAGCGGGGGGAGAGAGAGCGGGGGAGAGAGAGAGCGGGGGAGAGAGAGAGCGGGGGAGAGAGAGAGCGGGGGGGAGAGAGCGGGGGGGAGAGAAAGAGAGCGGGGGGGAGAGAGAGCGGGGGGGAGAGAAAGAGAGCGGGGGGGAGAGAAAGAGAGCGGGGGGGAGAGAAAGAGAGCGGGGGGGAGAGAAAGAGAGCGGAGAGAGAGAGCGGAGAGAGAGAGCGGAGAGCGGGGGAGAAAGAGCGGGGGAGAAAGAGCGAGGGACAAAGAGTGGAGAGCGGGGGAGAAAGAGCGGAGAGCGGGGGAGAAAGAGCGGAGAGCGGGGGAGAAAGAGCGGAGAGAGAGAGAAAGAGAGCAGAGAGCGGGGGAGAAAGAGCAGAGAGAGAGAGAAAGAGAGCAGAGAGCGGGGGAGAAAGAGCGGAGAGAGAGAGAGCAGGGGAGAAAGAGCGGAGAGAGAGAGCAGGGGAGAAAGAGCGGAGAGAGAGCAGAGAGCGGGGGAGAAAGAGCAGAGAGAGAGAGAGCGGAGAGAGAGCGGAGAGAGAGAGCGGGGGGAGAGAGAGAGCGGGGGAGAGAGAGAGAGCGGGGGGGCGAGAGAGAGAGCGGGGGGGCGAGAGAGAGAGCGGGGGGGAGAGAGAGAGAGCGGGGGGGAGAGAGAGAGAGCGGGGGGGAGAGAGAGAGAGCGGGGGGGAGAGAGAGAGAGCGGGGGGGAGAGAGAGAGAGCGGGGGGAGAGAGAGAGCGGGGGAGAGAGAGAGAGCGGGGGGAGAGAGAGAGAGCGGGGGGAGAGAGAGAGCGGGGGGAGAGAGAGAGAGCGGGGGGGAGAGAGAGAGCGGGGGGGGAGAGAGAGCGGGGGGGGGAGAGAGAGCGGGGGGGGAGAGAGAGCGGGGGGGAGAGAGAGAGCGGGGGAGAGAGAGAGCGGGGGGAGAGAGAGAGCGGGGGGGAGAGAGAGAGAGCGGGGGGGAGAGAGAGAGAGCGGGGGGGAGAGAGAGAGAGCGGGGGAGAGAGAGAGCGGGTGCGGAGAGCGGGGGGAGAGAGAGCGGAGAGGGGGGAGAGAGAGAGCAGAGAGGGGGGAGAGAGCGGAGAGAGCGGAGAGAGAGCGGAGAGAGGGGGGAGAGAGAGAGCAGGGGGAGCGAGAGGTAGAGGAGAAAGCCCTTGCTTACATCTACTAGAGCTGGAACTGCACACACACCATCATCCTCCGATTAATGGTAGCAGCCGTTTGAACCCATTGGAATCTCTTCATGATGGAGTAGCACAGTTCAACTAAAACATTGGCTGCTGGAACTGGGCCTTTTAGCTAGTGGGCTTGGTCTCTCCCTCTCATGGTCTTTCTGCAGGAGCGCTGGGAGGTTGTGAGAGCCCAGTTTCTCCCCTTTGTGATGGCCTGTACAAGTGTTCTAAGAGACCAAACACTGCTTGCACCTTTTGCTAATAACAACAGGCACTATGCCCATGCTCCTTTGAAGAGGGCCTTTGTGATGTGTAGCAGCACAAGCAGGGAGATGAGGAGGCAGGGAGACTCCCCCTGACAGTGTCTACGGCATCAGAGTTCTCCTTCCCTTCTCCAAATCTCCCGACAGATGAGATGTCAAAACAGGTTCTTTAAAGCATCCCAAATTCCCTTTTACACCAGCAGTGCTTTCATCTCCCCAGTTTGACAGGCCAGCATTTCTGAGGTTTAGAGGCGTAAAAATATGACCACATATGCACAAATCATCACTTCACTTTACTGTTGCTGGGTGGATACTGTGTTGAGAGAAGACCCACCAGATAACCTACAATGCAGACCACAATAAAAAGCTTCCATCTATCTTCACAGGATCTGGTAGCCCCTAACCACAGATACAGGGTCAGATTGTCATAACCCAAAATGGTTATGGTAACCTGATCCTAGATCTGAGAATAGGGGGTAACTTCTACCTACTGCTGGGTTTGTTGGCCCTTTGATGGTCCAAATAATTCAGTCTCAGTTAGCCTTTCCCAGAGGGCAGCAGGGAGAGAGTGTCCGGTAGAGAGAGGAAGGAGGATCTCTGTGACGAACACACTGACAGAACAAGGTGATTTACAACACACACACCTCTTATCAATCAGTGTGACAGACAGGGACAGGTGGGGACTATACAGGCTGTCTGCAGTGTGGGAGTGAAAGTGACAGCACATTCCAAGGCTTGGTCTGTGCTGGGGTCACCTCTGACCCAAGGCCTTCGGGTGTCCCGTGGGAACTCACACAAGGTCAAGTTAAGTTCTATTAGTCATATGTACCGTCCAACGAAATACTTACTTGCAGGTTCTTCCTCAACAATGCAACCGCAATAAGAAATAATAAGATACTAACAAAGTAAATGGCCCAGTAAAATATGTATATTTTAGTGTAAGTATAATACAGGAAAGCACAATTTATAGTCCAATACTTACCTGTGTTTTGGGGAAGGGTGGGATTGGTCAACCCCCAGAGTCAGCTAGCGAGAAGCACAGTCTTGGGAGAATCATCACTTCAAATATGCAAGCATAAGCCAGACACCGAAACCATGAATTAATCTCAATGGAATATTTGTATGGTGATTTTGTTCACAGATCTCAAGTTAGGATTTGGCTCTCTGAGAACTTCAACTACTCAAAAGATAGTTCACTTTTAGATGTTTTAAGTCAAAAATATCAACGCCATCTCTGTCTAGGCTCAGTAGGCTGGTCTTTAGTCCAATGCTATCTAATAACAGCCTTGACCTTGTTTCCACTTCACCTCACTTCAACCCATCCAAAATCCTCTCCAGTCACAGCCAGCACTATCCATGTTCCACTTTGAAACGGAACGCACTCTGAGGCAATGATAAGTCCCAATTTGGAACTTGACAGAAAGAAACACCACCACATTTATAAGGCGAGACAGTTCTATTTAAATCGTTGGGAGTGGCGGTGTTAGAACCGCCTGACGAAGCCATTGTGAGCCTGTTGTTTGAGGCGGGGGTAGCCAGATAACTAATAATCCTGCATGCAGGCAGCCATAGTGCCGGCCATCTGCGGAGCCTGTTCCTAGGCAGACAGACACGCAGGCAGGCTGACAGTAATGCCTTCTCCCCGTGTGGGCTGCGGGGGTGCAGGCTGATGCTAATGCGCTCCGTCAGATTTAACATTCTCCCAGCACTAATGCTTTTAATGAGGAGCTACGCCCCCTCACCCTCAGCATTCTCACACCATCCTCACCACCGCCTCACCCATGCCAGTCCAGAAATATTATCACACCCCCTACAGGTAGGTAGAGCCCCATGATGACAGGAGATGAGAGGATTAGGGGAGGGCAGAGGGGCCAACATGTTTTAATAGAGCGCTGGCTGACAGGCAGTCTGGGTCAGATGCAGCACCATGGGTGGATGAATGGATCCAGCTGTGGAAAGACGATGGATTTCAGCAGAACTAACTGTTTAATGAAGTACTGAACAAAGCTCCTAAAAAGCAAGGCCATCTTTACAGAGCAAAGTATATCTAGGATAATGTCCACCTCGGCCCTCTGCACAGCATCATGACATTTAGATCATTACTCATCCTGTTTCTCCACTACGCCAGCCAGCCATAAAGCACAAGCTATGTCCATGTGTATGTTCCTGTCACTAGTTTTATGTAACTAGACAAGTCAGTAAGGCCCATCAATCAAATGTATTTATAAAGCCCTTTTCACATCAGCCGATGTCAAAGTGCTGTACAGAAACCCAATCTAAACCCCAAACAGCAAGCAATGCAGATGTAGAAGCACGGTGGCTAGGAAAAACTCTAGAAAGGCAGGAACCTAGGAAGAAACCTAGAGAGGAACCAGGCTCTGAGGGGTGGCCAGTACTCTTCTGGATGTGCCCGGTGGAGATTATAACAGTACATGGCCAAGATGTTCAAATGTTCATAGATGACCAGCAGGGTCAAATAATAATAATAATCACAGTGGTTGTAGAGGGTGCAACAGGTCAGCACCTCAGGAGTAAATGCCAGAGCATTCAGAGTTATTTACAATGACGGCCTACCCCGGCCAAACCCTAACGACGCTGGGCCAATTGTGCGCCGCCCTATATGACTCCCAATCACAGCCTGATACAGCCTGGTTCCTCCAGCATTATAATGAAAAGGGGCCGCACGGTCCCAAAACACAAGGTTTCTGGAGACTTGTGGGAGGAGTGCTAATTAAGTCGCTCACTGTATGCGCTTTCGGTAACCTGATCGTGTCCAGACTGAGGAGAAGTCCGCACACAACACATCCCTGACCACCTCCTGAAGTGGTCAGACAGATCTGAACACAATCAGACCACAAAGCGCCTTTTCAATATGATATTCTTATTCTGATAGCAGACGTTGCATGTAAGTGTCAAGTGTAGACACAACCTGATACATGGAGTGTGTGTACAGAACTTCCTCCCCATCTGTTCACGGCAGCCTATATCCGCACACTTAAACTAAATAGTGCCGCAGCAAACTGCACACACACACACACATCGTCCCACACAGGTAAACAGCTGAGGACATACTGTACACACAGTACAGAAGGGAAGGAGAGATGGGAGATTGCTGGGCCACAGCCAGAACTTACATTATGCAGTACCAACACCTGTGACTAGACATTCAAGCTACAGTGTTGTCTGTGGATGTGAGTGTTCTCAATCAAAACAGAAATAGGCCGACCAGATTTTTTGACAAGAGGAAACATCAAGGGAGTAACTTACTGTATTATATGAGTGAACAATCAGCACAGAGTGAGAGAGTCTTCTAGTTCATTTGAGGCTGCTGCTGCAATTCACATAACAGCATTCCAACAGGGGAGCACAGCAGGAAGTCAGACAGGTTCCCAGCCTGACCCCAATCAACACAATGGGCCTTTTCCCATCAACACCTGTCTGCTGAAGTCAAACTGGGGCCAGACATGGGGTGTATTCATTAGTCGGATTCCGTTGCAGAAGTTGCAAAACATTTTGCAACAAAAAACGTTAACTCCAACCGCTCTTCAACGTGACGTAAAAGCCATTGTGCTCTTAAAAAAGGAATTTGTAGTTATTTACATTTAAACATTTTGCAACAGACAAAACAATTTACAACATAATCCAACTAATGATTACACCCCATGTTCAGCAGGGTGGTATGTTGGGCAACGATCAGATAAGTCTTTTCTGTAGAATAAGGAATTCAGTATATCAGTTCCATTAGTGATCTTTCTATCTGCAACCTTCCACAACATTTGTGTGGAGACTGAACGAGGCCCATCAGCATCTCCATAGCATGCCCTACACCAGGACAAGGCAGCCCAGAGGGCATCCAGTCAACATCTCCCCAGGCAAGGCCTAGTGATAAGAGCACACACTCATTCAGGGCCCAAGGTTAGGCTAAAGGCAATCAGTACACAGTCCACCCATTCACAGCCAGTCAGTCCACCCCCACCCCACAGTCAGCACCATAAAAGGCACTGTTGACTGGCATGGCAAGGCACTCTCACTCTGCAACACTTCACAAAACTAAGTGGCTGTGATGGACTTTGACCCAGTTACGCTCCTACTACAACAATATGAATCAGTGGTTGAACTAATCCCACTCTACAAAGGCTTTATCTGCTTATTTACACCCAGCGGATAAGAGCTGCCAAGATGAACTAACGGTTTAACCAACTACCTGTGGACATTCAAACATGGCGCCATCTTAGGGGTTGTGACAAAGGGATTTGAAAAGTAATGAGTCAGGTGACTCACTATCGTTGATCTGGTTTTGTTGCCGTCTAATTTTAGGCCCTGATATGCCTCACAGTAAGTGTAATCAAAGCATTAAAGATGATCATTGTTATGACTTTGCCACCTTTAACCATAAGGGGGGAAACTGTAAGCTGCCCTAGAATCAGAATCTAGGGCAGTGGTATTCAAAGTCGGGGTCACGAGCCCTACTGGGGTTGCGGGGGAATTGCAGTGTGGTCGGCATTTCAAATAATAATACAAGTACAGATCATTGTACGGGCATGGCAAGGTAAACATTTTTGCGAAAGATCATTTCAATAATACTATTTTATTGAGTAAATCTATTTATTGGTTTATTTTCCTTTTGATAAGAGATGAAAATTCATTACATTTAAGTTGATTTGTTAATGTAAAAATAGAAATGTACTGATTTGAAGGTTGTGACATTAGATTTGGGGTGGGGTCAGCAGAAATTCTGACAGAACAAAAAGGGGTCCCCAAAGAAAAGAACTGAATACCACTGATCTACGCTCAACGTCATTGAAGTGAACTTAATTCTAATCATTCAAGATAACAGATCAGGCATATCAGGCCCACTCTCCACACTGAGTCCTAACACAGGGGTCCCCGAGGGGTGTGTCTTCAGCTGTACTCTCTGTTCACCCACGACTGCATGGCTTGGCACGACACCAACTCCAAGTTTGCTGACGACACCACAATTGTAGGCCTGATAAGTGGTAAGTGAACTGTCATTGTGGTGCCAGGACAACAACCTCTCCCTCAACGTCAGCAAAACAAAAGAGTTGATTGTTGATTTCAGGAAGCAGAGGAGGGAACATGCCCAATCCACATCAACAGGGCTGCAGTAGAGAGAAGAGGTTTTATGTTCCTACTGCTGCATCATCAAGAGCATCCTGACCGGTTGAATCACGGGAATTGCTCCATCCAGCGGGTGGTGAAGACGGCCCAGTACATCAATGGGACTGTGCACCCAGCCATCCAGGACATCTAATCAAAACAGTGCCGGAGGAAGGCCCTCAGCATCAAGGACCCGACACACCCCAGACACGAGCTGTTCTCTCTCTTACCGTTGGGCGGACGATATCGGAGCATGATGCCTGATAGAAACTGTCTCTGAGCCTGTTGGTATCAAAGAGCCGTCAGACTGCTGAACACTTGAAATGGACTGACCACCTGCTCGGATTCTCCGCACCTTGGCGCGCACGCAAGCACACACAATCAGAACTGCTGTTATCAGACTCCTATTATGATAGCTAAATACAACACAATTTAAACACTGGCCCACCAAATGTTTATTCTGCTGAGCCATATACTTTAAGGTGGTATTCTTAACTTGTATTATTTCTTATTGTTGTTACGTTGTCGAGAAGGAACGTGCAAGTAATCATTTCATTGGGACGGTGTATACCATGTGTATCCCGTACATACGACTAATAAAACTTGAAATGTCTAATCACATGAAGAGCAAGATAAATGAAGCCTGCCGGTCTCTGACATCACTTATATCCTCCCTTACAGCCATGGTCTTAATCCAGCAAACAGGGCCAGTGGGGTGGATGATTAAGGCCTATGGTTAGAGAGAGGGGAGGTGGATGGCTGAGTAAAGCCCTCCCCCAGGCCACATGTCAGTCATAGGGAGGAGGAGAGGGAGAGGTTACTGGTTGATCAGGAGTCCAGGACAGTCGACAAGCCTGATGGTTGGGATGACGTCACCTCAGTCCCACCTCCTACTCTTGCTAATTCTCTCCCTATATCCAACTCTACTTTCCAGTCTCCTTCCCACTACTCCGGTCCCGCTCTCCTCCATCTGTGTTATCCCTGGTTGGAGGATGCTCTCTCTCTTGGTGCAGCACCTTATGAAGTCAGCCCAGTCTGTTTGAGATGCACTGATCTCTCTCTCTGCAGCACAGTACAAAGGGGATTGGGAAATACGTTTACAGGGAATTTCACATGAACACCGTCTCAAGATTTACCGCACTTTTCTCTCACAAGGCTTGGTTCGAAGAAAATCTTGACTTTAACAAGAAAATAATATACTAAAATACTGAAGTTGGGAATATTCAACAACATTCAAGCAATGGCTCCAAAATGCCTGAAGCAATGGCTCCAAAATGCCAGGTCTCAATCCTAAAGTACAGCAAATGGGCCAATTTCTGTGGCCTTTTGCTCTAGTGCATTTCCACCAAGTGCGTGAAAAGCATAAGTTCACACAAATGGGCCCTATAAATCCTGGAGGATAGGTCAACCATGCAATTCTGGTGTTTGACAAGCCGTCCTCCCACGACAAACTGATCTGAGAACAGTAATTAGTGTCGTGCAGGGCTTTTAACTACCTAGTGAGCAGGCAGCCACCTCCCCCAGACATACAGTGTAGTTTATATGGGAACTGTTAGACAGGGTCTGACAGACACAGCAAAGTAGTGATAGGGGGCGGGGGTGGGAAAATCAATGGTTAAATATAGGGAAATTGTTTTCACTGTTTATGGTATCGTTTTGACAATATCGTAATATTTTTGTGCTCGTTGGCTGTACCTGCACCAAAACTCCAGTATTGTCTTAACTTGTTCTACATCTGTTTTTTTATTTTTTATTAATAGGGAGACAATTGTTTTTCAGCACTTTCAATTACATGACTGATCAAAAAACGTGTTCTCTCAAGGTCAACGTCCCTCTGCAGCAGACATATGGAGAGCAATATGACTGGAACCTCGAATCATAATGAAATCACAGTATCCAATCACAATACATAATCGGTATCAAAGTATCATGACAATATTGTATTGTGAGGTCCCCTCTGTCAAATTTATTTTAAAGATACTTTATGCTTGAAAGCCCATTCTGTTGACTTCTTTGCAGACAGTCAGAACAACTCTGACCATTCTGTTGACTTCTCTGCAGACAGTCAGAACAACTGACCATTCTGTTGACTTCTGTGCAGACAGTCAGAACAACTGACCATTCTGTTGACTTCTTTGCAGACAGTCAGAACTGACCATTCTGTTGACTTCTCTGCAGACAGTCAGAACAACTGACCATTCTGTTGACTTCTTTGCAGACAGTCAGAACAACTCTGACCATTCTGTTGACTTCTGTGCAGACAGTCAGAACAACTCTGACCATTCTGTTGACTTCTGTGCAGACAGTCAGAACAACTGACCATTCTGTTGACTTCTGTGCAGACAGTCAGAACAACTGACCATTCTGTTGACTTCTGTGCAGACAGTCAGAACAACTGACCATTCTGTTGACTTCTGTGCAGACAGTCAGAACTGACCATTCTGTTGACTTCTCTGCAGACAGTCAGAACAACTCTGACCATTCTGTTGACTTCTTTGCAGACAGTCAGAACAACTCTGACCATTCTGTTGACTTCTTTGCAGACAGTCAGAACAACTCTGACCATTCTGTTGACTTCTGTGCAGACAGTCAGAACAACTGACCATTCTGTTGACTTCTGTGCAGACAGTCAGAACAACTGACCATTCTGTTGACTTCTGTGCAGACAGTCAGAACTGACCATTCTGTTGACTTCTCTGCAGACAGTCAGAACAACTCTGACCATTCTGTTGACTTCTTTGCAGACAGTCAGAACAACTCTGACCATTCTGTTGACTTCTTTGCAGACAGTCAGAACAACTCTGACCATTCTGTTGACTTCTGTGCAGACAGTCAGAACAACTCTGACCATTCTGTTGACTTCTGTGCAGACACTCAGAACAACTCTGACCAATCTGTTGACTTCTTTGCAGACACTCAGAACAACTCAAGAACTGCAGGGTCAGTCAGAAAGAAGAGGGTGCTGACAACACGCCAGATACAACAACATGTCACCACGTGTTTGAGAAGAGCCTTGCACAACGACGTCTGACAAAACATCTCGTTAATATCACTCAAAGGGTTCAGTCACATATCGGAGCTTGCGCAGTTCTGAGAGAACCGAAGCAGAACAGTGAAAAGCACCAACCGCTCCAAATCATGGTCAGGAGAATCACAATCAGGAGAGCTAGATTAGATTTCTAAAAGGAAGTTAAAACAAATTTGAAACGTCCAATCTAATAAACTCTAACGTATCTAACAAAACTTCCAGGCAGCTTGGGGACAGACACGGCTATTAGTGCAGGTCTGGGGAGGGAATGGAGGCTACGACTACAACACACAATGGAGATACTATCAACACAGGGGCCAAGACCTCAGGGTAGATTTTATCAGTCTGAGAACAGACACTTTCCTCCAGACAGCCCTTACATCACCCTCCACTACCAGCTCTATGGACAACCAGGTCTCCTGAAAGCAGCCCCTTCTCCTATACAACTCAAAGAGCCCAACTCACACTTTGCCTAGGCAAAGATAATGTATTGTAATGGAGGACTGATTAGAGAGAACCTGACAAGCCAAAGGCCTTCCCATATATAGGGCCTTGATCTGGAAGTGACTGGTGGATTTCCAGCTTCATACGCAGCCAGACAGGAGGGGTCCTACTAAATAACATCTCCTCTGGGAGACTAGTGGTGGTGATTGTGAAAAGCCAAGAGTGGAGAGCTGAAAGCCACCCAGCCAAGTCAGTCCATCACCCGGTTTATGTTAAGACGCAGCATTACAATCTCTCTCCTTAACCTTCACTCCCTCCATTCCATCGCTCTCTCCACGCACCGTGAAGTCTGAAGGGGACATACTTCCGCCGGCGTTAAAGAGCGAGTCGTCCCATTATGGGGAGAGCGGCACATCGCTGAAATGCCATTAGGTCCCTCGCAGTGCTTAGTTCAACAAAGAGGCTCTCCCTCTCCAGTAATAAAAGACAGATGCACAGCTGCAGCCTCCGCTGGACCACTGCCCCTGAAGGGCCTTAGAGAGAAGACACAAGGCGGGGCGAGAGAGGCCAGAATCCAGCCACATCCTCCTCTACAGCTGGAGGGTCATACCAGAAAGAGTGAGAGAAGAGAGAGTCAGTGAAAACAGCCTTTATCACTTCTCCCTGATTCCATCTCTAGAGCTGTGTGTGGTGCAACATTGAGTAAACATCCAGACAGTCCAGTATGGCTAATAAAACCATGGTAAGCATGTTAAATTAGCTACATGGCACATTTCTAAGAAAAGTCTCAAAGTGCACTGAGTGGGGTCAGCTGATACATGCACATCTGCACTAACTCTCTCCACTTAGCTAAACAGCTAGATACACAGCTAGAGACCCATGGAGCTAGACTGACATTATAGACATGTTCCAACAGCAAAAACACCAATATTTTTACTACAGAGAGGAATTCGCACTAGTACCGTATTCCCATTAGAAAACCTGGATACAAGTGTGAGAAGCCTAAAATGTATTTTTTTTTAAATGGCTTTCGTTTAATTTTAATTGAATAGAGGAAAGACTAAACTTGAAATTATTTTTAATGCTTACACCTCAAAGTCAATGTTGACAGTTCTATCGTCTCAATTTTAAAGCTAAAAACCACACGTTCTCTCAAGGTCATGAGAGGACCGGCATTAAAAACACTGCATCTTCTGAAGAAAAGGTCAAGGAGGAAAAGGTCAACAACAGCTCTGTATAGCAGTCTCAGCCTGAGGATATGGAGCTCTGGCAGGGATGACATCAGTCTCAGACCTCCACCACAGGGGAGTCTCTGCAGGAGATCTTCCCCCAGGAACAAAGCCCTGTTCTGGGACACGACTCAAAGGAGACCTGGATCTGTATCTTTGCATGGGCCAGCCCCATGAAACAAACTTGGCAGGTGTCACCAACGTCAGTCACCCCGTCAGTCGAAAGTCAGAGGGGACGGTTCAGTAGGATAGGCGACTAGGAGCTGGAGGTATTTAAAGGTGCTTTGTGGCTGATGACAGTAGTGATGTGCAGTTCAAGAACGAGTAATGATTCGTTTTTCTGAGTGACATTTTGGCGTTCGTTTGACCTGCTGGCCGCAATGACTACAGCAGGATTAATAGGCACTCCTCCAGGTCATCGGCTCTAGAGATGCTCTTCGACCAACAACTAAAATAAATCCTGTTGCTGGCAGAAATAACAGCTTAGAGAAGGAAAACACATGTTTGGAACTGGTAATTGATCACATGGTGCAAGAATGAACACAATTAATTGGTTATTCAATTCTGGTCAACAAACTAACTCGAGAACGGATAGTTTGGGCTGCTGCAGTTCGAACGATATTGTGCTTATCACCCTCACGGCAGTCAAGAAATGCATTTCGCCAAGAGGCATTCATTGTAAATAAGAATTTGTTCTTAACAGACTTGCCTAGTTAAATAAAAATCTAGTCCGTTGCAGCCACAACTAGACCTCGTTTCAAATGTATCAAGAAAATCGTATTCTATGTATAGCAAATTAACATTGTTTAACTTTTACAAGTCTGTCACAAATGACAGCTCCAATAAGCCCCTTAAGGTGAACAATGAACAAGAGGCATGTAGAATTATGACTCTTTCGAGTTGTCATTTCATCGTTCACCAGTGGGGGGTCCCGCGAGCATTACTGACCGAAATGAACGAAATTAGTCGAAAGATGTTATTTTTACTGAACGAGTCGAAAAGATCAGAAATTCCCATGACTAGATGACAGCCCATCTGATAACAGAGCCTGTTCCAGGTCGTTGTTCAAAATGAATTCCAGCTGCATGCAGTCATCTCCCCAGGAATCTGGGTTATTAATCTGACCTTCCTTAAACATGCTGTGAGGCGTGACCGCCTTATGGGAACAGCTCAGCCGAGGAGGGGGGGGTCCTCTACTTTCTAAGTAAATATTTTTTGACTTAAGCAAGACTTCAGAGGAACTGGGGGGGAACCTCACGCTACTCCCAGTTAATGTGTGTGGGCTTCTTCATTCTCCTCAGTAGAAACTAATGTCACACCCAGACAACCCCTCAAGGTCTATCAATACACTGTTAATCAGAGCTTTAATAGCTTTCATTACACTCGAAACAAACCTCCTCCTACACCAGTCTATTTCCATCTTCTCATCTGCTAAGCATGTGGTGTGTCATAACCTGCAACTCTACCTCCCTCTATGGAGTCTCTTGTTGGTTGGTCCTCCCTCAGTACATACAGCAGCAGTATCCTGTGTTAGTGCTGGAATGGAACAAATGTCTGCGGCACAACCCGAAGAGCCCCAGGCCTGAAGAACACTGCTCTATAGCAAATCTCTCCGAAGTGCTCCATATGAGTGCATCTCCTATGTCCCAGGTGTAAGTTGTGCCCAGTCTGTTCTGTGTTGAGCATTGTGGCATAGGATGGAGTGAGTGAGGACCAGGGGTGTGTTCTAAATTAGCTGATGCCATGCAACTGCAAATTAACTGTGGCAAACACTTCACTGTGCCTGCCTGCCTGCCGACCGACCAGGCTGGGCCTTGATAGACAGATCAAGGTTACGCGATAAACCAACAGTGGCCGATTGTTACCAGGGGATGGCGCAGTATTTACTGTGCCCACAAGGAGGAGGGGTAACTTCCTTCCTGGTTCTGAGGTCTTTACACAAGGCCCGGCATGATGAGAAGCTCCGCTGTGTACAGACAGAGCAGTAAATCCCAGGAGGAAATGGGAGATGGGCCGGTCTGCCTGCCGCTTCAGTAACACAGACCATTTAGGCGAGGTACAGCGTCTTAAATTACCCTTCAACTCAGGCCGTTTGCCTGGCTGACACTTGACATGCAGCCGTTGTTCGACATGGTCCTGGCTGAGCAGACAAGAGAACAGCATTCCCTCTGTTACACAGCAACAGCCTCTCTGAAGGCATCACTGTTTAAGCAGAGCTGGAAAGTATGGGTGGTGAAAGAGACCCCTATACACTGTGTACTTGCCAATAATATCCATCGATTAGGTTTTATGGATAAAATAGCTGGATGAATGGGGACATAGTTCTGAGCTGAACCTGGCAGGTCACATGGTTGGCTGAGTGGGTATGTGGGTTATCCCATCACTGGGAGCTCAGACCAGGTCATGAACCATTACAGCACAGGGAAAACAAACACAAAGGATGAGCTGAAGTTGGTTCTTTTTTCTCTCCCTTGATAAATAGCGTTGTTTCTGCCAAAGAAAAGTTCCTGTCTCTCCTAATGGATCCCAGTGAGAATTGCAATCCCAGTCCCAGCACAGGCCTCCTATTGTTCTTCATTGGGACGTTATTCAGTCTTACTCGACAGCTCACGCACTGACAGGCTAGAGCACACAAACTCCCTTTTGACCAAACTGTGGGCAGCCAGAGCACACAATGTTTTTATTTGTATTTATTTTTAACTGCGGTTCTACACATGCAGCCCCATGCTTCCCTATAAATGGAAACTTCCATTTACTGTTGCTTTTCCCCCCACTGCCTTCCAGTATCACAGGAATGACAATAAGAGAGAGGAGAGTCTTGTTCTAGAAGAACCAGTCAGTATTCTCCTGGTTGCGTCAGTAAGAGGGACTGCTGTGTGCTGTGCTGCTGTGGTTGAACATCACATGGGATCGGGCTGACTCCACACAGCACTGTTGTTTTAACAATAACTGCATTTCTGCACTACTGTCACTCTGTCTCCGGACAAACCAAAGAACTTTGTTCCGTTTGAGGAATCAATCGATGTTTAAAGCTGGTTAATGGCTTTACGTAAGCCCTCGCTGTGAAATATTGGGTTGTGGTGCAACACGGTAATGTGTGATTACAATGTATAGATTTTCTCACACACGCAGGTTGCATGTCAGTGAGCTGTCCACACAGGCTGTGTGTGACCTTAGCGTGATCTGTATGGTCCTACTTTGTGTGGAGAAGAGATGTGACACACAAGCACACACTGAATTATGCAACAGGGCACCCGCACCGTCCACTTCTAGCAGCTTGGAGAGGTGACTTTGGTACAAAGAAGAAAGAAAAAAAGTGCTGACGAACATTAGCCAATTATCGGAGACAGCAAAGCTTTACAAAATTGACCGCAACCTCGCACTATCGAGTCAAAGGCCGGTCAGTCCTTAGTAAGTCTGGTCACCTTAGGACACCTGTGTTAGCAACAATAACCAGGTGTAGTGTAACCATAGAACCCTGCCCGGGACACTGATGCCAACCACTTCTCAGGTTACAATGGTGTCTGCAGATGAGACAAGCCATGACAGGCCTGTGTTGTTTTTACCCTGGAAGGAAGACTTCACACCACAGGTATGGCAGCGGTTCTAAATATTACCGATTCATGATGTTGCTAAGTACTTATGTATTTTGTCTTCAGGAACTGATGCCTGATAACTGCAGAAGACTGAAATGGGCCAGAAATGAGCCAAACATTAAGAATAACTGTTCTGTGAAACTGCGCCCATTACTCCAACAAAGACATATTGGGATTTGACAAAACAGATAATTGCCTTCTTTCCTCCCACCTAAATCATTGCAGGCCCATTCCCAGGATTCAAATCACATTCAACATAGCAATGAAAGCACATCACATACTCTGCCAAATGCTATCAATCCAGTCAACTGCCTCTCCTCTCCAAGTGTGAGCCAGACTGCCTGCCTCATATGGAACACATCTTCTGTCAGATTACTGTGTGTGTGTGTGTGTGTGTGTGTGTGTGTGTGTGTGTGTGTGTGTGGGGAGGGGGGGGCAGACACCACACAGGAGCCCACCACTAAACACATGGGCCTGAGGGGAGACTTCTGGGAGCTGACCACATCCTTACACAAAACTGTTCCCACACAGGGTCCTCATACCCACCCCCAACCCACATCAGCTAGACCACACATCTGGGCCCAACCTGAGTCAGAGCACTCGGTCACTCAACGCCATCAGGCCTCTCCTCCACTGGCCTCCATGTACAGCCCAGCACCAGACTACTGCTAGCTAGGACGTTCCAGTTCCACTGTTTAGAATGAACCCAGCAAGTCAACCAACGGAAAAAGAAAAACATGAGTGCAAAGGAGAAACCAACTCGTTTGAAGGGATTTTTCTGACAGTTAAGATTAACAAACATGTGAGTGTGGAGCTGTGTGTAGGGAAGCCTCGGTCACAGCGGTCATCTTTCAGACAGCCATTGTCTGCTTGGCAACAATATTATGTGTGTGGACAGGCCCCGCCGGCGGTGTTCTACTGACCCCGGTCTACATGGGTGTGGGTTGGGTAGGTGGGCCAAAGTGAAAGAGCTGCGGAAGGAGACCCTAAAAGGCCTCCCTCAGCCCCACCACACATCAAGGTGGGGGTCAGGTTCAGTCCTGGAATTAAAACACAAATAAAAAGGAGACCCATATGAGAAGCAGCAGATGTTCCCAGTCTAACTTTTGGCATTTCAGACGAGGCTGCCTCAGGCACGGTATTCCCCGCACACACACACACACCCTCGCAAAGAATACAAATACCAACTGGCCAATTCTACTGAAAAGGACATAAGCCTTTGAGTTATTGCGTCCATACTATCCTTGTCAATCATTTATTACACACATACACACTGTACTTTAAGGGGCTCACCTAACTTTTACAAGACAAACCTGAATTGTCTAAAGGATCCTACAGTGCTTTCTCCTACCCGATCATTCAACCTCGACTCCCCCTCAACCCCGGCCTGTGATCTAACAGGCATTTATCAGCCACAGAGGAGCTGACCAATCCCCAGTCATCTGAGCAGGGAGGGAGGGCTGGTCTGGTCCCCCGGGGACTACAGGGGAAAGAGGGGCTCTCATTCCAGCATTATCTCCAACCTAGCTCCCTGTCCACCCACAAACGCCCCCCCCCCCCCCCCCCCCATTCCCCTCTCTGACCCACCACAACCCCCCTCCCACCGGATGGCTACGCTTATCTTTCCTGCTCAAACCAAACAGAGGGCCGACCCCCTCCAACAGTGTGACAGAACGGTGCCTTTCCTGTGTAAAGAGATTAGGCCTAGGCTTGTAGGGCCGGGGGCCATTCTCAGGTATTTCCTACATACAACAGTAAAGATGCTCACTACCCTGTGCTGGCCAAACATTATTTATACGAATCTCTACATTTATGTTATTACATTTTAGTCATTTAGTAGACACTCTTGTCCAGAGTGACTTACAGTAGGGCATTCAACTCAAGATGGCTGGGTGGGACAACCAGTCATATTAAGTACATTTTTCCTCAAAGTAGCGATCAGCTAAATCAGAGCTGGTAAATGGGAAGAGTGTCAAGCGCGAGTGTTAGTTTACGAAAGGTGTGTGTGGGGGGGAAGGGGCAGGGACTCTGCTGTTTTCAAGGAGAAGCTAGTTTCACCATTGGAGTGCTAGGACAAAGAAGAGCTTGGACTGGGCTGAGCAGGAGCTGCCCTCCCATAGGGGTGGGAGGGCCAAGGTTGGGGTGTAGGGTTTGAGCATAGCCTGAAGGTAGGGAGGGGCAGTTCCTCTTGCTGCTCTGTAGGCAAGCACCATGATCTTGTAGTGGATGCGAGCTTCGACTGGAAGCCAGTGGAGTGTGTTGAGGAGCAGGGTGACATGAGAACCTGGGAAGGTTGAACACCAGACGGGCTGCAGCATTCTGGATATGTTGCAGGGGTTTGATGGCACAAGCGGGGAGCCCAGCCAACAGCGAGTTGCAGTAGTCCAGACAGAAGAGGACAAGTGCCTGGATTAGGGCCTTCACCGTTCCATCTACTGGGATATGATGCCACGCACCATCATTCATTAACTTGAGTAGAGGCATTTGAGGGGGGCTGGCTTGATCTCACAGGGTCAAAGATGAGTCGCCAGTACTGCCGAAAGCAGCATCAAGGAGTTTGAGCAGGACAAACAGTACCATCAGGCATACAAAAGAGATATGTCATACACAAAGCGGGGTTCTGAAATACAGACATGTTGCAGTCCTAATGTAAGTGAAACAACCTGACATGCAATAGAACATTGTTCAAGAGAAAAGCTATTCAGGAAAGAGGATGAGGACAAAGACCGCACACCACCATGAGAACATTGGTTGTCATACAGAGAGAAAATGGTTCTCTGGTACACAAGCACAACAAGGCCAATGTATAGGCTACATAGTACTGTATGCACAAGGGCCATTCAACTCTAGTTTAATGAGCAAACTCCAATTGGACATCAGAAAGCCAGCAGTAGGTCCATTAGACTGGATCTGCCAGGAGGCGCTCTCTCAGCAGGTCGAAAATGAGAAGAGGATATCCTGCCGTCTCTAATCTCTCTCTCCTACTGCATTCTGTTCCTCATCATAAGAGAAAATGTAGGTTTAATGCGTCTTTACCTTTCACAGTTCTAGAGATTTAGATGTGCTTTCAAACTTTAGGCTGGTCCCAAATGTGGCCATCACTCAAACTAATGGGAGGGCTGCCAACTGTCCCCATAAAACAGTAGTCATCTGGACAATGTGGATTAGAGTATTAGATCTAGCCCTGAAGATTAAACATCTATCTAATAGTTACATTATTCTCCAGAAGTATTAAAGGGGAATCCTGTATAAGGGATTTGTATGTGATGTTCACTCAAATACGCAACAATCACCAGACACCATAAAGGAAGTAGGCGAGGCACGAGTCTTACCATCTCAGGTTTCAATTCAGACTACACGTTCAGGCCAGCATCATTCTAGAGCTAAGCCAACTCCCATACCAGTCTAGCCTCTTGAGACTTGTTGTTGTTCATAAACATGCGTGACACTCAGTCACAGCCCTCTCAGCACAAACCCAGAGACATTCCACACACCACCCCGCCCACTGACAGACTGTACTAAATAAAAAAGACACCATTCCGTAATGTGAAGGACGACCACAAACTATTTAACAGACAATTTTTTTTTATTTTTTATATTTGGCAAATGGAAGGAGACATTTCCAGCAACTAAAGCACAAAGGGTGGCTGAGAGAGGTTTGAATTTCCCCTGGCTAAGCAGACTCAAATGTTTTTTTTCCACATGAGGAAAGTCCTGTAACAATAAGCCCAATATCAGACATTGGGCCTGCAAATATCAAATTTCCTCCAGTCAGAATAAGGAGTGGAATATAATACCGGGTTGTGTGATCTCTATTAGTTTGTCAAATAGGCAACATGGGAGCTGAGAGGAGGGTGACAGACAAGTCATCAGCCCACAATGCCCGTCTGATCCTGTGAGGTCACACTGAGTGACAGAGTGTCTGGCTCTGAATGACAGAAGGAACAGCCAAGCAGAGGACTGGGTGTGTTGTGTGGACCAGTAAGGACCGGGGGCAAGGGCTGACTGGAGTGACTGTCAGGCCTCCGAGGTTGAATGGGGTCTGACAAGCCAAGACCAGGGAATAGAACATAACATTTTTGTTGAACAATCAGGAGACCACTAATCTAAGCCATTTTGAATTTGGGGTGTTACCGTTTAATGCAATGTGCACCAGGCACCAGCCAGAGATGTTTGGTTAGTGGTGTTTCTCAAACGCTCATGCGATTGCAAGGTTTGCAAAAAAATGGCCAATGGATTGATGCAAATAATCATAACAGCCTTCTGTCAGGTAGGCTACTTTGTAGTTAGCATTTCATTGAGAAGGTTTTTTGGGAAGCCTTTCCATCTACCAGCAGACCGTTATAATTAGCATTATTGCTAACGGCTACAGAAATTGTAGATCCGACACACAAGGGCACCACACAACGCACAGAGACGGGAATTCCTGTGCCGTTTCAGAAACGTTCCGGAAAAAATAATCACTGATGCATTTTATTCATGTCTTATGATTAACATGAACTTCCCAATAAGTTCAATACATTTAGTTGATTTTCTACTAAGTGCAATGCATTTATTCAAGTTTCATATGTCACGTGCACAAGTACAGTGAAATGCCTTTCTTACAAGCTCTAAACCCAACAATGCAGTACAAAAAAAATAAAATAAATAAGAATAGGAGAAAGAAAGAAGCTACATACAGGATCAGTTCTAATACCCTATTTACAATGTGCAGGGACACGAGTGATGGAGGTAGATATGTAAAGGGATAAGGTGACTAGGCAACAGGATGTATGATAATTTATGCTGCTGCTACTCTGTTTAAGATTGTGTGTGTGTGCGAGATCTACATCAGAATAACAGGATCAGGGAGAGGCAGAGACGCATTCACATGAAAGCACCTGTGGTAACGGCATAGGAAAAATAAAGTCACCGTCCTTACCATATCATGTGACCAATTAGCCAAAGTGCAACATTTGTTAATGGAAATGTGTTCTGCTTTGGATCACTCAACATAATACAGCATCAGGCATAGATTAGACAGACCAGGAAGTGTAATAGCCAGTCTGGCCATGAGATAAGGGCCATAATTCCATTTGAAGCCAGTAAGACAAGTTGTGTTCGTGATCTTTGGGCCACTTCCTAATGAACTGAGAGCCATTACGCTAACAGAGATTTCTCAGCTAAATACAGTCACAGGCAGCCAGCCTTGAGCAGTGACATAGAACTAATTTACAGCTTTATCTCCCAGTAGAGGAGACGGAGGAGAGCGGGATGTACAGATTTATTAAGAGAAGAGAGGAGGAGACACAGGTAGACACACGCTCAGTAGGATGTATGAGGCGAGCCAGCCCAACTCTCAGCATCCCCTTCAAGTCAAATGCGGTGCCCTCCAATAGTTCAACCAATACTAGGCGAGTCATCTTGTGAACTGTACAACACCAGAAGCAGTAATCATATTTTACAATGAATGTCTCAAACTTTAAGCAGGTAATAATTTGGCCCATTGAAGAGTAGCCAAGTGTTGGCCAGTATTTTATTTATTTATTTTACCTTAATTTAACTAGGCATTTTCAATGATGGCCTTGGAACAGTGGGTTAACTACCTTGTTCAGGGGCAGAACGACAGATTTTTACCTTGTCAGGTGGGGGATTCGATCCTGCAACCTTTCGGTTATTAGTACAACACTCTAACCACTAGGCTACCTGCCAACCAGTATGAGCCGCAACAAACAGTCACAGAGGGAATGACAGATCCAAATACACAGTCAGGTGCTAAGTGCTAATCCCAGACAGCCCACTCCCAGGTTCCCACATATAACCACTCTCTGGATTATAAACTCACAAATTACAGCTGTTGGACCTGTGGGTAACTGTGTCTATTCTGTGTAAAGTATAACTACAGTACACAGCGAGCACACACACAAGGATGCTTCAGTGTGTGTGTACATTTCCTGAACAAATTTATTTTTTTAAACGCTACAAGTGTTGGTTCCATGTTTCATGAGCTGAAATACGAGATCCCAGAAATGTTCCATACGCACAAAAAGCTTATTTCTCTCAATTTGTGCACAAATGTTACATCCCTGATTGTGAACATTTCTCCTTTGTCAAGATAATCCATCCACCTGACAGATGTGGCATATCAAGAAGCTGATTAAACAGCATGATCATTACACAGGTCAACATTGTGCTGGGGACAATAAAAGACCACTAAAATGTGCAATTTTGTCACACAACAGAATGGTTTTCTGATCTACGCGCCTATTTATTTTTATGCATCTGTGACCAACAGATGCCTAACTGTATTCCCAGTCATATGAAATTCATAGATTAGGGCCTAATTTGTTTATTTTAATTGACTGATTTCCTTATATGAACTGTAACTCAGTAATATGACTTGCCTAGTTAAAAATAGGTTAATAAAATCTTTGAAATTGTTGCATGCTGCATTTAGATTTTTGTTCAGTGTATTTCAATGCAGGGGAACATCTCCATGGAGATGGTAAACAAGGAAATTAAAGTGTAAAATAGGTGTGACAAATCAAACACACTGGCTTTGATCAATTTAAATCTTAAGACTTGATGAAGCAAGACAGGCACCATTGGTTGAGATTCTGCTCGTGTATTTATGGTGATAGGTTCTTTACCTCAAAACTACATTAAATCACATTTTATTTGTCACATACACATGGTTAGCAGATGTTAATGCAAGTGTAGCGAAATGCTTGTGCTTCTAGTTCCGACCGTGCAGTAATATCTAACAAGTAATCTAACCATTTCACAACAACTACCTTATACACACACACAAGTGTAAAGGAATGAATAAGAATATGTATATATAAATATATAGATGAATGATGGTTGTGCAGCATAGACAAGATGCAGTAGATGGTATAGAGTACAGTATATACGTATGAGATGAGTAATGTAGGATATGTAAACATTATTTGAAGCGGCATTGTTTAAAGTGACTAGTGATACATTTATTACATCCAATTTTTAATTATTAAAGTGGCTAGGGATTCGAGTCAGTATGTTGGCAGCAGCCACTCAATGTTAGTGATGGCTGTTTAACAGTCCGATGGCCTTGAGAGAAGCTGTTTTTCCAGTCTCTCGGTCCCTGCTTTGATGCACCTGTAATGACTTCACCTTCTGGATGATAGCGGGGTGAACAGGCAGTGGCTCGGGTGGTTGTTGTCCTTGATGATCTTTTTGGCCTTCCTGTGACATCGGGTGGTGTAGGTGTCCTGGAGGGCAGGTAGTTTGCTCCCGGTGATGCGTTGTGCAGACCTCACTACCCTCTGGAGAGCCTTACGGTTGTGGGTGGAGCAGTTGCCGTACCAGGCGGTGATACAGCCCGACAGGATGCTCTCGATTGTGCATCTGTAAAAGCTTGAGTGTTTTCGGTGACATGCCAAATATCTTCAGCCTTCTGAGGTTGAAGAGGCACTGCTGCACCTTCTTCACCACACCGTCTGTGTGGGTTGACCATTTCAGTTTGTCCGTGATGTGTACGCCTAGGAACTCAAACTTTCCACCTTCTCCACTAATGTCCCGTCGATGTGGACAGAGGAGTGCTCCCTCTGCTGTTTCCTGAAGTCCCCGATCATCTCCTTTGTTTTCTTGACGTTGAGTGGGAGGTTATTTTCCTGACACCACACTCCGAGGGCCCTCACCTCCTCCTTGTAGGCAGTCTCGTCGTTGTTGGTAATCAAGCCTACCACTAGAGTCATCTGCAGACTTGAAGGAGAGGGCTGAGAACGCACCATTGTGGGGCCACAGTGTTGAGGATCAGCGGGGTGGAGATGTTGTTTCCTATCCTCACCACCTGGTGGGCGGCCTGTCAGGAAGTCCAGGACCCAGTTGCACAGGGCGGGGTTGAGACCCAGGGTCTTGAGCTTAATGTTGAGTAGAGAGGGTACTACGGTGTTAAATGCTGAGCTGTAATTGATTAACAGAATTCTTACATAGGTATTCCTCTTGTCCAGATGGGTTAGGGCAGTATGCAGTGTGGTTGCGATTGCGTCATCTGTGGACCTATTGGGGCGGTAAGCAAATTGGAGTAGGTCTAGGGTGTCAGGTAGGGTGAAGGTGATATGATCCTTGACTAGTCTCTCAAAGCACTTCATGATGACAGACGTGAGTGCTACGGGTCGATAGTCGTTTAGCTCAGTTACCTTAGCTTCCTTGGGAACAGGAACCATGGTGGCCCTCTTGAAGCATGTGGGAACAGCAGCCTGGGATAGGGATTGATTGAATATGTCCATAAACACACCAGCCAGCTGGTCTGCGCGTACTCAGAGGACACGGCTAGGGATGCCGTCTGGGCCGGCAGCCTTGTCAGGGTTAACACGTTTAAATGTTTTACTCATGTTGGCCGCGGTGAAGGAGATGCCGCAGACGTCCATGTCTGCGACGGGGCTGGTTTTCTTTTTGTAATCCGTGATTGACTGTAGACCCTGCCACATACTTCTCGTGTCTGAGCCGTTGAATTGCGACTTTACTTTGTCTCTATACTGACGCTTAGCTTGTTTGATTGCCTTGTGGAGGGAATAGCTACACTGTTTGTATTCGGTCATTTTCCCAGTCGTCTTGCCATGATTAAAAACAGTGGTTCGCACTTTCAGTTTTGCGCGAATGCTGTAATCAATCCACGGTTTCTGATTGGGGAAGGTTTCAATAGTCACTGTGGTTACAACATCACCGATGCACTTGGTAATAAACTCGCTCACCGAATCAGCGCATACATCTATGTTGTTGTCCGAGGCTGTCCGGAACATATCCCAGTCCACGTGATCTTGAAGCGTGGAATCCGATTGGTCGGACCAGCGTTGAACAGACCTGAGCACGGGCATTTCCTATTTTAGTTTCCGTCTATAGGCTGGGAGCAACAAAATGGAGTCGGAGTCAGATTTTCCGAAAGGAGGGCGAGGGAGAGTAGCAATGATCCAGAATACTGCCAGCCCGGGTTGCGCATTCAATACCTTGATAAAACAAGGCTCCCTAAATTTCAAATTAGCTTTGTTAAAATCCCCAGCTACAATAAATGCAGCCTCAACATATGTGGTTTACAGTTTATATAGAGTCCAATTAAGTTCTTTCAGGGCCATCGAGGTGTTTGCTTGAGGAGGGATATACATGGCTGTGATTATAATCGAAGAGAATTCTCTTGGTAGATAATGCGGTCGGCATTTGATTGTAAGGAATTCTAGGTCAGGTGAACAAAAGGACTAGGGTTCCTGTATGTTGTTATGATCACACCACAACTTGCTAATCATGACACGGAACCCAAACCGGCTATGCATGTGCGCCATCGTGCATAAATGTATTTTGTCCCCCCACACCAAACGCGATCACGACACGCAGGTTAAAATATCAAAACAAACTCTGAACCAATTACATTCATTTGGGGACAGGTCGAAAAGCATTAAACATGTATGGCAATTTAGCTAGCTAGCTTGCACCTGATAGCTAATTTGTCCTATTTAGCTAGCTTGCTGTTGCTAGCTAATTTGTCCTGGGATATAAACATTGAGTTGTTATTTTACCTGAAATGCACAAGGTCCTCTACTCCGACAATTAATCCACATATAAAACGGTCAACCGAATCGTTTCTAGTCATCTCTCCTCCTTCCAGGTTTTTACATCTTTGAACTTATATGGTGATTGGCATCTAAACTTTCATAGTATTACCACAACGACCGGCAACAAAGTTCATCTTTCAATCACCCACGTGGGTATAACCAATGAGGAGATGGCACGTGGGTACCTGCTTCTATAAACCAATTATGAGATGGGAGAGGCAGGACTTGCAGCGCGATCTGCGTCAGAAATAGGAATGACTTCTATTTTAGCCCTTGGCAACGCAGACGCTTGTTGATGCTTGCAGGCAGTGTGGGTGCAATAATTGAATAACATAGATTCCTACATTTATTTTGCTCACGAGCGGTGTAGTCTGGGTATAAGGCATACACCCCCCCCCCCTTCTTACCAGAGAAATGTTTGTTTCTGTCGGCGCGATGCATGAAGAATCCGGGTGGCTGTACCGACTCTGATAACGTATCCCGAGTGAGCCATGTTTCCGTGAAACAGAGAATGTCACCATCTCTGATGTCTCTCTGGAAGGCAACCCTTGCTCGAATTTCATCTACCTTGTTGTCAATAGACTGGACATTGGCGATTAGTATACTCGGGAGCGATGTGCCCGTCTCCGGAGCCTGACCAGAAGACCACTCCGTCTGCCCCTTCTGTGGAGCTGCTGTTTTGGGACGCCTAATTGGATCTGATCCATTGTCCTCGGTGGTGGTCCAAACAGAGGATTCACTTCGGGAAAGTCGTATTCCTGGTCGTAATGTTGCTCTTCTATCCAATAGTTCTTCCTGGCTGTATGTAATAACACTTGAGATTTCCTGGGCTAACAATGTAAGAAATAATAAATTCAAAAAATCTAAATACTGCATAGTTTCCTAAGAACGCAAAGCGAGGCGGCCATCTCTGTCAGGGCAATCTATTAATGTTCAGTGCACTCAGAAGGTATTCAGACCTCTTGAATTTTTCCAAATGTCATTACGTTATAGCCTTATTCGAAAATTGATTAAATAAAAAAAAATCCTCAATCTACACACACCTCCCCATAATGACAAATCAGAAACAGGTTTTGAGAAATGTTTTAACATTTCTGCAGCATTGAAGATCCAAGAATACAGTGGACTCCATCACTCTTAAATGGAAGAAATGTGGAACCACCAAGACTCTTCTTAGAGCTGGCCGCCATGCCAAACTGAGCAATCGGGGGAGAAGGGCCTTGGTCAGGAAGGTGAGCAACAACCCAATGGTCACTCTGACAGAGCTCCTATGTGGAGATGGGAGAACCTTCCAGAAAGACAACCATCTCTACAGCCCTCCACCAATCAGGCCTTGCAGGTAGAGTGGCCAGACAAAAGCCACTCCTCAGTAAAAAAGGCACATGACAGTCCGCTTGGAGTTTTCCCAAAAGGCACCTAAACAAGATTCTCTGGTCTGATGAAACTAAGATTGAACTCTTGGCCTGAATGCCAACCGTCACGTCACGTCAGGCACCGCTCATAACCTGGCCAATACCATCCATACGGTGGCAGCATCATGCTGTGGGGATGTTTTTCAGCGGCAGGGACTGGGAGACAAGTCAGGATTGAGGGAAAGATGAACGGAGCAAAATACAGAGAGAGATCCTTGATGAAAACCACTTCTAGAGCGCTCAGGACCTCAGACTGGGGCGAAGGTTCAACTTCCAACAGGGCAACGACCCTAAGCACACAACCAAGGAGTACAAATGTAAAACTTCAGTTTTTTTTGTGTGTGTGTGTGTGTGTGTATGTATGTATGTATATGCAAAAAAAATCTAAAAACCTGTTTTTGCTTTGTCATTATGAGGTAGTGTGTGTGTGGAAAAGTAAAGGTGTCTGAATAGATTCTGATTGCACTGTATATCCAATACACTCTTCAAAACAACACATTTCATGGGGCTTTCTATGAAACCACAATCCTTCACACAACCTCCAATATATGAGTTAATATAACAGTTTGTGGTGAATTGGCACAGAGGTTAATGTTTATGCGGGGGAAAAATTGTGTTTTCTCAATGACATTCAAATCAGCATTGAAAAAAGGCACAAGTTTACATTTGTTCAAGTCTGACCATAAATCAGAGACTACTATGATGACACACCAAATGTGTTTGATGGATCGCGGGAAAAGAGCAAGAACAGGCTTTTGTAGAACATGCTTTTGTAGGCTACAGCCCAAGCCATGTCTTCCAATGGTGAGACTGCCTTCAGCATCAAAAGATTATCCAACTTGATTAAACGCTTGGAGGTAAGGATAACAGCGGTGGTGTAGTCTATGGCGATACGGATATCACTTACTATTGATATCTACATTGCTACATTGATGTGAATCACACTGCTGCTCTGTCATTTTTCTATTTGCGCCTTACGGATTGTGGATGGCTGTTCACAAATCTAAATGTGTATTTGAACCCAATAATTGTTAAATTCAAAAAGTCTAAGCTGCCTATCAATCATTGTTTTTGAAACCAGTGAACAGCCAGTAAAAAAATGCACTCTTGCAACAGCTGCATAACGCAGATCCCAGCCTATGGAATAAAAGTGAGGCATTTACTGCTCAATCTAATTAATGCTAAAGGACACATGCTCAAACTCGCACACTTTTGATTGCTACTTTAAGTCTCTCTAGTTCCTACATCCATTTTTAGACTTTGTAATGGAATATCTACATAGGCGTACAGAGGCCCATTATCACAAACCATGACTCCTGTGTTCCAATGGCACGTTGTGTTAGCTTATCCAAGGTTATCATTTTAAAAATCTAATTGATCATTAGAATTAAGAAGTCTACATAACCAACCCATTAAGTAAAATGTAACATCCATATATGGCCAGCTATGTAAAGTTTAACATGGATTTATCCTGCAATTGGTAGCATACATTTCTGTCTTCTTCTAATGCCTCAAACGCTACGGGATCGGTGAATTTCTCTTGAATTTCAAAGATGAGAATATGCATACCCTTGCTTCAGGTCCTGAGCTACAGGCAGTTAGATTTGGGTATGTCATTTTAGGCAAAAATTTGAGAACAAAATGGTGTCCAATCCTTAAGAGGCTGTTATGGGGGAAGTAATCTAAAAGTAACGGAATGTAATCAGATTATGTTACTGAGTTTGGGTAATCCAAAAGTTACATTACCGATTACAATTTGACAGGTAACTAGTAATGGATTACATTTAGAAAGTAACCTACCCAACCCTGGCAACAAGTCACATGCTAGAGAGGGCTGCAGGACAAGAACCTCTCATGTTATACATGACCTGGAGAAATAACACCCCCCCCCCCCCTTCTCAAGGCCACCTGACATCAGTCTTTTGCTAATGGATGTTGAAAGCAGATAAATGAACAAGGTATTTCACTTTGTCCTTGTTTAAGGAAGAACACAACAGCATGGTTAAAAACAAACTGGGAATAAACATTATCCATCAAAGGGTCAGATGTTCCTTTTGAATATACATTATGTTGCTCTGATCACTAACTCAGTCCTCTTTCCATTCAAAATATAACAAAAACTAGCTGTGCTTTAATTTGGTTGGTAGCAGTAGCACACAAAAGAGACGGGCGCTTAATTTCTGGCCAATCCAACCCATAGTCAACATACGCAGCATTCCCCCAGGATCACATTGCACACAGAGGGCGTATATGATAGGTTCTAAAAGGTGAACCGTTCCACTGACACCAACAATCAAATCCCTGGATTCCACATGGATGGAATGGAAACCCGGATTACGACAAAACTGTTTTCTGACAAACAGACCCAACCTTCTGACAGGATGCAGTGCTCCACAGGGCTTTGATTTGGGCCAGTCAAAAGTTTCCATCCACCCTCTCTCAAGCCATGCAGCTAATGAGGATCAATACGAAGTTGGTGAGGAAAATGCTGTTTGGTTGGTTTTAAAATGTAAGCCTTTAAAGACTGCTGGTACTGTATTTTGGCCCTACTCCAAAGGATAGAGACTTGGTCAGCAGTTACAACTAGTTGAATATCTTATAGCATTGATCAAGACTTAAGGGGAGAGGGAAAAAAGGAAGTGAATTCCACAGGACATAGAGGAAAGAGATACACTGACCCACCTGCTTTAAAATAACCAGCCATGGGGTCATGCTATAAAACCATGTCATTAACATCTTTGCAAGAAATGTATACTTTTTTGGCTTAAGGAGCGGTTGTCACACATGGGCTAAAAATGACATAGAAGCCTTGATTAGAGGTCGACCGATTATGATTTTTTAACACTGATACCGATTATTGGAGGACCAAAAAAGCTGATAGCGATTAATTGGACGATTTAAAAATATATATATTTGTAATAATGACAATTACAACAATACTGAATGAACACTTATTTTAACTTCATATTATACATCAATAAAATCTATTTAGCACTCAAATAAAATGAAACAGTTTCAATTTGGTTTAAATAATGTAAAAACAAAGTGTTGGAGAAGAAAGTAAAAGTGCAATATGTGCCATGTAAAAAAACCTAACGTTTAAGTTCCTTGCTCAGAACATGAGAACATATGAAAGCTGGTGGTTCCTTTAATATTCCAAGGTAAAAAGTTTTAGGTTGAGGTTATTATATGAATTATAGGACAATTTCTCTCTATACAATTTGTGTTTCATATACCTTTGACTATTGGATGTTCTTATAGGCACTTTAGTATTGCCAGTGTAACAGTATAGCTTCTGTCCCTCTCCTCGCCCCTACCTGGGCTCGAACCAGGAACACATCGACAACAGCCACCCTCGAAGCAGCGTTACCCATCGCACCACAAAAACCCCTCTGCAAGGGGAACAACCACTCCAAGTCTCAGAGCAAGTGACGTTTGAAACGCTATTAGTGCGCACCCCGCTTACTAGCTAACCATTTCACATCGGTTACACCAGCCTAATCTCGGGAGTTAATAGGCTTGATGTCATAAACAGCTCAATGCTTGAAGCACAGCGACGAGCTGCTGGCAAAACGCACGAAAGTGCTGTTTGAACGAATGCTTACGAGCCTGCTGGTGCCTACCATCGCTCAGTCAGACTGCTCTATCAAATCATAGACTTAATTATAACATATTAACACACAGAAATACGAGCCTTAGGTCATTAATATGGTCGAATCCGGAAACTATCATCTCAAAAACAAAACGTTTATTCTTTCAGTGAAATACGGAACCGTGCCGGGTGGCATCCATAAGTCTAAATATTCCTGTTACATTGCACAACCTTCAATGTTATGTCATAATTACGTAAAATTCTGGCAAATTAGGCAGCCCAAACTGTTGCATATACACTGACTCTGCGTGCAATGAACGCAAGAGAAGTGACACAATTTCACCTGGTTAATTTTGCCTGCTAACCTGGATTTCTTTTAGCAAAATATGCAGGTTGAAAAATATGTACTTCTGTGTATTGATTTTAAGAAAGGCATTGATGTTTATGGTTAGGTACAGTCGTGCAACGATTGTGCTTTTTTCGCAAATGCGCTTTTGTTAAATCATCCCCCGTTTGGCGAAGTTGGCTGTCTTTGGTTAGGAAGAAATAGTCTTCACAGAGTTTGTAACGAGCCAGGTTAGCAGGCAATATTAACTAAATATGCAGGTTTAAAAATATATACTTGTGTATTGATTTTAAGAAAGGTATGGATGTTTATGGTTAGGTACACATTGGAGCAAGACAGACCTTTTTCGCGACTATGCACCGCATCGATTATATGCAACGCAGGACACGCTAGATAAACTAGTAATATCATCAACCATGTGTAGTTAACTAGTGATTATGAATGATCAATTGTTTTTTATAAGATAAGTTTAATGCTAGCTAGCAACTTACCCTGGCTTCTTACTGCATTCGTGTAACAGGCAGTCTCCTCGTGGAGTGCAATGTAATCAGAGCGTTGGACTAGTTAACTGTAAGGTTGCAAGATTGAATCCCCTGAGCTGACAAGGTAAAAATCTGTCATTCTGCCCCTGAACAAGGCAGTTAACCCACCGTTCCTAGGCCATCATTGAAAATAAGAATCTGTTAACTGACTTGCCTAGTTATATAAAATTATAAATAAAGGTGTAAAAAAATAATAAATCGGCCAAATTGGTGTCCAAAAATACCTATATGCGATTGTTATGAAAACTTGAAATCGACCCTAATTAATCGGCGATTCCGATTAATCAGTCAACCTCTAGGCTTGATGCAGAATGTTATTATGTTAATGACATCCAACAATCTCTAACATTTTGTTGGCAAGTTCATGAGCAATGGAGGAAATACAAAATTGACATAGGGTTGTGGGTGTGGAGAGCAATGACTATAGTGGGGAGGGGGGTGTGTGTTGCATGTGAGACATGTTAACCAAACCATTACAAAAGCAAATTATATTTAAGCAATTTAAATAAGAGCAGGGGAATACTGACTCAGGACTACAGGAACACAGCAGCAACAGTTAGGCCTAGCTGACAGTGAGGCTGTCCTTCTGTCCAAAGCTAATTAATCGGATCAGAGGGGACCCCCATCACCCCCAATGCTTTGACTTGTCTTGCAACTCGGAGCAAGGAGGTGGGGTTAGCTGGCTGCTGCCTGCGCGCCTAAAAAACACTTTACCCCATGTAGCAAACTGTACACACACACACTAACAAATATTAGCTAGATCTGAAACCGATCAGACAAAAACAACAACCACGTGCGTGTTGGATGCAATAAATATAAACACGACAGGAGACGCAAGAACACGACTCATTTTAGTAGCTAGTATAGATTAGAAAAGAGATAACTAGCTAACCAACCATCATCATAAATGGTCAGTGTCAGACCATTTAACGATAGCTTAGCTAGCTAGTCAGCCATCGGGCTATATTGAGACACCCAGCAACAGGTTAAATATTTAACATTGTCTTAGCAAACACTTATTTGATATAGTAGAAGTAATGCTTATTGACACCAACTAGCTACCTTACGGCCTAGTGACATAGCTACATGATGAGTGGCAAAGAACATGGCTTTAATGAGTAACGTTATGTTCCTTTAGTTCATTACTGACTGGGCTAGTCATCATCCCAACTCAACACTCTCGATAACGTTAGAATGATATCTAAGATAGCTAACTAAAGAAGCCGGTGTTTAAAATTGCTGCTATCCATAATCATGGTGCTGAAATACAAAATGACCAAACGACATCCTAGCGACATGAGCTTACTACTGTTAGCTAATGTGTGCTTCACTTGTTTACAATGTGAACGTAGCTAATTTTTTTAACCAGCACAATAAATGCAATACAATTGTTTGTCTATCTGTAAATAGCGAGATTTGGAGTCGTGATTTTCCAGGTAACCGTCCACGTTGGATTGCATCTGTGTGTGTTTAGATGCTAGCTAGCTTGGTAGCGAATAGTTAAGTGTGACTGCAAGTTTACAATCTATTGCATCAATTACTGTATTCACCTCGTCCGCCATTGCATGCACTTGCCACAGCTATAAACCGAAGCGTGCTGCTGGTGGTGAGCAAGAAAACAGCCTCGAACTGTCTTTCTAGCTAGCTCTCAAACATCACGTTAGCTGGCGCCAATGATCCTGTTGTCAGGTTGGTTAGCTCAGTAGCTAGTTTGATTTGCGATTACGGTGTGGATAATTTGTTTTTCGAGTTTGAGACAGTTGTGGTCATTTGACCATTTCAATAATACTATACAGGTATTTGTTAACAAATGTGTTTGGTTGACAGTTTTTCATAATTCATTATCAGACTAGAGAATCCGCACGCGTATCCTCTGGTCTTCTTCCCACTTAGGAATGATTGCCTCTCGCCCTACGGGTGCGGCCTGTGCTCAGGGAAGGTCCACGGACTCACCTCGGTGGGTTGGCTGATCTCGAACAGGTCAAGCCGGTTGGCGTTCCAGTGGTTAATGATATCGGCTAGTTTCCGCCGCTCCTCCTCCCTGCTCCCCGACATTCTGAATCCCGAATGACTCTCTACTGAAGAAAAATCCCCTTACAGCGATAAAAAAAAAAAAAAGCCTCTGATCCGATAACTTCACGAAAAAAATGCACCCAGGATCTGGGTTCTATACCGTTCGAGTGTTTCGCTGTCACCGGTAGCTGTACCTCTTGCGGACCGCTCCTGCTGTTTCCGCGTTCTCCTCTCTCGCTTACCGCACCCGGTTCTCTCTCCCAGGGAAGCAAATGGGACTATTTCAGCGCGCGCTCACGCCCTTACAATTTGCCCTGCACGAGCACAACAGTGATGTGTGCCTTTCCCTGCGTTAACTAGTTCGACTCCAGTACAGTGTCCAGTCAATACAATAAATATATAAACATTTCAATTGTCATTTGAGAATGGTCAATGAAACTTTGTAAATTCACAGACAGGTCATTGTATTTTACTGTAATTTAATGACTACTGAATCTTTTCAGGAAAATATGACGTATTTGTGTAAATTGTCATCTAATTCTATGTAATCTAAAATGACAGTTGGCCTATGTGTTTTATCAAGTAAACAAGCATTGAAGGGAACCCTGTCTCCCTCCTGGTCCCCAAACAGATCTGAGTCAGCAGGTTGAACAATATGGTTGAATGTCACACTGGCTACCATGGCAATGCCATCATCCTGTGACCACACCCACTGAGACTCTGAAGTAAGTTTGGTACAATGATCTAGACTAAAAGCGTTGGAAAGGTCAGCATTGAATAAACCTCTTGCTTTAGTGTGTGCTGTAATTGTCAGACAGGATAATGTCATGTTGAATGGGATCATAAAAATTGGGATGAACAGAGCTTTGGCTCATGTCTGTGTGGCCTATCCGGCGTAGCTTTCGCTCCTGTGCTCATGCGAAAGTGGAAGGGCCATGGGGCGTGCACAGTCAGACAGCATCACATTAGACCTGACGAGCCCAGCTGTGCAGTCCTGGGCAGCAGTCAAGTCAATGAGGCAGGCAGGGCTACTGTGGCCACTGACAGAATATGAGTTCATTTACATCATTACATTGCGTCAGTACTGGGCTGCCTGCGTGCTAAGGCTATATGGGCACACATGGCTGGGCACGATACAGCTAAGTAGAGTCTATACCATCCTACAGAGCAAGACAAAGCATTTTTATACCAGGGCCAGGGGATAGAGTAGAAATCAGAGGATAAATGGATGTTTTCTGTCTACTAAGATAGTACTTTACTCTTCATCTAAGAGGACATCTAAATGCACCAATCATTCCATCAGACACAAGTAAATAAAGACAAGGTCAGTCAGTAACATTCAGTTGGACATATATTGTGAATGAAAATTACTATGGTTTAGTCCATCTTAATTTCTGTTTTTACCTTGTAACTGACTACTTTTGCTTTGTGCCATTTTACTGAGCTGATGAATGCTTGTGCTAGCATGGCTCTTTTTGCAGAGGTGTGATTTCACCTCCCACCATTTTATATCTATATCAGGGGACACATTTCACACCATAATGGAATTTCAATTATCACAATTAAATTAGCCTTATCCCTAGCCTGGCCAACAGAGGGAGATATGTGTGTTGGAAAACTGGAGTGTGTTGAGTTCAACAGAACAGTGTGCAACGTTTAATTCAAAGGAAATGGTACTGAACGACCAGTTGGAGAATGGTGGGATTATGTTTACCCAGAGAGTGATTGTGCATGCTGTGTGCTGCAGGATAAATGTGTTTTAAAATGATCACACCCATATTGATCAGGCCACACATCTCCACACCCATGGAATGGGAGAAAGCATACCTCAACGGTTATTAATTACTGCAGTGGGCTAAATCAGGGTCACGCAGAGTGTTTCTTGGTAGTCTTAAACAAATATACTGTGAAACAAAAGTACACACCTCATACACATGGCTATGGGCTTAAAAAAATAAGACATTTCAGATATAGAGTTGAAATGTATTAAATGTTGAGTTTGCATCCCGATATTACACTGGAAATACTGGATTTATTAATTATGAATTAATTAATTAATAATTAATTAATTTAAAAAATATACCATTCGACCCTTGAAGCCATTAGGTCATTTGACTGCAGGAAACAGAACGGTCCATACCGTTTAGGGGAAACGTGTGTAATTCAGTATAAACCATCATGCAACATAGAAAAAGTTGAACCAAACTGAATGCATCCCTGGGGAAATGTTTAGATATTAGATGCAAAGGACATGTTACTGTATACAGTATATTTAATGTTGTCAACATGTATGCAAAATATCATCAAAAGAATAGCTAACCTAAAATTGACAAAGGCAAATAACATTTTCTATGTCACCATGGTACTAAACAGCAATAATGTGTCATCACAACTTAAACAAGTCACATTCTGCTGATTGAGTTGACTTCTCCACCATCCCAAAGGTTGTGCAGATGTCTTGGAAAAGTGTAACAGTGGCTAGATTTTGTTATTGGGTGTGAAAACACACTGTCAAATGAATTGCGTCCCCGAAAAAGGAACCTCTCACAGACGTGATGAATTTCACATTTGAGATCAGCCTACCAAACAAATACACAACACACTTAAGGTTAGAGAGAGGCTCTCTTGACTTTATTCAAGTTCAACTGTACACTGGAGAAGACACATTTACCCTGAGAATCAGAACAGTCTTTATTACAGCCATATTCTAGATGTCAGGAGGAAGGTCTCAATCAAGGTGTGACCTTGGAGTGGCCAATACATTAATCAGCTGCAGCACCAGCAATATAATGGTGTTTTTTACAGTGACAGTGTCCTTTGAGACCTCTCTCTCAACCCTGTGCCATCCTGTTACGTGTCACACCAAAGAGGCTTAGATTGGAACAGCTCCAGCCAAGGTGTCGAGGCAGACAGGGCTGTATAAATATTTGCTCTGGCAGAGTTTGGATTTGATGGTCAAAATGGCAACTGTTGACAGTGAATGCACAGTATACTCAAAATACTGAATGTAACACCTGAGCAAGAATAGGTCAGTCAGGTCAATATAGATGCCTATGAATCGTACTTTTGATAAAGAAACAATTTATAAAGTACATAGCTATTTTAAGAAAAAAGTCAACCAAAACTCCCTCATCAACCTGCTGTAAGCATGGGCATGCAGTTGAAGTTTGTTATTGTTGCCATGGCGCAGGTGTTGTGCGGAGGAGTCGGGTAATTATGTCATGGCCTTCAGGCAGTGAGAAATACAAATCATTCACATTTGTTTACACTAATAAGGACCTAAGAGAGTGGAGAGGAGTTTGGAGAAACATTTGCATTTAAGCAAAGGTACAGTAAAAAATCACATTACTTGTGAAATATTAGCTCTTTAAAACATATAAATATTTAGGGGAAAGGTGTACCTATTCCCACTGTCATCATTTTAAGGATGCTGAAACACTACTGTATTCTGTATACTACTGTGTACTACTGTATACACTCTGTGCTGTATTCTGTGGCCACTGAGGTGGAGACATACTGTATAACCCCAGACCGGAAGTTATCTGCTAATATGGTTTCCTGCTGTGGTTTTAACTTCTACTGTGTCAGACAGAACTTTTTCAGTTCAGTATATACTTCCACACATATTTAGTCATTCTGAATAGGTTTACAGTAGGTTATCAACAACTCAATGGTTAATAGCCTACTTTTGGTTAATACTTTCACTATGTGAAATGCTCAGGAATTTATATTTAAAAAGTTAAACCTAAATTAATTCAAAAAGTTTTAGATATGAGGCTTTAGATATGAGGCTTGTGCTTTGAAAGACTGACCCCATTCAAAGCCAGTTTAAAGTTACAGGAAGTCAGCCTTGCCATAATAGAAGACTTTGAGCCCACAGGAAGGTGCTGCCTCCACAACTGCTACATATAGATTAATTGTCTCCTTGGCACCACACTGGACAATAGGACATCAATCAAGGAGCACAAAAAGGAGTCTGTGGTGGAGCCCTGCCAAGCTGCTAATAAAGATACAGTAGACTAGACAGTGCATATTGATGAGGGCATCATGGGTAGTGTTTCTGGTTCACAGAGCAATGGCCCTCCTGTCGTATTGCTCTTATTGGTCCAGTAGGGGAGGCAACCAATGAGAGGCCATCTTGCTCTGCAGTTCCGTTCCAGTTCCATTGTGTAGACAGATATACAACATTATACAGTACTATTGTTCCAGATTAAATCATTTGAATATGACAGATTACATTTTAATCTAAAATGGTAAAGTACTTAGTAAAATTGATTATTTGGTTATTCATTTTCTAAATCAATGTTGCCTTTCTTCTGTGAGTGTTTTGCAGCTTCTCTTTGACACAACCAGGACATCTCAGTTAAATTACTGCTTGTACAAAACCGAAGCTTTATAACATTTAGATAAAAATCCCCTTGAAGGCCTTAAGGACAGTCATTCATATAGCCAGCTCTTGCATATGTCCTTTAGAATAGCAGACTGAGGCTACGCTCTCATCTTCATTTCCATGGTGACATCATATGAATATAACCCCCCAGCAATTTGTTACGAGAGCTTTACAAATGAGCTTCAACAGAGAATTCATTCATGGAAAATGTGGCTCTCCGCAGTAGTCAGTGTTTTTGTGAGCAGAAACATAAAACTACAGTAATGACTACTGTACTACTGTTTGTTTTGAAGTAGCTAGCTAGCTGATTAAGGCTGAGAACAATGTCTCTGTTCCTGGTCAGTGTACTAAACATCAGTCTGTCATGGGAGAGGAAGAATGGAATTCATTAGATTGGATAAAATAAGATGAAACAACCATGTGAAACCATAACTCACAAGGAGAGGTCATAGGGAGAATGAAGTACACACAGGCACACACACACACGGACACGCACACAAACACACAACACACACACACCCACACACAATTACATCACTCATGATTGCTCCCACATGAAAAAAATATTGTAGTATTTACTGTAGTATACTATATTGTTTTTGCGGATTGTAGTATATTGTAGTATTTACTGTAGTGTTTTTGCAGCATGTACAATACTGTAGTATAGTTTTTGCAAACATTACTGTTGTATTTACTATAGTGTTTTTGCTTTATTATCTTTGACATAGAAGCGGAGACTTTCTCATTCAGGAAACCTACTGGAGAAATACTAAAAGAGCAAATTTGACATAACCTGTAGGTAGGACTGGGGTCTGAACGGATAGCTCAGAGCTTCTGCTCTTTTCTATAACCTGTAGGGAACACAATATATGGTCTATACATGGCATCTAATTTTCACAGTTATGGGTGACACCAGTTGAGATATGGGGGAGGGGAATGGGAAGGGTATATACAAATTAAATACTGTAGTATTTACTATTGTTTAAAAAAAGTGTAGGGATTTTGCTGACTGTAGTGTTTTTGCAGACATCACTATAGTATTTACTATAGTATTCTACAGTATACTACAAAATTCTATAATAAGTACACATGATCGAGGGATACTACAGTGTGTAGTATAGTATTTTTTTATTTTTTTTATTTTTTTATTTCACCTTTATTTAACCAGGTAGGCTAGTTGAGAACAAGTTCTCATTTGCAACTGCGACCTGTCCAAGATAAAGCATAGCAGTGTGAACAGACAACACAGAGTTACACATGGAGTAAACAATTGACAAGTCAGTAACACAGTAGAAAAAAAAAGGGGAGTCTATATACATTGTGTGCAAAAGGCATGAGGAGGTAGGCGAATAATTAAAATTTTGCAGATTAACACTGGAGTGATAAATGATCAGATGGTCATGTGCAGGTAGAGATACTGGTGTGCAAAAGAGCAGAAAAGTAAATAAATAAAAACAGTATGGGGATGAGGTAGGTAAAAATGGGTGGGCTGTTAACCGATAGACTATGTACAGCTGCAGCATTCAGTTAGCTGCTCAGATAGCAGATGTTTGAAGTTGGTGAGGGAGATAAAAGTCTCCAACTTCAGCGATTTTTGCAGTTCGTTCCAGTCACAGGCAGCAGAGAACTGGAACGAAAGGCGGCCAAATGAGGTGTTGGCTTTAGGAATGATCAGTGAGACACACCTGCTGGAGCGCGTGCTACGGGTGGGTGTTGCCATCGTGACCAGTGAACTGAGATAAGGCGGAGCTTTACCTAGCATGGACTTGTAGATGACCTGGAGCCAGTGGGTCTGGCGACGAATATGTAGCGAGGGCCAGCCGACTAGAGCATACAAGTCGCAGTGGTGGGTGGTATAAGGTGCTTTAGTGACAAAACGGATGGCACTGTGATAAACTGCATCCAGTTTGCTGAGTAGAGTGTTGGAAGCAATTTTGTAGATGACATCGCCGAAGTCGAGGATCGGTAGGATAGTCAGTTTTACTAGGATAAGTTTGGCGGCGTGAGTGAAGGAGGCTTTGTTGCGGAATAGAAAGCCGACTCTTGATTTGATTTTCGATTGGAGATGTTTGATATGAGTCTGGAAGGAGAGTTTGCAGTCTAGCCAGACACCTAGGTACTTATAGATGTCCACATATTCAAGGTCGGAACCATCCAGGGTGGTGATGCTGGTCAGGCATGCGGGTGCAGGCAGCGAACGGTTGAAAAGCATGCATTTGGTTTTACTAGCGTTTAAGAGCAGTTGGAGGCCACGGAAGGAGTGTTGTATGGCATTGAAGCTCGTTTGGAGGTTAGATAGCACAGTGTCCAAGAACGGGCCGGAAGTATATAAAATGGTGTCGTCTGCTAAACTAAAGTTTACTATTGAATTCTATAGTAAATACTGTAGTATTCTGTAAACTGTAATGTGTTTCCATGTGGGCTGTCATACCGGACTATGAAGACAGATAATATAGGAGGCTGTGTTAGCTGGAATTTCCATTTGGAGCAGACGAATGGGTTGGGTTACCTACAGCTGTAGAATGGGAAACAAAACGAGAAACAATGTGGAACATCTTTTTTTTTTTGTCTTGCTGAGCTACCCTTACCATCTGTAAGTCATAGAACAGAAACCGAAAGAGACTCATTACCAGTGAGTCGTTTTTACCTGTGTCTGCCAGTGCCACCCACACATTTAACATTCTTTACAGAAGGAGGAGGAGGAGAGAGGGGCTAAATATCACATATGGTTTGTGGTGTCCAGTTCCATTTGTGGAGTAAGGGAGGGCAGTAATCTGGAAGGGTGCCTGGTATTAGAGAGGAGGTAGAGTACAGTTGGCACTAAGACCAGAGGTGAGGAATGGGTATCTCGGGTCAATTTGTGGAGTAAGGGAGGGCAGTAATCTGGAAGAGACGTTACTACCCAGAATGCCTGGTATTAGAGTGGAAGTACAGTACAGTTGGCACTAAGACCAGAGGTGAGGAATGGGTATCTCGGGTCAATTTGTGGAGTAAGGGAGGGCAGTAATCTGGAAGAGACGTTACTACCCAGAATGCCTGGTATTAGAGAGGAGGTAGAGTACAGTTGGCACTAAGACCAGAGGTGAGGAATGGGTATCTCGGGTCAATTTGTGTAGTAAAGCATTATCTGACCTTCACTTCTTACTCTCCTCAAATTGCAAATGGATGGGATTAGTGCTCGCAATGATCAGTAGCTAAATGTGAGCCGTTTAGCACCATAAATGTGATATTATAAAATAGGATGGGAAACAATAAGAACTGACAAGGCAAAGAGGGCAATTACCTATTATGACAGTATGAAAAATAGTCTACTTAAATGTGCGCTATGTTATCAAGAAAGACAATAAAGTCTTAGTCGGACAGCTGAAAGGACTTTGAGGGATTGGATGTTCTAAAATTGGTGAGACTTTTAAAAATTCTCCAGTGGCTTCTTCTCAACTGACAAACCTGAGAGAACAGATGCAGCAAAGCTGCCTGGTTCCATTACCCAGGGACGCCGTGAGAAGGACACAGTGGTAAGATGTGGGGAGAGTCACAGCCCCAAACACTAATCTGAAGATCATTCCATTGTTCTAAGAGGCCAGACTGTAGCAGACAAGGCGTTGAACGGTAGGTAGTGCAACCATACACAGTGACATTTGGAAGGAACATGGCTTAAAAAGGTGAAACACTAGTACAGAGTAGGAGTGATGAATTCTTTATGAAATGGTGGAGGGTTATAATAAGGACAAACAGATGTTTTGATACTGTATGTGTGCAGTGCACCTTTGCATTTCTACTCAGTTCATTTTTTATTATAGGCCCTCAGAATTGCTTAATGTTGTTCACTGCCCCACTAAAGAGACAATTAGTAACCCCCACCTCCTTGGTGTACAACATGTTTTATTAGCCAAATAAAGCAGTTTGTGAGACTTTCTTCTCACACCGTTTCTCCCATAATGACTCAACATACTGCAGGCTTCATTCGAAAACCTTTCCCACTCACTCAATGATTGAACACACCACAGCAGTAAAACTATGTATCCTCCCTTAAGTTAGCAAACAAATGGGCCCTGAATGGGAACAGAGCTCCCCTAACCTCGAAAAATTGCAGGCACTTGGCTCCTCGTAACCCTCCTCCCTCACAGCTGGGCTTGATATTAGTGTGGTTTTACAGGCAGGCAATGCGTCAAGCAGCTCTCTCTCTCTCTCTTACTCACTGACCCACAGGACGACTTGGAGAAAGTGTCTTCTCTCAAGAGCTCCTTTCTCCCCGCTGATTAAATGGAGATGGTGGGCTGTGGGCAGACAGTGCCCGCCCGCCTCTCCTCCCTGAGGAGCCTCTCTGGCACCGAACGCAGTTTCCGTGGCAATGGCTTGGCATGGAGGAAGCCTCACCTCATTAAGCCACAGAGCCTATCAAAGAGCAGCCATAACTATCGACCCAGTGCCCACTGACTTGACCAGAAGAAAAGCTAATGTTACATTTTAGCACTGTGATTTATATGACCACTCCCTTATTTTCAGGCGGGTTACAGACTTATTCTAAAATGGATTAAATTGTTTTTTTTCCCCCTCATCAATCTAAACACAAGATTTACATAAATATTCAGACCCTTTACTCAGTACTTTGTTGAAACACCTTTGGTAGCGATTACAACCTTGAGTCTTCTTAAGTATGACGCTACAAGCTTGGCACACCTGCATTTGGGGAGTTTCTCCCTTTCTTCTCTGCAGATCCTCTGTCAAGTTGGATGGGGAGCATTGCTGCACAGCTATTTTCAAGTCCCTCCAGAGATGTTCGATCAGGTTCCTCCAGAGATATTTGATCAGGTTCAAGTCCGGGCTCTGGCTGGGCCACTCAAGGACATTCAGAGACTTGTCCCAAAGCCACTCCTGCTTGGCTGTGTGCTTAGGGTTGTTGTCCTGTTGGAAGGTTAACTTTCAACCCAGTCTGAGGTTCTGAGCGCTCTGGAGCAGGTTTTCATCAAGAATTTCTCAGTACTGCATCCTGAGTGGTGCAGCGGTCTAAGGCAATGTGTCGCAGTGCTAGCTGCGTTACTACAGATTCTGGTTCGGTACATGTCTGTGTCGCAGCCGGTCGCGACCAGGAGACCCATGAGGCGACCCATTGGTGCGGCTGGCTTCCGGGTTAAGCGTGCATTGTGTCAAGAAGCAGTGCGGCTTGGCAGGGTTGTATTTCGGAGGACGCACAGCTCTCGACCGCCGCATTTCCCAAGTTGCAGCGATGGGACAAAACTGTAACTATCAATTGGAAATGACGAAATTGGGGAGGAAAAGGGAGTACAATTTTAATACAAATAAATAAAAGGATCTCCCGGAACATTGCTCCGCTCATCTTTCCCAACTAGTCTCCCAGTTCCTGCAGCTGAAAATCATCCCCACAGCATGATGCTGCCACCACCATGCTTCATTGTAGGGATGGTGCCAGGTTCCCTCCAGATGTAACGCTTGGCATTCAGGATTCAAGAGTTTAATCTTGGTTTCATCAGACCAGAGAATCTTGTTTCTCATGGTGTGAGAGTCTTCAGGTGCCTTATGGAAAACTCCAAGCGGGCTGTCATGTGCCTTCTGTCTGGCCACTCTACCATAAAAGCCTGATTGGTGGAGTTCTGCAGAGATGGTTGTCCTTCTGGAAGGTTCTCCCATCTCCACAGAGGAACTCGGGAGCTCTGGAGTGACCATCAGGTTCTTGGTCACCTTCCTGACCAAGGCCCTTCTCCCCCATTGCTCAGTTTGGCTGGGCAGCCAGCTCTAGGAAGAGTCTTGGTGGTTCCAAATGTGTTTTTAAAAACATTATACATTTGCAAAAATGTCTAAAAACCTGTTTTCACTTTTTCATTATTGGGTATTGTGTGTTGATTGCTGAGGATTTGTATTTATTTAATCAATTTTAGAATAAGGTTGTAACGTAACAAAATGTGGAAAAAGTCCAGGGGTGTGAATACTTTCCAAAGGCACTATATACAGCGCTATAGTCTCATAATGACAGAGGTATACAGACTGGCTGGCGAAGGATGCCCACACAGCAGCCTACTTGTCCCAGCTTCACAAAGCCCTGCCCAGCTAGGCCTTAACTGGGAGGTACAGGGGGGTTGCTAGCTAGATTAACTGAGCTGCCTGCCCTTGAAAAAGTGTCATTCCTCTCTGGCATTGTCCAGCCGGCGAGGAATGTACCATCCCAGCCTTTTATGTCCAGCATGGGGCCCACGTCCCCCCTGCACTCTACAGCGAGCAGCCCTACAAACTGGGCTCCTGCTTGTGGTTAGTGCATTCCACACTGTGTCAGCCAGCCAGGCCAGCCCTATTTGAAAGGACGTTGTGCTTGAGCGAGCGCTGCTTTTCATGCACTGTTTCACGAGTGTGTAGCCTCAATCTTCCCATCCCTCAGCGCCACTTTATTAAGTAGGCTTTTGTTATCACCAGACAATGTCATGGAAAACATAACAGCCACAAAGACAAAGGCATCTAGACAACTGACTCCCAATTAAATCAAAGCATTGGCATCAGCATTGCTGCGACACTGTGCGGTAACATTGTAAAGTGCTAACATTGTGTTTTGAGTGTGATTGAACATAGCTTTCAGTAGGTGTGTGACTATCCAGGCTAGTTTCCAGATGTTTACCAATACAGAGAGACAACAGATCAGTCTGATACTGGCAGCCCTGAAGATTGAGTGTGGGCGTAATTCACGATCTGACATCTCCTTGCAATGCTAGACAACGTGTCAAAAAGCTGTCATACCTGCTTGTACTGGCATCAAGTGACAATCATGTACTGTAGGCAAGGTGGCTGATGATGTCCCAATAAAGGGGAAGTGACAGTGTCATATAAGAACATGAGTCAACAACAAATGAGGTGTGTCTCATCCTCCCTCTTACTCCTGATAAAGTTATTTTGTCAGTTCAATCAATCAATCAATCAACAAAATGTACAGTTGAAAGTTTGGACACACCTACTCATTCAAGGGTTTTTCTTTTTTTTCTACATTGTAGAATAATAGTGAAGACATCAAATGAAATAACACATGGAATCATGTAGTGACCAAAAAAGTGTTAAACAAATCAAAATATATTTTAGATTTTAGATTCTTCAAAATAGGCACCCTTTGCCTTGATGACAGCTTTGCACACTCTTGGCATTCTCTCAACCAGCTTCACATGGAATGCTTTTCCAACAGTCTTGAAGGAGTTCCTACATATACTGAGCACTTGTTGGCTGCTTTTCCTTCATTCTGCAGTCCTACTCATCCCGAACCATCTCAGTTGGGTTGAGGTCGGGTAATTGTGAAGGCCAGGTCATCTGATGGTCATCTGATGCAGCGCTTCATCACTCTCCATCACCAATTTGGACTCAGACCAAAGGACAGATTTTCACCGGTCTAATGTCCATTGCTCGGGTTTCTTGGCCCAAGCAAGTCTCTTATTTTTATTGGTGTCCTTTAGTAGTGGTTTCTTTGCAGCAATTCGACCATGAAGGCCTGATTCAAGCAGTCTCCTCTGAACAGTTGATGTTGAGATGTGTGTTACTTGAACTCTGTGAAGCATTTATTTGGGCTGCAATGTCTGAGGCTGGTGACTCTAATGAACCTATATTCTGCAGTAGAGGTAACTCTCCTTTCCTGTGGCATTCCTCATGAGCGCTTGATGTTTTTTGCGACTGCACTTTTCAATTTTCAAAGTTCTTGAAATGTTCCGTACTGACTGTCTTAAAGTAATGATGGAATGTCGTTTCTCTTTGCTTATTTGAGCTGTTCTTGCCATAATATGGACTTGCAAAGAAAAAGCATTATCTCAGACTGGCCAATAAAAAGAAAAGATTAAGATGGGCAAAAGAACACAGACACTGGACAGAGGAACTATGCCTAAAAGGCCAGCATCCCGGAGTCGCCTCTTCACTGTAGACGTTGAGACTGGTGTTTTGTGGGTACTATTTAATGAAGCTGCCAGTTGAGGACTTGTGAGGCATCTGTTTCTCAAACTAGACACTCTTATGTAGAGTTGAAGTCTGAAGTTTACATACACCTAAGTCAAATACATTTAAACTCAGTGTTTCACAATTCCTGACATCTAATCCTAGTTTAAATTCCCTGTCTTAGGTCATTTAGGATCACCACTTTATTTTAAGAATGTGAAATGTCAGAATAATAGTAGAGCTTTTATTAGTACAGCTTTTGGAATGTCGTTTCTTTCATCACATTCCCAGTGGGTCAGAAGTTTACATACACTCAATTAGTATTTGGTAGCATTGCCGTTAAATTGTTTAACTTGGGTCAATGGTTTCGGGGAGCCTTCCACAAGCTTCCCACAATAAGTTGGGTGAATTTTGGCCAATTCCTCCTGACAGAGCTGGTGAAACTGAGTCAGGTGCGTCGGCCTTCTTGCTCGCACTCGCTTTTCCAGTTCTGCCCACAAATGTTCTATAGGATTGAGGTCAGGGCTTTGTGGTGGCCACACCAATACCTTGACTTTGTTGTCCTTTGTTGCCATTTTGTCACAACTTTGGAAGTATGCTTGGGGTCATTGTCCATTTGGAAGACCCATTTACGACCAAGCTTTAACTTGCTGACTGATGTCTTGAGATGTTGCTTCAACATATCCACATAATTTTCCTGACTCATGATGCTGTCTATTTTGTGAAGTGCACCAGTTCCTCCAGCAGCAAAGCACCCCAACAACATGATGCTGCCACCCCCATGCTTCACGGTTGGGATGGTGTTCTTCGGCATGCAAGCATCCCCTTTTCCCTCCAAACATAAAGATGGTCATTATGGCCAAATAGTTCTATTTTTATTTCATCAAACCAGAGGACATTTCTCCAAAAAATACAATCTTTGTCCCCATGTGCATTTGCAAACCGTAGTCTGGCTTTTTTATGGAGGTTTGGAGCAGTGGCTTCTTCCTTGCTGAGCGGCCTTTCAGGTTATGTCGATATAGGACTCGTTTTACTGTGGATATAGATACTTTTGTACCTGTTTCCTCCAGCATCTTCACAAGGTCCTTTGCTATTGTTCTGGGATTGATTTGCACTTTTCGCACCAAAGTACGTTCATCTCCAGGAGACAGAATGCATCTCCTTCCTGAACAGTATGACGGCTACGTGGTCTCATGGTGAATATACTTGCGTACTATTGTTTCTACAGATGAGAGTGGTACCTTCAGGCGTTTGGAAATTGCTCCCAAGGATGAACCAGACTTGTGGAGGTCTACATTTTTCTTCTGACGTCTTGGCTGATTTCATTTGATTTTCCCATGATGTCAAGCAAAGAGGCACTGAGTTTGAAGGTAGTCCTTGAAATACATCCACAGGTACACCTCCAATTGACTCAAAGGATGTCAATTAGCCTATCAGAAGCTTCTAAAGCCATTACATCATTTTCTGGAATTTTCCAAGCTGTTTAAAGGCACAGTCAACTTAGTGCATGTAAACTTCTGACCCACTGGAATTGTGATACAATGAATTATAAATGATCTGTCTGTAAACAATTGTTGGAAAATTACTTGTGTCATGCACAAAGAAGATGTCCTAACCGACTTGCCAAAACTATCATTTGTTAACAATACATTCGTGGAGTGGTTAAAAAACAAGTTTTAATGACTCCAACCTAAGTGTATGTAAACTTCCGACTTCAACTGTATAGGGAGGAAGTTGGAGAAACATCTATCTTATATATACACACATTATAATTATAGAACTATAGCCCAGTTAGTCCTGGTCATCTCACATGGCCAGAAAGAGAATCCAGCCCCTACTTATATTAACTGATTATTCACATGAATAATTTACCCCATTTCATCAGCTTATCTAAGACCACATCTCAAGAGATGCATCTTAACAACAAAACCCCTTCCCTGTAGCTGCTGTTTCTTCTCCTGGTCCTTGGAATAAAAGAGCACTTGAAGAACATGCATTTCCCACAGTCACCTGCAAGGAAGCGTCAGGGCTGTAATTTGGCAGTCTAATTAACGGGGCATTTTGAGCAGTCTGAAGCCTTGTGAAGGCGACGTAGGCAAGCAGGCAACACATCCCACTCCAAAGACAGAGGCAGAGCTAGAATAAACCTGTCAGGGCCATTCCAACAAAGCCCTGAGAAGAGGAGTGGGAGACAAAAGAGGAGCTGAATAATTTATTTTGCAGAAGGGAACTCTCCCGCTCTCTCTCTACGTTCGACCTTGACGTTCCTTATTATTCCAGGCATCAGCCAGGCAATCCTATCATTAACATCCCCTACGTAACGCCCATATGTCCCCCCCCCCCCTTTCGCCTCATGCTTCCCCTCTCTCTACAAACTGCTGTCACAAGCCTCTTTTCATCTCCATTAGAACCAGTGGTTACTGTTCCACGCTGACTGTTCAAGTGTTTCATTGCGCAAAAATAGAACCCACAAGCACACAGACAGAGACATCCTTCGGCCAAAGCTTAGTCGATGGTGTCTGGTCTGTTTATTTAGGGTGGTGGGAGGGGTGGGGTGGGGGTGGGGGGGGGGTGAACCAGGGTCTCCAGATTGGCAAGATGGCACTATATCTGTCTTGGCACCAGTTGGCCAAGGGGGAGGGGTTGGGTGTCCAGGCTGGCCCCTCACAGTCTTTGTGCCCCTTGGTTTTATAGGCTTTTTTCTGATGCAATAACACAACCAATTTGCATATGTTTGAGTGTTGCAGATCTAGTGAAGTAGATTCAGAAGTATGTTTCCATGGAAACCTGTATCAAGGGTATCAGGGTCAAACTCAGCCAATCATACTAGACTATTCTACAGACTATTTGTTTTTTGTGCACCCACCCTCCCTTTCTTTCATTCTCTCTTCCCCCCCATTTCTGTTGTTGTGGGGCACAAACACGTCAGAGGCCCAATGTCGCTTTTGCTAAATAAATACATTTTGTGGTGGTGTCAGCGTCTGTCTGCCATTGTGCATTGTGCTGGGGGCAGCAACAGAAAATGCCCCACAGATCCTGCATTTACATCAGCAAACGGTTAACAATGGGCAGTCTGAAAGTGACTCACACCTGTCACTGTCACCAGCGGCTATCAGCAGGAAAAACAGGTCTCGCCTGCTCCACTACATGGCACACACACCTGGCACACACATGGCACACACATGGCACACACACACCTGGCAAACACATGGCACACACACACCGATAGACCGATTATGATTTTTCAGCGCCGATACTGATACCGATTATTGGAGGACCACCCAAAAAAAGCCGATACCGATTAATCGGCCTATTTTTTTTATTTTTTATTTGTAATAATGACAATTACAACAATATTGAATTAACACTTATTTTAACTTAATATAATACATCAATAAAATCAATTTAGCCTCAAATAAATAATGAAACATGTTCAATTTGGTTTAAATAATGAAAAAACAAAGTGTAAAAGTGCCATGTTAGAAAGCTAACGTTTAAGTTCCTTGCTCAGAACATGAGAACATATGAAAGCTGGTGGTTCCTTTTAACACGTGTCTTCAATATTCCCAGGTAAGAAGCTTTAGGTTGTAGTTATCATATGAATTATAGGACTATTTCTCTCTATACCATTTGTATTTCATTAACCTTTGACTATTGGATGTTCTTATAGGCACTTTAGTCCTGCCAGTGTAACAGTATAGCTTCCGTCCCTCTCCTCGCTCCTCCCTGGGCTCGAACCAGGAACACAACGACAACAGCCACCCTCGAAGCAGCGTTACCCATGCAGAGCAAGGGAAACAACCACAGGCTCAGAGCGAGTGATGTTTGAAACGCTATTAGCGCACGTTAACTAGCCAGCCATTTCACATCGGTTACACCAGCCTCATCTCGGGAGCTGATAGGCTTTGAAGTCATAAACAGCACAATGCTTGATGCACAACGAAGAGCTGCTGGCAAAACGCATGAAAGTGCTGTTTGAATGAGTGTTTACGTGCCTGCTTCTGCCTACCACCGCTCAGTCAGATACTTAGATACTTGTATGCTTGTATGCTCAGTCAGATTATATGCAACACAGGACACGCTAGATAATATCTAGTAATATCATCAAGCATGTGTAGTTAACTAGTGATTATGATTGATTGATTGTTTTTATAAGATAAGTTTAATGCTAGCTAGCAACTTACCTTGGCTTACTGCATTCGCGTAACAGGCAGTCTCCTTGTGGAGTGCACAAGGACTAGTTAACTGTAAGGTTGCAAGATTAGATCCCCCGAGCTGACAAGGTGAAAATCTGTCGTTCTGCCCCTGAACGAGGCAGTTAACCCACCGTTCCTAGGCCGTCATTGAAAATAAGAATGTGTTCTTAACTGACTTGCCTAGTTAAATGAAGATTAAATAATGGTGTAAAAAAATTATAATAATAACAAAAAAAACTGGCAAAATCGGTGTCCAAAAATACCGATTTCCAATTGTTATGAAAACTTGAAATCGGCCCTAATTAATCGGCCATTCCGATTAATCGGTCGACCTCTAACACACACACACACACAGTCAGGAAAAACGAATGAGCTCACGTAAGGTCATGTGGTGGCTGGGGGAGCTAGGCTAAGCATGCAGGTTTTTAAATACACTAAACGTCTCTTAACATGTCAAGTAGTTGCATGTCACACTGCACTGCAAGGATGACCACCCTCTCTGATACACTCTGGTAGCTTAAATAGGTGGTCTCAGTCTACTCCATTCATATGGCTGAGATTCAGGAAAGACCCCTATAGTGCGACAGTCATATAGGATGTGACCTACATCCTAGTGATACAGGCCCAGCAGTGGTGTAAGTTACTTAAGTAAAAGTACTACTAAGTAGTTTTTTGGGGTATCTGTACTTTACTTTACAATTTATATTTTGGAGTACTTTTACTTCACTACATTCCTAAAGAAAATAATGTACTTTTTACTCCATACATTTTCCCTGACACCCAAAAGTACTCATTGTATTTTGAATGAATAGCAGGACATGAAAATGGTCCAATTCACGTACTTATCAAGAGATTGTCCCTGGTCATCTCTACTGCCTCTGATCTGGTGGACTCACTAAACACAAATGCTTCTTTTGTAAATTATGTCTGTGTTGGAGTGTGCCCCTGGCTATCTGTAAATTTTTAAATATGAAAATCATGCCTTCTGGTTTGCTTAATATAAGGAATTTTAAATGATTTATACTTTTACTTTTGATACTTAAGTATATTTAAAACCAACTACTTTTAGTGAAGTCAAATTCTATAAGTGAAGTCAAATTCAGAGAGAAAACCCAATAGGCAACATTTCTATTTTAGCCAAAGCCTTTGTAACACTCAAAAAGAGAGTCAAAAAGTAGTGAGTGCATTGATAGAATGACTCATACCAGTTCTGAAGTGTTTGACTAAAAATATAAATCCCTCAGGCATGAGGTCACTGTTAAAGGTGGTGTTCAGTTCAGTCATAGATTAATAAATACTCAAATTGTATAACAATGGGCCAAAACTTAGATGTGTACTAGTGTACTATTTTAGAGTACAGTAGTCACTAAGTTTGTTGAGTTCGGCGATGTTGACCCCAATGCTTCCCACAGTTGTGTCTTGTTCAGCTTCCCAAGGGAGATTAGACCTCCAGTTCAGTGCATGCATGTCTGGGATTCCACAGGAGATTTGGTAGAGTGCAGGAGGTAGGAGAGAAGGGAATGAAAGGGGAAAACAGGGTTTGTTTCCCATGAAAGGTCAGCCTGACTGACTCTGCTGGTGAGAATAACACACAGACAGGTGGGTGCCTGAAGATAAGCTAGCTTCACTGAAACACTGTTCCTTTCCTATGTGTGTGTAAATCAGTAAATCAATACCCCGGGGACTATCTTATATACATAAGGCCTGGACTGATTTAAAGCCATAGGTAATCACACATAACGTAAATAGAGATTTCTGTACGGATACTGGCTCTATAAGCAACACATACTGTACAGTACAGAACCGCTAGCTCAAGTTTTAACGTCCAACAGAGCCCCCTGATGGCAGTCATGAGTAGCACATGTCCTGCCAATGAGATGATGCATTAACATTGCAGAAAGGTATGTGTCTGATCTGGAGGTCCACTGGAATGAGCTAGAAGCTCTTTAGCAGGTCCGGTTTAGGCTACTTTAATGAAGCACCCAGTGGGGAGACAGACAGGCCCCAGGGTCCTCTCAGCCAGCCGATAAACACACGGCGGACCGAATAAACACAGCCTGCCAGACCGCCTGTCTCTGAGGGGGCCGAAACAACAGGAAGTGCAGGGAAAGGCTAGGATGCAATGACCTCTGAGTGACTCTACGTTAGGAGGCCCTTTGCTTGTGCTGTGTTGAGGCTTTGCTAGGGCTGTTTGGGCTGGAAGGCCCGGCTGTACTGGGAGAGCCTTGGTCCCCTGACGCACTGGGCAGACACTGGTTGAATTAACGTTGTTTCCACATAATTTCAATTAAATGACGTGGAACCAACATGGAATAGACGTTGAATCGACGTCTGTGCCCAGTGGCGAGTGAGTCAGAGTCCAAGCTGTCTATGATCCATACTGCTGCCTCCTGGGAGAAAATTATTATTAAACAGTCCTCTCCGTACACCATAACAGGCTGAGTTGAATCTGTGCTTTTTGAAATGTAAAATCCACTACTATAATAACAGTACCATTACTGTATACAACCTGGTAAAGAGGACAAAAAGAGAGAACTATACATCAGGCATCTCTTAAAGTCAGTTAGCATTATACACTGAGTATAACTAACATTAGGCACACCTTGCTAATATTGAGATACACACACACACACACACACACACACACACACACACACACACACACCCCTTACCCTCAGAACAGCCTCAATTCATGGGGCATGGACTCTACAAGGTGTCGAAAGCGTTCCACAGGGCAGCTGGCCCATGTTGACCCCGATGCTTCATATAGTTGTGTCTTGTTGGTGGGATGTCCTTTGGGTGGTGGACCATTCCTGATACACACGGGAAACTGTTGAGCATGAAAAACCCAGCAGCATTGCAATTCTTGACACAAACCGGTGAACTTGGCACCTACTACCACATCCCGTTCAAAGGCACTTCAATCTTTTGTCTTGCCCAATTACCCTCTGAATGCACACATACACAATCCATATCTTAATTGTCTCAAGGCTTAAAAATCAATCTACGTTGATTGAAGTGGATTTAACGAGTGACATCAATAAGGGATCATAGCTTTCACCTGGTCAGTCTGTCAGGAAAAAGCAGGTGTCCTTAATGTTTTGTATACTCAGGGTATAACCAACAGCATTGGCCTTCACCTACTGTGAGTAGTAGTCTTAGCAGTAGTAGTAGTCGATGTACCTGGTCCTATAAAATTGGCCACGTTTACAAGTTAATTTATGGTGAAACATATCAATACTCCTGATAAAGGGTGGCACGCACACATCACATAGGCTGATGAACTTGATGAACTATCAATCACGCATTACATATCTTGTTGACATTAAGTGGGACACAGTCAGTTGTACTGTAGTGGGTAATATGTGATATTAGTAGGATAAACAATTATTTGTATTATCTACCTATTGCCATAGTTATTTTTGAGCCCTGAAAAGTAAGTTTTACAAAAACAATAAGGAAGAAAACAAATTATGTTTTACATTTTTGGCTTTTCCATAACTATCAGTTAACCTTTGCACCCTGGTATCTCGTTTGAGTGGAATGCATTCCCCATGCACAGCTGAACTAAACTGTGATGATTATGTGCCTGAAAGGGAATCAGAGCAATGTAAAACTAAAAAAACTGACAACTTCACAATTCATATTTAATGGCTTAAATCTTGGGGTTGGGGTCAAACCCAAAAAGGTGCACTCAAGTAGAATGTTCAATTCAACTGACCCCAACCCTGTTACCAGTAATACTGGTAACAGTGGGGCGGCAGGTAGCCTAGTGGTTAGAGCGTGGGCCAGTAACCACAAGGTTGGTAGATTGAAACCCCTGAGCTGACAAGGTAAAAATCTGTCGTTCTGCCCCTGAACAAGGCAGTTAACCCACTGTTCCTAGGCCGTCACTGTAGATAAGAACTTGTTCTTAACTGACTTGCCTAGTTAAATAAAGGTTAAATAAAAAAACACACAGTATCTAAAGTCACTAAGCCTCTGGTCCAGGAATTTGTAGGAGTTAAGCAAACAGCCCAGGGATGCTTTCCCTATAATATTGATAACAATGTTTATTTATAAGACAGGGTTCATACACATTTTGACAGATGGAATTTCATGACTTCTCCATGAGTTTTAACCAAATTTACTTGACCAACAATTGTCAGCGTCTCTATTTACATATCGAAAAGTAAGCGTATGTGGTGTCGACACTGGGAGGCTGCTCTGTGATCCCAAGTACGATCTCCTGTTGTTGTGCAAGGCACTCAACCCCCCACAAAGTAGAATAACTGTTAGGCAACTGTATAAAAAAAATGTGGTCAACTCTCAGTCTGTAGAGCTACTGGGTGTGCAGGCTCTTGATAAAGCCCTGCTCAAGCACATCAGAGACAGTATATCAAGGTCCAGTTGAGCAGCTCATTTCTACAATGTGGTTTGTTCGAGCGGAATAAATGCCTGCACGCCCTTTAGAAATAAAAGTATGCACGGCCTTTAGGAATAGAAGTCTGCACACCCTTTAGGAATAAAAGTCTGCACACCCTTTAGGAATAGAAGTCTGCACACCCTTTAGGAATAAAAGTCTGCACGCCCTTTAGGAATAAAAGTCTGCACACCCTTTAGGAATAGAAGTCTGCACACCCATTAGGAATAGAAGTCTGCACACCCATTAGGAATAAAAGTCTGCACACCCATTAGGAATAAAAGTCTGCACACCCATTAGCTTTCCTGGAGGATGGTTGATCTAGAACATTGCAACATTACCATCAAATACGTTTCATGCCTTTTGAAATAATTTGCCCATTCAATATATCAAAGCTCTATTGGCTATGGTAGGCTGCAAATCTTTCTATTCAGCAGAAACAAGAACACACATTTTCTTCGGGAAATTTACCTTTTCTAGTTTAGTCATATTTATATTAGCTACCTTGGACGTGTTTACTTTGCATGTTGACTAGCAGCAATTGAGTTGCATTGCCCCATACATTGGATGAACCAAATCAACTGTCCTATACAGACGTGGAAGCTGATAGTCAGGTTTTTCTATCCACAATCCAGACTACAATAAATGGCTTCCTAAAGAAAATCAAATCCAAACCTGGCCAAAAGAGCACTCTTCCTTGGCTAAATGGAGAAATCTGGAAATTGATGAAAGAACGAGATTATGCTCTAAAAATAGCCCTAAAATCTAAATTAGAGCATGACAGACATAGGTTTACCATGTTGAGAAATAAGGTGATGAAAGAAATCAGACAGGCCAAGGCAAAGTTTTTTATTAACATAATTGGTGAAGCAAAGGGAAATTCTAAATTGATATGGGAGAATCTAAAAAAGTTAACAGGGAAAGACCATAGTAACACTGCAAAAAGACTAGAAATCATGGTGAATAACAATCTAACACAGGATGCAGTCGAAATAGCAATAGCCTTCAATTCCTACTTTATTGACTCTGTCAGGGCACTGACACAGAACCCCTCCACTTGTTTCTTGGGCTCAGTGCTAGTGAATGGCACTCAACCTGTCTTCATCATAAGGGAGGTTTCTGAGTCAAAGGTGAACAAGGTGATTAGCTCACTAAAGAACTCTAAAGCCAAAGATGTGTTTGGGATGGACTCTACCTTTCTTAAAAACTACAAAGAGTCACTCATTGGCCCCATTACTAAGGTCACCAACACATCTATTGGTCTCAGTGTGTTTCCAAGGGTATGGAAGTCGACCATAATAACGGCCATCTTTAAATCAGGTGACCCTGCTGACGTGAGTAACTACAGGCCCATTAGTATACTACCTGTGGTGTCAAAGGTTGTTGAAAAGTGTGTAGCAGAACAACTGATTGCCCACCTCAACAACAGCCCCTTCACATTACACTCCATGCAGTTTGGCTTCAGAGCGAAACACTCCACAGAAACGGCCAACTGCTTTCTTCTGGAAAATGTGAAGTCCAAGATGGACAAAGGGGGTGCTGTTGGGGCTGTGTTTCTGGACCTAAGGAAGGCTTTTGATACTGTTAACCATGAGATTCTCATCACAAAATTGTCCAAGTTCAACTTTTCCCCTGATGCCTTGAGATGGATGAAATCATACCTTGAAGGCAGAACTCAGTGTGTCAGAGTGAGCAATGAGCTGTCGCCCACTCGTAGCTATGATGTGGGCGTGCCCCAAGGGTCAATACTGGGGCCCCTCCTGTTCAGCCTGTACATTAATGATCTGCCTTCTGTCTGTACTGGGTCTGAAGTTCAAATGTATGCAGATGATACAGTGATATATGTGCACGCAAAGAGCAAACAACAAGCTGCACAAGAACTCACTACTGTAATGGTCCAGGTTACAAAGTGGCTCAATGACTCGTGTTTGCATCTCAATGTGAAAAAAACTGTTTGCATGTTCTTCACAAAGAGGGCAACAGATGCTACTGAGCCAGATGTCTATGTGTCAGGGGAGAAGCTCCAGGTGGTATCCGATTTTAAGTACCTTGGCATCATACTTGATTCCAACCTCTCTTTTAAAAAGCATGTGAAAAAGGTAATTCAAATAACCAAATTCAACCTAGCTAATTTCCGATTTATACGAAATTGTTTGACTAGAGAGGTAGCAAAACTGTACTTCAAATCTATGATACTCCCCCACTTAACATACTGCTTGACTAGTTGGGCCCAAGCTTGCTGTACAACATTAAAACCTATTCAGTCTCTCTACAAAGAGGCTCTCAAAGTGCTTGATAGGAAGCCCAATAGCCATCATCATTGTCACATTCTTAGAAAGCATGAGCTCTTGAGTTGGGAAAATCTTGTGCAATACACCGACGCATGTCTTGTATTCAAGATCCTTAATGGCCTGGCTCCCCCTCCACTCAATATTTTTGTTAAACAGACAACCCAGACAAATGGCAGCAGATCCACAAGGTCTGCCATGAGAGGTGACTGTATAGTTCCCCTAAGGAAAGCACCTTTAGTAAATCTGCATTCTCTGTGAGAGCTTCCCATGTCTGGAATAAACTGCCATCAGACACACATAACTGCACCACATATCACACTTTCACAAAATGCTTGAAGACATGGCTAAAGGTCAATCAGATTTGTGAACATAATCCCTAGCTGTGTGTTACCACTTTCCATGTTGTCTGTTGTCTGTAGCTTGTGAGGTGTGGAAACACTTTGTTGCTTTTATGAATTTTGTCTTGCTGCTTTTTATTTTATGTTGCTCTGTCTGTATGCTACGTCTTGCTTGTCCTATGTTGCTCTGTCTGTATGCTATGTCTTGCTTGTCCTATGTTGCTATGTCTTGCTTGTTCTATGCTGCTATTGTCTATATTGTAATTGTTTTTAATAACCTGCCCAGGGACTGCGGTTGAAAATTAGCCGGCTGGCTAAAACCGGCACTTTTACTGAAACGTTGATTAATGTGCACTGTCCCTGTAAAAAAAAAAAAAACTAAAAAAAAACAAGTATCTACAAAACAAGTTTTGAAGCCACATAATCCAAAAAGAAAGGCTACATCTAATATTTTTTCGTAAAATTACTGTTCGCAATTCAGAAATTATTATTTTGATTCACATAACTCTATTCACCGCGATTGAACCCGAATACAATGACCAAGTGAATTGTTAATTTCGTCTAAAAAAAAAGTGTTAAATTAATAATCGGAATCGTTCAAAAAATGTAATCAACTTTGAATTACCTTATTCTCGAGTGTCGTTGGAAGTTTTTTGGGCACATGACGAAAACATGAATCATGGTAATAATAGCTAAACAGTTAACTATAGGGTACAATATTTTTTTTGAATTGGCTACCTAGCTATAAGTCTGCTCTCTATCATATGTTATAGACTAGGCCTACCTACCTGCCTGCCACTGCAATGTCCGACTTTCTCCCTCTCTTTTAGCAACGGCCCACTTCTCTTGCAAGTGATGTGCGCAAACCCAACAGACGCACTAAAGTCCATTCTGAGCCTGGTTAATATGCTGATTTTGATTTGATTGATAAAATATTTTGTATTTTGCCTAAATCATTTCAATTATCAGAAATGATTCATTTCCATTACTTTCCCAACATTTTTCGGATTGGATAATTTCCCAAAACTTTTCCACAGTGGTGTTAAGTAGGCTAGTTAAGTAAACATACTTTAAAGTACTACATAAGTAGTTTTTTGGGGTGTCTGTACATTTTGAATACTTAGCAGGTCATGAAAATTGTCCAATTCATGCATTTATCAAGAGAAAATCTCTGGTCATTCCTACTGCATCTAATCTGGTGGACACACTAAACACACACTAAACACAAATGCTTTGCTTGTAAATTATGTCGGAGTGTGCCCCTGGCTATCTGTAAATTAGAAAAACGAGAAAATCGTGCCTTCTGGTTTTATTAAGGAATACTTTTTTCTACTTTTGATACTTAAATATAATTCAAGCCAAATACTTTTAGACTTTTATTCAAGTTGTATTTTACTGGGTGACTTTCACTTTTACCTGAGTTATTTTCTATTATGGTATCTTTACTTTTACTCAACTATGACAATTAAGTCATTTTTCCACCACTGCATTTTCCAGGCCTGGAAAACATTTTAAAATGACACTTATTTTCCAGGATTTTTATGACAGTATTAACCCTGTAAGAGCTCTTCAGCAGAGGACACATATCTAACAGTAGAACGGAATGAACTTTGTCCCCAATTTAACCAGCTTCACTATATAAAGGCTCAGTGGTTTTACCTAAGACTTTGCTTTGACAACCGTCCAGTGGAGTTGTAATCTGGAATATATAGGTATTCACGTTGCAGAAATGATAGACCGAAATATGAAAAATGTTCTGGTTGTATCCACTGGATTTTTATCTCTGTTCACAGCGTATGGAGGACTTCAGAGTTTACAGGTAACTCAAGATACTGTCGTGTCAATCATTAAATAGATCATTGTTTGAATATTAAGGTACAATTCAACACTGCAATTTCTGGTTGTTGATAATTGATGGCACCATCCCTCTCCTGTGTTACAGAGCAGTCTCAATGCCGAGGATGGGATGGGGGTGACATCTCTCAGTGTTATCTATGCCTCCATCATCCTGTCATCCATGTTCCTAACACCCACTCTCATCAAAAACCTGGGCTGCAAATGGACTATTGTTGTCGGCATGGGCTGCTATGTGACCTATTCAATTGGGAACCTCTACCCAGGATGGTAAAGCAAACTGGCTAAAACCTGTTCAGACCTTCATTGTTTACAACTTTCAACAAGCTGTGTTTCTTCTTCGTGATTTAAGAGCAAAATTACAATACAACTAATCATGTACCTCCCTACCTCAATGAGTAAAACATTTGGCATAGTACACATATATTAACTTGTTGTTACCAAGTAGAGTTGGGATTATTTCAGTACTCTGTGAGTAGCTTAAACTAATTATGTGAAAGTAGTGTTCATCGACAAAGTTGTTTACACACATGGTATCAATCCTATCCCTCTCTGCTATGCTTCCTGGACTGGCCTGTCAGTAGCTGTGTTAGTTTACAAACTGTAGGCAGTGTCTGATGCTAACCATAATCATCTGTCCTCTTCTAGGTACACTCTGATCCCCACCTCTGTGATCCTGGGTATGGGAGGTTCTCCACTATGGTCAGCCAAGTGTACCCTTCTCACCATCTGTGGCAACCTGCAGGCCCCTAAAGAAAACAAGGCAGCAGCGGATGTTATCAATAAGTACTTTGGCATATTTTTCTTGATATTCCAGTCTTCGGCTGTATGGGGAAACCTCATGTCGTCGTTGATATTTGGTTCAGATACAGATATACGTAAGTAGCAAGTGCACACATACACACACAAACAAACACACACACAAGTATGCACACACGCACACACAGAACAAATGCAACTTGTTTGTGAAAGTAGTAACATTTCTAAGTTAAAGGGTGACTGTAGGATAAAGTGAATGAGATGCATCATGTGCAGTGTACATTATGAGTGGTGTTCTTGCCCAACCATCCTCTATGGTACCATCTGTCATAATGATATTTTTATGTTCTCCTAGCTGACATCTCTGAGGAAGATCTACAATATTGTGGTGCAGGTGTGTGCATTGATATCAATGTAAACTCCACGACCAAAAGACCAGCACAAGAATTAGTTTGGACACTAGTCGGCTGCTATATTGGTAAGAACCTACTATTGTTTGTCAGTGTTACACTTTGACACAGCCATAATATTTCATTTATCCCCCCCCCCCCCCCCCCGCACACACACACCATTTTGAAAAAAATATGTGGTGTTTTATAGCTCATCTCATGCTTTTGTTCACATTTTGCCATGAGGCTGAGAGAAAATTCTGCCGTTTAAAAGCACATTTCCTGATATTCTACAGTTTTATAATGCTATTCTACACATTTTGTCACGAGGCTGTTAGGTCCTGAACAAACAGAGTAAAAACACAAACAGACGACTAGGAAAAGTTCAAAACAAGTTTATCCACTCACTGGGTCATACAGCTGAAAGACAAGGTATGATTACACAAGCACATATATTTATAACCTCCTACTAGGTGGGGTCAACTCCTTACACATCTAGATAGCCGATACATCTCTGTTGCTAGGCAGGAACTTAGTTGATTCCTCTTACTGGTGTAGTCATGGCCCTGCCTGATGCTAGAACCTTCGTGGGTGTGGAAATGTATGTGTTTGAGATAGAACTGTAGTAGGAGGGTCGTTGTGATGGGCTTCTCTGGCCCCCCTCCCAAAGGTTTCTTTTCACTTCATCTGTTGACTTGACCTGGAGTCGAATTCCTCTCTCCTTCCTAGTTCCGCAGCTGACCTGCCTCAGCAGAGACTAGCTGTTTCCTTTCGCCTCCCTCCTTAGTAGTGTTGATATTCAACAATAACATGTTTGAACAGAAAAATAACGTTCTGCTCTTCCCCTTGTCTCACTCAGTAACTTTCCATACACCACCTTCCTATTCACCCTTCATTGACCCCAACATATACATTCCTTATATTTTAAGTAATCAATAAGTTCTAGTATGGTAACATTAATAAGTATATTTCAAGCTAGAATCCAACAAGGCTAAGAGGAAATGTTGCAATTTTAATGCTAATTCCCTGCAATTCTACACATTTTGCCATGGGGCAGAGAATAAAATGTGCTGTTTAAAAGCAAATTTCCTGAAATTCTACACATTTTGCTATCATATACCACTTGGGGGCCCACCGATCTCCATATATATATATATACAGTACCAGTCAAAAGTTTGGACACACCTACTCATTCAAGGGTTTTTCTTTATTTTTACTATTTTCTACATTGTAGAATAATAGTGAAGACATCAAAACTATGAAATAACACATATGGAATCATGTAGTAACCAAAAAAGTGTTAAACAAATCAAAACATATTTTATATTTGAGATTCTTCAATGTAGCCACCCTTTGCTTTGATGACAGCGCTGCACACTCTTGGCATTCTCTCAACCAACTTCACCTGGAATGCTATTCCAACAGTCTTAAGGGAGTTCCCAAATATGCTGAGCACTTGCTGGCTGCTTTTCCTTCACTCAGCGGTCCAACTCATCCCAAACCATCTCAATTGGGTTGAGGTCGGGTGATTGTGGAGGACAGGTCATCTGATGCAACACTCCATCACTCTCCGTCTTGGTAAAATAGCCCTTATACAGCCTAGAGGTGTGTTGGGTCATTGTCCTGTTGAAAAACAAATGATAGTCCCTCTAAGCGCAAATCAGATGGGATGGTGAATCGCTGCAGAATTCTGTGGTAGACATACTGGTTAAGTGTGCCTTGAATTTGAAAATAAATCGCTGACAGTGTCACCAGCAAAGCACCACCGTTCACACCTCCTCCTCCATGCTTCACGGTGGGAACCACACATGTGGAGATCATCCGTTCACCTACTCTGCGTCTCACAAAGACAAGGCGGTTGGAACCAAAAATGGTTTGGACTCAAACCAAAGGACAGATTTCCACTGGTTCCTCTGAACAGTTGATTTTGAAATGTGTCTGTTATGTGAACTCTGGCAGCCCATTTATTTGGGCTGCAATTTCTGAGGCTGGTAACTCCAATGAATGTATCCTCTGCAGCAGAGGTAACTCTGGGTCTTCCTTTCCTGTGGCAGTGTCACCTGTGCTCCCTCTCCGGTCTCTAGGTCAACAGGCTGCTCGTTATGGTGCACACCTGTCACCATCGTTACGCGCATCAACGCATTGATGCTCACCTGGACTCCATCACCTCTTTGAGTCCCTGCCCTGTATATTTCCCTCCCTTTTCTTCCTTCCTCGGGTGTCATTGTTTCTGTTTCCTGTCTGTGCGTTGTTCATGTTACTTGTTTAGTATTATGTTTCATTTATTTATTAAAACACTCACTCCCTGAACTTGCTTCCCGACACTCATCGTTACAGGCGGTCCTCATGAGAGCCAGTTTCATCATAGCGCTAAATGGTTTTTGCGACTCCACTTGAAGAAATGTTCAACGTTCTTGAAATGTTCTGCATTGACTGACCTTCATGTCTTAAAGCAATGATGGACTGTGGTTTCTTTGCTAATTTGTGTCATGTTCGTTGGAATGAATATTGGACCAAGGCGCAGCGGATGTTGAGTTCCACATCATTTATTATACAGTGAAACTTAGCAAAGCAAAAACAATAAGCAATAAACAAACAACAAACCGTGACTACAGAGATGCAACGTGCACTAACTCAAAACAATAAACAAACAACAAACCGTGACTACAGAGATGCAACGTGCACTAACTCAAAACAATAAACAAACAACAAACCGTGACTACAGAGATGCAACGTGCACTAACTCAAAACAATAAACAAACAACAAACCGTGACTACAGAGATGCAACGTGCACTAACTCAAAACAATAAACAAACAACAAACCGTGACTACAGAGATGCAACGTGCACTAACTCAAAACAATAAACAAACAACAAACCGTGACTACAGAGATGCAACGTGCACTAACTCAAAACAATAAACAAACAACAAACCGTGACTACAGAGATGCAACGTGCACTAACTCAAAACAATAAACAAACAACAAACCGTGACTACAGAGATGCAACGTGCACTAACTCAAAACAATAAACAAACAACAAACCGTGACTACAGAGATGCAACGTGCACTAACTCAAAACACTATCCCATAACCTACAAGTGGAAAAATACCTTTGACTGGTACTGTTTATCTATCTGTACAGTGGGTTGCAAAAGTATTCACCCCCCTTGGCATTTTTCCTATTTTGTTGCCTCACAACCTGGAATGAAAATTTATTTTTTTTTAGGCGGTTTGTATCATTTGATTTACACAACATGCCTATCACTTTGAAGATGCAAAATATTTTCTATTGTGAAACAAACAAGAAATTAGACAAAAAAAACAGAACTTGAGCGTGCATAACTATTCACCCCATTCTTCAAAGCAAAACTGCTGCAGCTCCTTCAAGTTGGATGGGTTCTGTTGGTGTACAGCAATCTTCAAGTCATACCACAGATTCTCAATTGGATTGAGGTCTGGGCTTTGACTAGGCCATTCCAAGACATGTAAATGTTTCCCCTTAAACCACTCAAGTATTCTTTAGAAGTATGCTTAGGGTCATTGTCCTGCTGGAAGGTGAACCTCCATCCCAGTCTCAAATCTCTGGAAGACAAACAGGTTTCCCTCAAGAATTTCCCTCTATTTAGCGCCATCCATCATTCCTTCAATTCTGACCAGTTTCCCAGTCCCTGCCGATGAAAAACATGGTGGCAGCATCATGCTGTGGGGATGTTTTTCATCATCAGGGACTGGGAAACTGGTAAAACGCCAAACAAGAATGGTGTTCATGGGAGGACACCCCGGAATAAGCCACTGCTGTCTAAAAAAAACCATTGCTGCACGTCTGAAGTTCGCAAAAGAGCACCTGGATGTTCCACAGTGCTACTGGCCAAATATTCTGTGGAGAGATGAAACTAAAGTTGAGTTGGTTGGAAGGAACACACAACACTGTGGAGGAAAAAAGGCACAGCACAGCACACCAACATCAAAACCTCATCCCAACTGTAAAGTATGGTGGAGGTAGCATCATGGTTCGGGGCTGCTTTGCTGCCTTAGGGCCTGGACAGCTTGCTATCATTGACTGAAATTAATTCTCAAGTTTATCAATTACATTTTGCAGGAGAATGTTAGGCTCTGTCAATTGAAGCTCAACAGAAGTTGGGTGATGCAACAGGACAACGACCCAAAACACAGAAGTAAATCAACAACAGAATGGCTTCAACAGAAGAAAATACGCCTCTTGGAGTGGCCCAGTCAGAGTCCTGACCTCATCCCGATTGAGATGCTGTGGCATGACCTCAAGAGAACAGTTCACACCAGACATCCCAAGAATATTGCTGAACTGAAACAGTTTTGTAAAGAGGAATGGTCCAAAATTCCTCCTGACCGTTGTGCAGGTCTGATCCGCAACTGCAGAACATGTTTGGTTGAGGTTATTGCTGCCAAAGGAGGGTCAACCAGTTACTAAATCTAATTGTTCACATACTTTTGCCACCCTGCACTGTGAATGTTTACACGGTGTGTTCAATAAAGACGTATAACTGTTTGTGTGTTATTAGTTTAAGCAGACTGTGTCACATTTATGACCAATTTATGCAGGAATCCAGGTATTTCCAAAGGGTTCAGATACTTTTTCTTGCTACTGTATACACTATATATGCACAAAAGTATGTGGCCACCATTCAAATTAGTGGATTCGGCTAGTTCAGCTAAACCCGTTGCTGACATGTGTATAAAATCGAGCACACAACCATGCAATCTCCATAGCCAAACATTGGAAGTAGAATGGCCTTCCTGAAGAGCTCAGTGACTTTCAATATGGCACCATGATAGCATGCCACTTTTCCAACAAGCCAGTTAATTAAATTTCTGCCCTGCCAACTCTAAGTGCTGTTATTGTGAAGTGGAAACATCTAAGAGCAACACCGGCAGCAACAGGACCGCCAAGTTCTGAAGCATGTAGCACGTAAAAATCGTCTGTCCTCGGTTGCAACACTCACTACCGAGTTCCAAACTTCCTCTGAAAGGAACATCAGCACAATAACTGTTCATCGGGAGCATCATGAAATGGGTTTACATGGCCGAGCAGCCGTACACAAGCCTAAAATCACCATGAGCAATGTCAAGAGTCGGGTGGAGTGGTGTAAAGCTTGCCGCCATTGGACTCTGGAGCAGTGGAGACGCATTCTCTGGAGTGATGAATCACGCTTTGCTATCTGACAGTCTGACGGATGAATCTGGGTTTGGCGGATGCCAGGAGAATGTTACCTGCCCAAATGCATAGAGCCAGCTGTAAAATTTAGTTGAGAAGGAATAATGGTCATGGGCTGTTTTTCATGGTTCGGGCTAGGCTCCTTAGTTTCTTTGAAGGGAAATCTTAACGCTACAGCATAAAATTACATTCTAGATGATTCTGTGCTTCCAACTTTGTGGCAAAAGATTGGGGAAGGCCCCTTCATATTTCAGCATGACAATGCCCCCGTGCACAAAGCAAGGTCCATACAGAAAGAACATGACTGGCCTGCACAGAGCCCTGACCTCAACCCCATCGAACCCCTTTGGGATGGATTAAAATGCTGACTGCGAGCCAGGCCTAATCGCTCAACATCAGTGTCCGAATTCACTAATGCTCGTGGCATTACAGAAGCAAGTTCACGCAGTAATATTCCAACATCTAATGGAAAGCCTTCCCAGAAGAGTGGAGGCTGTTATAGCAACAAAGGGGGACCAACTACATATTAATGCCCATGATTTTGGAATGACATGCTCGAAGAGCAGGTGTCCACAAACTATATATATACACACACACACACACACACACACACACACACACACACATGTACATACATTTCATACATCGGGGGCCTGGGGCATGAGCTCTGCATGACCGTTTGGTAATCCAGCCCTGCAGGTTGATGCTATTGAAATGTTCTAATGTTTGTTTCTGTTGTGTACTAGGGGTGGGTGTGCTGGCCATGACCATAGTGGCAGTATTTCTGGATAACATAGACAGAGATCAGGCCCAGGAGTTCCGAGGGAACAGAGAACCATTCTGGAGCACCTTCCTGGCCACGTTTACACTCCTGAAAGACAAGAGACTCATCATTCTCATCCCTTTGTCCATGTACAGTGGCTTTGAGCAGAGTTTCCTCTCCGGTGAATACACAAAGGTGAGGAGACGATACATGGTTCTTACCCTGCCTCGAGGAATCCAACGTTCAAGAATTCTTTACCAACGGAAGAGTGGCTAAAAGTTGTTTGTGAACTTCTTTTGTTGTTTCTTTTGCAGAACTATGTGACCTGTTCATTAGGAATCCATTACGTCGGATATGCGATGATATGTTTTGGAGCCACAAATTCGTTATGTTCCTTTATGTTTGGGAGGTTGGCAGAATACACTGGAAGAGCCCCACTGTTTTGCTTGGGTAAGAAGAGCTTTCCAATAAAGACATTAACATTTTCATTGGTATCCTATACGACACAATTAAAATCAAATCACTTAGTACTCACCGCTCTTACAGCTGCGGCGAACAACTTTGCCTGTATCATGGCCCTGTTGTTCTGGAGGCCTCACCCAGACCAGCTGCCAGTGTTCTTTGTGTTTCCTGCTCTCTGGGGCATGGCAGATGCGGTATGGCAGGCACAAACCAACTGTGAGTTGAGTTATTGAAATGTATTACCGTGACATGCTAGGTACATCAAACATTTTGTACAGAACAGAGGTAACAGTGGTTGTTTTTATTTGCAGCACTGTATGGGGTTCTCTTCCCCAGACAAAAAGAGGCAGCCTTTGCTAACTGCTGTATGTGGGAGTCCCTGGGGTTCGTGATAGCCTTTGCCTACAGTACCTTCATCTGTCTAGACACCAAGATCTACATCCTCCTTGGAGTTCTGATCCTCTCCATGGTTACCTGTTTGTGGGCAGAGTACCAAGAACACAACAATCCTACACTTCCGGTGGAGGAGGGAGTATATGACAAAGACTATAAAAAGGACACAGACCAATACACAGACTACTCAAAAAACATACATCACATCATTGCTCAGACCAGCTTGTAGACAATATGTGGATTTGATATGTAGACTTATGCAACAGGTGAGTCTAATCCTGAACGCTGATTGGTTAAAACCGCATTCCAGCCGGTGTCTATTCCACAAGTTACCACCAGCTAAATCTATGACGTTAAAATACCTTTTTACTCTGTTTCATCTGACTGTGCAATCCACTGTCTCATCAGCCCAGCCAGGCAATTTAAACTTGATCTCCACTATAAAAAGCATCTAGACATTATCTCACATTTTTTAGACTAACATTAAGTTTTAGTGCAAGGATGAAATACTATGAATTAATCAAAATAACATTTCATGAAAATACAGTGCCAGTCGAAAGTTTGGACACACCTACTCATTCAAGGGCTTTTCTTTATTTTCATTATTTTCTACATTGTAGAATAATAGTGAAGACATCAAAACTATGAAATAACACATATGGAATGTAGTAACAAAAAGTGTTAAAAAAATCTAAATATATTTAGATTTTAGATTCTTCAAAGTAGCCACCCTTTGCCTTGATGACAGCTTTGCACACTCGTGGCATTCTTTAACCAGCTTTTCCAACAGTCTTGAAGGAGTTCCCACATATGCTGAGCACTTGCTGTCTGCTTTTCCTTCACTCTGCGGTCCAACTCATCTCAATTGGGTTCAGGTTGAGTGATTGTGGAGGCCAGGTCATCTGATGCAGCTCTCCATCACTCTCCTTCTTGGTTAAATAGCCCTTACACAGCCTAGAAGTGTGTTGGGTCATTGCCCTGTTGAAGAAAGAATGATTTGTCCCACTAAGCGCACACCAGAAGGGATATAGTATTGCTGCAGAATGCTGTGGCAGACATGCTGGTTAAGTGTGCAGTGAATTCTAAATAAATCACAGACAGTGTCACCAGCAAAGCACCCCCACACCATCACACCTCCTCCTCCATGCTTCACAGTGGAAACCACACATGCAGAGATCATCCGTTCACCTACTCTGCGTCTAAAAAAGACACTGTGGTTGAAACTAAAAATCTCATATTTGGACTCATCAGACCAAAGGACAGATTTCCATCAATCTAATGTCCATTGCTCGTGTTTCTTGGCCCAAGCAAGTCTCTTCTTATTATTGATATCCTTTAGTAGTGGTTTCTTTGCAGCAATTCGACCATGAAGGCCTGATTCACACAGTCTCCTCTGAGCAGTTGTTGAGATGTGTCTGTTACTTGTGAACTCTGTGAAGCATTTATTTGGCTGCAATTTCTGAGGCTGGTAACTCTGGGTCTTCCTTTCCAGTGGCGGTCCTCATGAGAACCAGTTTCACCATTGATGGTTTTTGCGACTACACTGGAAAAAAATATTAAAAGTTCTTTATATTTTCCGGATTGACTGACCTTCATGTCATAAAATAATGGACTGTTGTTTCTCTTTGCTTATTTGAGCTGGTCTTGCCATAATATGGACAGGGTCTTTTACCAAATAGGGCTATCTTCTGTATACCACCCCTACCTTGTCACAACAAAACTGATTGGCCCAAAAGCATTAAGGAAAGTAATTCCACAAATCAACGTTTAACTAGGCACACTGTTAATTGAAATACATTCCAGGTGACAACCTCATGAAGTTGGTTGAGAGAATGCCAAGAGTGTGTAAAGCTGTCGTCAAGGCAAAGGGTGGCTATTTGATTACTACATGATTCCTATGTGTTATTTCATAGTTTTGTCATCTTCACTATTATTCTACAATGTAGAAAATGGTAAAAAAAAAAATGTTTTGCCTTGAACTAGTAGGTGTGTCCAAACTTTGGACTGGTACTGTATGTCAATCATTATATGAATATGTTGGCAACCTGTTGTATAAAAGTGATAAGGCCCTTGAAGCCGGTGTTTGGAGGATATATTGGTACGGTTTGCCGGCCTTCGACTTAATCTCAGGCCTAACAACACCCGTGCCCATATATCCTCCAAACACAGGCTTCTTGGGCGTTATCACTTAATTATGTGGGGGAATGACATCCAGTAAGAGGAAATCTGGATATCATGATTCTGACACAGTCATGTGTCTACCCCAATGGGACACTTTTCTTCGTATGACAAAATGAGAGGTTTTGTGGATCTCTATATGTAACGTATACGCCGGGAGTCAGGAAACAGGTACAGAAGTTTAAATAATGAAACGATACAAATGAACCAGTGGACCAGTAGTTAGTAGACTGGCGACGTCAAGCACCGGAGGGAGGGAGCAGGATAAGGCGTGACAATACCCCCCGTCACGCGGCTCCAGCCGCAGGATGATGCCGGCCAGGAGGACAGCCCTGAGGGTGTGGAGAGGGCCGATCCAGGCGGCTGAGACGGAAATCTCGGATGATGTCCGCCACCGGGACCCAAGAGCACTCCTCAGGACCGTACCCCTCCCAGGCCACTAGGTACTGGAGCCGGCCCACATGACGTTGGGAGTCCAGGAGGGACGTAACAGCATAGATGGGGGTCCCCTCGATGTCCAGGGGAGGTGGAGGGGTGTCGTGGGGGACAGCATCAGGGACCTGGATGGAGAGGGAACCCCCATCTATGCTGTTACGTCCCTCCTGGACTCCCAACGTCATGTGGTCCGACTCCAGTACTGAGGAGGGAGATCTGGTAGTTGGTGGTGAGTTTGAGACAAAAGGTTAACTCATTGACCCTCCGGAGGACCTTGAAGGGCCCCACAAACCTGGGGCTCAGCTTCTATCAGGGCAGGAGTTTCCTGGTGGAGAGCCAGACGCGATTACCAGGATGGAACACAGGAGCCTCACTGTGGTGGCGGTCCATACCACATCTGTGCCCCCGGAACCACTTGTCCACTGCAGGAGCCTCGGTCTGGCTCGGAGTCCACGGAGCCAGGCCCGGCTGATATCCCAGCATGCACCGGAAGGGAGTGTCGAAGTGAGTTCTGGGCGTTTACTGCCCAGGGAACGAACCGAGCCCACTCCCCCTGCTGGTCCTGGCAGGGACTCCTTAGGAACCTCTCCAGCTCCTGGTAGGTCCTCTCCTCCTGCCCATTGGACTGTGCCCGGTTCCCAGATGCGAGGCTGACCATGACCTCCAGCATCTCCATAAAGGCTTTCCAGACCTGCTACGCGAACTGGGGACCACGGTCGGAAACAATGTCCTACGGAAGGCCATATTACAGGAAGACCTTCTTGAGTAGTGCCTCGGTGACCTGGAGAGTGGTAGGTGATGGGGTTTGGGATAAAATGACAGAATTTAGAGAATCTGTCAACAACCATAGTGGTAAAACCATCAGAAAGGGGGAGATCAGTTACAAAGTCTATGGACAGATGTGATCATGACCGCTGAGGCACGGGAAGGGAAGTAGTTTCCCTGCTGGAGTGTGCAGGGGAAATGTGGAGCATGAATTGACATAGTGGGTGATATCCTGCGCCAAGGTGGGCCACCAGTACTTCTCATAGAGGGAATGGATGGTGTGGGTGATACCTGTGGGTCCAGTGGGGAGGGATGTGTGTGCCCAGGTCAACAGCCGATCTCTTACCCCCGTGGTCACGTAGATTCGTTCTGAAGGGCAGGTATCAGGAACGCGTTCCCTCTCCAGAGCCTGGGAAAGGTCCACATCTAAGTCCCAAAACATGGGACCTACGATACGGGAGGACCGATTGATGGTCTGGAGGGCACTTACAGGACTCTCAACTAGCGTGGAACCACAGGATACGGGAAAGCAGGTCCTCCGGTATCCTGGTCCCCAGGCTGTGATTTTCATCCTCGACCAGGAGTTGGTGGGGTTGTGATGTTGGAGCCACGGGAGGCTAACGATTACTTTGTGTACGGGTGCGGTGGTGATGAGGAAGGGAAGGCTTTGCTGGTGCATGGGTCCCATGATGAGGTTGAGGGTGCTGTGATGTGCGTGATTGTGTCGGATCCCAATGGTTGTTTATCCAGGGCTTGGACCGGAAAAGGAGAGGAGAGCGGGTATGGGAGGAGGCAAGGGCCTTGTCCAATAGGGCTGTAGATACAACACAAGGGACAGCCAGCCAGTGAAATTGAAACCAGAAACTGTTTGGCGGAAAGAGATGATGGAATACTCACCCAACCCCGGGAGACAAATGATCACGGGGCTATCCCTCTGCCCTCGTGGACCCCTGGTTATGACGCACTGGACACTGCTGAAGCTGGGGCCCCTTCTGACCACAATAGGGACAGAGCCCCAACTGTTTCCGACAGCGTCGCTCTGCCGCGAGGAGGTGTGGACCCTACCTCCATGGGTTCAGGCTCTGTCTCAGGATGGCCATAGGAGGAGGGCAAGAGGTGCTAACACTCCCGAAGAAGGTTATCAAAATGGATGGTCATCGCTATGAGTGCGTCCAAGGAGGGGTTGTTATTGCAACATGCCAGCTCCGTCTGGAGGCTGCTAAATCCATCTGCTGGAGGCTGCCATGGTCCGGAAGGTGAGGGTGTACTCCGCAGTGGTCTGGGCAACCTGCCGGAGTTGGAGTAGGAGCTCACTTCCCTCTCTGCCATCTGGTGGATGATCGAAGACCGACCCTGAACCTCTCATTGGAACTCAGCTCCTCCATGGCTGTGGCCCACTCCAACGGAAATGACCGTGGCAACCTTTGGCCTCTCAGTGGTAAGGATCCCGTCATATTTGTCTGAGAGGGACAATCGGGCATCGCTGACCTGGGTGGACTGCTGGATGGGCTGAGGGACTGGCTCGCTGAGACGATTCGTTGTAGAGGGTCCTCCGCGTTGGAGAACGTGGAGGACCTCATCCATAGCTGTACCTAGTTGCACCAGTTGGTCGTGGTGTTGGCAGATTAAGTGTCCCTGTTCGCCAACCCTCTGGGTGATGTCTGGATTTTCTGCTGCTTCCATTTGTTGAGGTAGTATTCTGTAATGTATATGCCAAGAGTCAGGAAGCAGGTGCAGAAGGTGAGTTTAATAATGAAACAATACAAATGGAAAAAACGAGTTGCGTACTAAACGTGAAAGGAAATAATACTACCTACTGACTAATACTACTTAGTGGCTAAATAAAGGGAGAGTAATCAGGGTGATGATGAAGTCCCAGGTGTGCGTAATGATGGGGAGCAGGTGTGCGCAATTATGGTTGTCAGGTGTGCGTAATGTGGTTTGCCAGGACCGGTGGTTAGTAGACCGGCAACGTCTAGTGCTGGAGAGAGGGAGCAGGAGTAGGCATGACACTATAAATGTATGGATAACTATCTTGACCATCAATTATGTCTAATAATTTTCTATGGTTGAACTTTTTATGCAGAATTTCTATACAATTCTGATTTAAGTGTGATAAATGTATTTTTATGCCATGGCTGCTATGTTGAATTCACATTACATTATGTTATGCTGAACTGTAACAAAGTGAAATACAGCACTGAACGTCACTAATGAAGTAGATGAAACTTAAATCTACCATAGTTAAAACTATTTAATGACCAGTTATTCTGCAGTCCCAAGTCTTTGTGCCAACAACAGGGGTTGAAGGATCACAGCAGGGTCATCACGCATCATGAAACTGCTCCTCAAGCCTCCATCATACCACATCTGGTTATGTGTGCAACGAAAGTTCAACATTCACCTTCTGCTACTATTTCGGTCAAGCTGTCTACTCATACAATTTGATGCATACAAATTGATGCATATGTTTGATAAATCCAACATATGCACCACACAGAACGCAATGCAACTACAACGCAAACGCAGCATTCCAATGGAAATTGATGTACTTCTGGTGTAACAAAACACAAACGCTGTTGGCATCACATAATTGTTTTGGGCTTATCATGAGTTTACTCAGGGTGGCACTGTGTTTCTTCAACCACTAATGTTCAATAAAAACAAATGATTTACCTTTCAGTGAAAGACTTCTGGGGCTCTATCTTCAGCGGCCCTAGTGTCAAATGCACTTCAGTTTGCAATTTCATCTTGTGAAATTGCCATTTTCCGGCCTAACGCTTCGAACACACTGACAGTGTATTTCGCAAAATAGTATGCAGCGTATGTATGCAACAAACGTTTCTGTCAAGTCCTCTACGCATTGATTTGTATTTATTTATTTAGTTGAGAACAAGTTCTCATTTGACCTGGCCAAGATAAAGCGTAGCAATTCGACACATACAACAACACAGAGTTACACATGGAATAAACAAAACATACAGTCAATAATACAGTAGAACAAAAGAAAACAAAAAGTCTATATACAGTGAGTGCAAATGAGGTAAGTTAAATAAAATAGGCCATGGTGGCGAAGTAATTACAATATAGCAATTAAACACTGGAATGGTAGATCGGCAGAAGATGAATGTGCAGGTAGAGATACTGGGGTGCAAAGGAGCTAAATAAATAAATAAATACCAGTATGGGGATTAGGTAGGTGGATAGATGGGCTGTTTACAGATAGGCTAAGTACAGGTGCAGTGATCTGTAAACTGCTCTGACAGCTGGTTCTTAAAGCTAGTGAGGGAGATGTGAGTCTCCAGCTTCAGAGATACTGTTTGACGCATACCAATGCACCACACGGAACGGACTGCAACTGCCTCTGCAACGCAATGCTGCAAGACAAATGCAGAGTTTCCTTGAAAATGAATGTATGCATCGAACACACCGACAGCATCATAGCATTTTGGTACACCAGAATTACATTCATTTCCAATTGAAACACTGTGTTTGAATTGCAACATTGTTGGATTTATCGAAGTATGCTTCATACTGTATGCGTAGACGGCTTGACAGAAATGGTAGCAGAAGGTGAATGTTGAACTTTTGTTGCATATGTAGCCAGATGATGCTGCGTCCTATTTTGCGCAAAATCACTGTCGGTGTGTTCGAAGCTTAACGTGTAAATCAGCTCGCTTGCGCTCAGATGGACTGGGTGTAAACATTTGAGGTGTGTCCATAAAAGGTCTGCGCCTCCGCATTAATCTAATACTTGATACTTCAAAAGGTCTTTAGATTCAAAATACAATAGCAAACGGATCCTTGGTTTAACCTTAAAAACAAGTCCATATAGCTTAGTAGAACCTCTTATGGTTAAAAACATGATTACAAGTGCTAATTTCAAGGAGCGCTGATAGGGATATTTAAGATCAACCAAAACCTGGTTTTAGCAGTAACGCAGTTGGTCATGGCATGAATGTCGCAGCCTACCCAGCCGCGACGCACACTGCCCATATGCACATGGAACAAGAGGAGCCCAACGTGCTTTTGGTGCCTGTATACTTTGCATTTAGAAACATAATAAAACATGTTTTTTTTCCCCATCATATTTTATTTTATTAAAAACCAAGCATAGTCTTCCCTCCTCTCAATTAAGTATATTTTTTGTCTGCTCAATGCAATTGCGAAGTAGTTAAGACCGTCAATAAAAGGTTTGGCTCCCGAGACCGCTTGGAAAAAATCTTAAGCTTTATGAAAATGTCAAGTCCTTTTTTATCTATGCGTTGTAGGCAGGCCCATATTATTTTAGCCGTTTTGGACGTGTGTAAAACACCCTCCGTGATGTAATCTAGGTGTCCATGCCCATCATGAAACGAGAGATGAGTGTTGATGATTAACTTACAGGAGAGTGAGACCAAATCATGGACGCTGGACAGAGTGGATTTCAGTTGTAACAAAAAGGCAGTTTATTGAGTCAAAATATATCTTGTCCTGCAGTTTTAACGAGCACGGACCTGATTCATATAGCTCAAATGGAGTTAGCTGAAAAAGGGCTTAGACAAAGGTTACAACAGTTTTTATACATAGAATAATGTAGGTGGAGTCTTGTCCTGTCGCCTTCTGAATGGTCCCGAAGGGTTGGAGGCGGACCTGCTCCAGCCAGAGCAGGAGCCCCAATGGTGCACAGCAGAATCTTCTGCTCTGGGCACCCGACCAGTAGAGGGGGGATGGGGTGTGTGTGTTTATGCAAGAAGGTATTTGTGTGTCAGGGGATCGTGAGGTAGGGAGAACTGAGAGGGGCAGTTTATGGTTGGGGGTAGGGTGCTTCCTGTTTGGACAGGGGTGCGTGCAATGACTTGAGTCAAGTGGATAAGTTTGGCGCTGTATAATATATGAGCTATGTGTATGAATATATGTATATATGACATGAGTTACAGGTGAAACGCTTATTTAGAAGTTAGCTGTAACATGTAAAAAGTGCTTATTTACGTTTTATATGTTCAAAACCCAAGCTTTCGCTTAGGCCTACTATAACGAAGGCTGGTTCAACAGTAATGCACGTGTTTTTTATCCTGCCGATTTTATTATATCATTACATTTTACAGTTATTTATTCTTGTTTTAAAAACCAAATGATTGCTTTCTTTTCGTAAAATTGTATTTTAACCAAACATAAGAATTATTCATATTCCTGGTATTATGGTGATAAAGTCGCTTGCAATGCAACTTCTGGAGATGTGTGAATGCGATCTGATCTGTAAAAAGATTTCCGATTATGTTAATAAAATATAGGGCTATTTGGGAGCAGTATAACTGTGCGTGGACATTCTCCCTTTCTATTTATATTGGATCTTTGTCCAGCTATTGTGCAAAGTTTGGAAGTGCGTAAAAATCCTTCATAGTCTGCGTTGTTTTAATATTGTATGCCCACGGGGAGAAATGATGGTGCCCATAAGTGTGACATAGCCTATTTAAAACAAGTTGTTGTTTTGTTTCGAATTATTCGTTTTCTTTTTAGGCCTTATCAACAATTCATAATATTGCTTATTGACAACGTTTGGCATGTCTATGCTCAGCCATTATGCAATTTACAGCAGGCCTAATCCCTATATCAGTGTGAATGCTATTGAAACAATGCGATTACTTAGAACAATGTGGATTGCAAATGGGTTCAAGTTAACGTATTTGGCAAAGATAGGTCTACATTTTGTACTAATTAACTATGGTTGCTGCTATGGGATGCAATGTGGTGTACACAGTTGGAAACGTATATCCAGGATGGTAAAGCTATTACTGAAATATATGTTATAATATGTTATGTATGATGTGGCTTTGCTTTGTGAAAAAAATATCCATACTGCACCTACTGTATACAGTCCTAGCTTGTTCAAACATAGGCTCTTGGTTTATGATACAACCTGATAACAAGAGTTATGACAACACAACTAAGCTCAGCAGTAATTTAGACAGAGTGCTTAGATATATTGATAAGAGGATAAATGCTATGGTAATAAATGGTTATTGCCAAACCATAAAATATTTCACTAATGTCCACATAGTAATGGAAATGTTCATGGTGCATATGTTAAGGTTAACCTGAAATGCCTCAGTGTCCATTGCGTGGCCACACTAACTTTTAATATTACATCGATGGAACAGTAGTGGAGAGGGTAGTAAGTTTTAAGTTCCTCGGCGTACACATCACAGACAAACTGAATTGGTTCACCCACACAGACAGCATCGTGAAGAAGGCGCAGCAGCGCCTCTTCAACCTCAGGAGGCTGAAGAAATTCGGCTTGTCACCAAAAGCACTCACAAACTTCTACACAATCGAGAGCATCCAGTCGGGCTGTATCACCGCCTGGTACGGCAACTGCTCCGCCCACAACCGTAAGGCTCTCCAGAGGGTAGTGAGGTCTGCACAACGCATCACCGGGGGCAAACTACCTGCCCTCCAGGACACCTACACCACCCGATGTCACAGGAAGGCCATAAAGATCATCAAGGACAACAACCACCCGAGCCACTGCCTGTTCACCCCGCTATCATCCAGAAGGCGAGGTCAGTACAGGTGCATCAAAGCTGGGACCGAGAGACTGAAAAACAGCTTCTATCTCAAGGCCATCAGACTGTTAAACAGCCACCACTAACATTGAGTGGCTGCTGCCAACACACTGACTCAACTCCAGCCACTTTAATAATGGGAATTGATGGGAAATGATGTAAAATATATCACTAGCCACTTTAAACAATGCTACCTAATATAATGTTTACATACCCTACATTATTCATCTCATATGTATATGTATATACTGTACTCTATATCATCTACTGCATCTTTATGTAATACATGTATCACTAGCCACTTTAACTATGTCACTTTGTTTACATACTCATCTCATATGTATATACTGCACTCAATACCATCTACTGTATCTTGCCTATGCCGCTCTGTACCATCACTCATTCATATATATTTATGTACATATTCTTTATCCCCTTACACTTGTGTCTGTCTATAAGGTAGTAGTTTTGGAATTGTTAGCTAGATTACTTGTTGGTTATTACTGCATTGTCGAACTAGAAGCACAAGCATTTTGCTACACTTGCATTAACATCTGCTAACCATGTGTATGTGACAAATGAAATTTGATTTGATTTGATTTATTAAATGTACCCCAAAAGGACACACAACCTCTATTAGGTCTATTGATTTCTCACTGTACTATACTTTAGTGATAATGCCCGGTAAGCTGGTGTCGAGGACCAGAAACCCGTGCCAATATATCTTCCAAACACCGGCTTCGAGGGCATTATCACTTTTATATAATGGGCTACCAACATATTCAAATAATGATTGACCTATTTTCAATAAAAACTTTATTTTAAAGTTAATTAATTGATTCATACTATTTCATCCTTCAACACGATATAGTCGCGACTCAAATCTAGGGCTGGTCGTTCGTTCTATTGTTTCGGTTGCCAGAGACGCAACCCAGTCGTTCAGACTTTGTTCTGTATCTATGGACGCGACCCAGTCGTTCGTTCAAAATGTTCCATTGCCATACTGGCTGGCAACGATCTTATCCCTTGCTTGCTAGCTAGCCAACTAGGGCTAATTTACATTCACGTCAAACGTCAAAAAAGAATAACAACAGTAGCTGCATTTGTATTTGTTTAAGCTGTTTTCTAGTGACATTTATTTGGATACATCCATAACAATGAGCTAATGAGGCGCGATTTCACCTGGCATAGAAAATCGTCTGGACATTGTTGAGGAAGTAGACAACAACAACACAGCTAACACAATCACTTCAAACACTGAAGCTGTAAAGAGTTCAAACTAGCTGCACTTCGTTTCATTTGACCTTTTTTTAATTTACATTTCTTTGTATCAATAAAAATGATGCCAGCTGATTTATGATTTTAGACTGACTGGGAAACGCTGCCGGTCTGTCTCGTCCCGACTCCCGACACATCCATTACTATGGACAGCTGGAGATCGAATTTGAATATTGAAACAATGTTCCAAATATCGGAGAGACAGACAGTAAGGTTTATACAAATCTCTGCTGTTGAAAACTAAATGTTAGTCTAAAATAAATGTGAACTAATGTCTAGATGCTTATTATAGTGGAGATCAAGTTTATAACTGTTCTGGTTGGGCTGATGAAACAGTGGATTGCACAGTCAGATGGAACAGAGTTGTTATAGTGTGGCCACTATATAAATAATTACATTGAATATGTTATTGTACTTACCTGCAGTATAGTATGATTACTATTCATGTGATCATGGTTATTATTGGCATTGGCCTTGACCGTGACTTTTCCCCTTTGATGATGTCATCACCCAGAGTTGTACTTGTTCAATGCAACTCTACCAGAGGGCGCCACTTTGAGAGGGTGTAATTGAACAGACCAGGCAGATTATGATCAATACTCGAGGATTTCATATTATTATTATTTATTTTTTTCTTTTGGGGGGGGGGGGGGGGGGTAAACTGACCCTTACCTATATGAAGTAACAGAAGGTAATTGGAAAACACGGTGATCACACGACTACATGGGCAGAAGAAACCGAAAAGGGCAAGGCATGGCTGAACAGACGCTTATCACCTCAGATGCTAGCAGCGAGACAGAAGCACGCAGCCCACGTGAAGCCTTTCCAGAACTCGAGGAAAAAGACTCCTTATTCTCACCACTGCCACCTACGCCGAGTAAGAACCCCTCTACCAAATACAGAGCAGTCGAAAAGTCTTCTACCAACCCTGACATTCTCAAAGCCATCTTTGAGAAACTGGCCATAATTGAAAAAACAACAGAGACTACCTCCAAATCATTAGTCTCTCTCAGCCACTGTGCAGCAACTTCTCAACCAGGTGTCAACCCACAGCGAACTTTTTATTTTTTTAAATGTTTTACCGCGGAAGCTGAAATACAGAAACTGCAACAGGTGAATCCGCCAAATGCGACAGAATATCATCGAAGTCCAGCGTCACAGCCGGAGATGGAACCTGAAACTGCATGGGGTGCGAGAAGAGGACGGGGAGAACATACGGATCGTTACCATTGACATCCTCGGGAAAGTAGCACCCAGGATTCGAGACAACCTCCAGGATGTCGTCGACGTGGTCAACCGCCTGTGAAAGCGAAGGGATGACGGATCTTCGAAGACAACCATCATGCGGTTCACAATGAGAATCTACAGAGATGTCGCATGGAAAGAAGCCAAAGACTCCAGGTTTCTTGTGGAGAATAAACTACGCACCAAAGAGTCTCTCACTCCAGAAGATGCTGCTGCAAGGGGAAAACTTTGGCCAATGGTAAAAAAGGCTAGAGAAGAAGGGAAGAGATCATCTTTCAGTGGCCCTTTTGCATTTATCGATGGAAAGAAGATCGATTGCCATTACGTTAAGTGAATGTCATGAGAGTACTGAATGTTTTGAAAACTCTGTGCTCAGGTATATAGCTACACTAACTTACAATTGATGTCCTATTCTTTCTAAGTCAAATGAGCGTTAAGAGTTAACTAAATTACTCTTTGAGTTAATAAGTTGATTGACATTTGTACATTCACCCTGTTTTATATCACCAGGTTAGTAAATGTGAATATGGGTTCATCATAACTACCTCGGTTTAGGGTAGTCCAGGTCTTTCTCCAAGCTCAGGATTCCTTATTAACTACCTATCTTACTGCAGTAAACACTATCTCTAAATGTCAGGGGTCCCCGCCCTTTGTTCTGGGACACATTCCATTTCTGTTAGTCACATGTCTGTGGAACTTGTTCAGTTTATGTCTCAGTTGTTGAATCTTGTTAAGTTCATACAAACATTTACACATGTTTTCTGCTGAAAATACAAGCAGTTGACAGTGAGAGGACATTTCTTTTTTTGCAGAGTTTAGTCACGGGTCTAACCACTCAGCTGGTACAATGAAACTGCTTCATACTTTTAGAGGTGATATTTTAGAGTCTTGTATGTCCGAAGATGGGAGATGGGTTATATTGATCTCAAAACTAGATAATGCTTGTTTTATTATATGCAATGTATATTGGTACAACTCTTACTCCTCAAATAAGACTATTTTTGGATCTTGCTGATAAGCTTACTGTGCTGCAAACAAGTGTACAAAATGCAGGTAAGTTGGTGGTTGGAGATATCCCTCTAGTGGTGTGGGGGCTGTGCTTTGGCAAAGTGATTGGGGTTATATCCTGCCTGTTTGGCTGTCGGACGGGGCCACAGTGTCTCCCGACCCCTCCTGTCTCAGCCTCCAGTATTTATGCTGCAATAGTTTGTGTCGGGGTGCTAGGGTCAGTATGTTCTATCTGGAGTATTTCTCCAGTCTTATCCGGTGTCCTGTGTGAATTTAAGTATGATTTCTCTAATTCTTTCTCTTTGAGGGCCTGAGCCCTAGGACCATGCCTCAGGACTACCTGGCCTGATGATTCCTTGCTGTCCCCAGTCCACCTGGTCGTGCTGCTGCTCCAGTTTCAACTGTTCTGCCTGGAACCCTGACCTGTTCACCATGCTACCTGTCCCAGACCTACTGTTTTTAACTCTCTAGAGGCAGCAGGAGCGGTAGAGATACTCTGAATGATCGGCTATGAAAAGCCAACTGACATTTACTCCTGAGGTGCTGACCTGTTGCACCCTCTACAACCACTGTGAGTATTATTATTTGACCCTGCTGGTCATCTATGAACATCTTGGCCATGTTCTGTTATAATCTCCACCCGGCACAGCCAGAAGAGGACTGGTCAACCCTCATAGCCTGGTTCCTCTCTAGGTTTCTTCCTAGGTACTGGCCTTTTGAGGGAGTTTTTCCTAGCCACCGTTCTTCTACACCTGCATTGCTTGCTGTTTGGGGTTTTAGGCTGGGTTTCTGTACAGCACTTTGTGACATCAGCTGATGTAAGAAGGGCTTTATAAATACATTTGATTGATTGATGGCTTATAATAGCTGGATACTTTAATGAAACACCTGATAACTATTTAGATAGATTTCCACCTAGAATAGCTCAAAGATCTCAGAATAGTGACATCATTACCCAATTTTGCAGTAAACTGACAGTGATCGATACATGGCACTTCTTAATACGAACTTAAACAAATACTCCTGGTGTAATAGGGCAATGACGGCCAGATCCAGAATGGATCTGTTTCTCATGTACAAGAAGTACTGTTACAGTATGTACAAGAAGTAAATCATAAACATGCTCCTTTGACTGATCAGAAAATGATATTATTGAAGTTAGAATATTCTGAAAAATCCAGTGGTATTCGAGGGTACTGTAAACTTAATAATTCACTCCTAAATGATCCAGTCTTTAACAAGAGCATAAAGAACTTGATCATAGACTCGTTTAACTCAAACGATTTAGAACCAAAGCATGGAAGTAACTGGGAAATATTTAAATTCAAGGTAAGATCTATCACCATTACACGCAGTAAGGAACTAAAGAAGCAAAAATGTTTGAAAGAAGATGAGCTTGTGAATAAATTGAATGTTCTCTTATAAAATTATACCCTTTCAGCAGAGGAAGAAATATTTTAATACATCTGGAATAGAACTAGATCACATGTTCATTGATTTAGCTAAAGAGGCCTTTATTCGATCTAGACCAAAATGGGTTGAGGAGGGTGAGAAAAACAGAAACCATTTTTTTGCTCTTGAAAAAAGGAACTATAAGAGAAAATGTCTTTCTGCCTTAAATATTGACAATACCTCGTGTAAAGACCCAAAGATCATCTCTAACTTTGTGTATTCTTTCTTTTAAAATCTGTATAAATCTTATTTTAATGGGATTGAATGTGAAAGTTTTATAAAACATCTATATGGTCATGTTCCAATGATTTCTGATGAGTTCAAGTCCATATGTGAAGAGGAGTTTTCTATAGTAGAGATTAGAGATGCTCTTAAATCTATGAAGAAGGGAAAAGCACCTGGAACAGATTTTCTTTCTGTGGAGTGTTATTTACACTTTTCGGAACATTTAGAGGGACCAATATTTAACATGTTCCAAGAATGCCTAGCTACGGGTGAGATCATTACTACCATGAAACAACGTGTTATTTCCTTACTACGAAAACCTGATAAAGATCCTCTTTTCATTAATAATTGGAGACCTATTACATTATTAAATACAAATTATAAATTGATAACTTTAGCATATGCTAATAGACTTAAAATGGGCCTAAACCACCTTATTAATGAAACCCAAACTGGTTTCATGAAAGGTTGCCACATCAGCTGTAACATTAGGTTAGTTTTAGACTTGATTTATTATGCTGATTCAGTTGACTCAGAGGCTATTATTTTATTCCTCAACTTTTATAAAGCATTTTATACAATTGAACACAATTTCCTAATACATTCGTTGTACACTTTTGGTTTCGGGACTAACTTTGTGTCTGTTAACAATATGTTTTATAAAGATATTAATAGTTCTATTATGATTCATTGTAACACATCTAAAATATTTCATATTCACCGTGGTGTACGCCAGGGTTGCCCTATTTCAGCTTTCTTATTCCTTTTAGTTGTAGAATTACTATCTATTAACATTTTAAACAACCCTGAGTTAAAATGTATTTCAATATTTGGAAAATAAATAAATATCTCAATTAGCAGACGATACAGCTCTGTTTCTAAAAGACAAGGATCAATTTGCTTATTGCACTTATATTATCAAATCATTCTCTTCTGCTTCTGGTCTGAAACTTAATTAAATAAAGGTGAAATATTGTCCCTGCATTACTCAAATGACCAATCTGTTGAGAATATCCCAGTGAAAGATAATGTGAAATATTTACATGGTAAATATTTGTACATGGTAAAAAAAACATATTGTCTGTCAACATCCCACGTTCTCTCAGATTAAAGAAAACAAAATCCATCTTTAATAACTGGCTCCAACGTGACCTCTCCATTATTGGAAGGGTTTTATTGTCCAAAGCAGAGGGTCTGTCACGTTGTCTACCCTGCTCTAATCCTATTTGTAGCTGATCAAACCAGCAAGGATATCATCAAAACTTTCCAAGCCTTTATATGGAAAAATAAACAACACAAAGAAGTCTGTAATATCAAACCAAAGAACTGATGGTGGGCTTGATGTACTAGATTTCATTGATATCAACAATACCTTTAATGTAAACTGGATAAAAAGATGTATGCTTAGCTTGGAACTATGGTACTTCATTCCCTGCCATATTTTTATGAAATTGTGTGGTCTTCAATTTTTGTGGAAGTGGAATTATTCTCCAGCAAAATTACCCATCAAACTGTCCAAATTTCATGAACAAGCCCTTTTAGCTTGGAAACTGTTATGTCCACAACTTCTCTCCACACAAGGCACTTCTGTGGAACAAGAAAGATATTGTTGTTAAAAACAAGTCTTTGCTCTTTCCTAAGTGGTTCGAAAGAAATATTATATTTGTGCTTGATTTATTTGATAAAGAAGGACATATACTCTCTTATAGAAAGTTCTTACAAACATATAACTTCCCAATACATTATAAATAATTTAATTCTATATGCAAAGAAATACCTTCAGGACTCAATTAATGAAATCTCATTTGTGTTTTGGTAAACATTTCATGATAGATGCACAACTTATGTTAGAAGGTTTCCCCCTGCTGGATAAGAAATGTAAATACTTTTTCACTCCAAGAACAAGATCTCTCCTTAAGGGAAATTCTTCTGGAATGCACATATTACTGAAATTGAATGGAAGAAAGCTTGGTTGCTCCCTCACAAATGTTGTATATCAAATAAAGTAAAAGAAATTGACTTTAAAATCTTGCACAAAATATATCCGTGCAATAACTTGTCTAAATTCATGGATTTAGAGGACCAGCCGTTTCTGTGATAAAGAAGGAGAAACTATTAAACACATTTTAATGAGAGTGACTCTGTGAAGTTATTTTGGAGCGAGGTAAGTATTTACATTTTTGATTTCATCAATAAGACTTATGTATTTACAATGCAAGATGTAATATGATATTATTCAAATGAAAACTAAACCACTGAATTAGTCGTTAATTTCTTCATTCTCTCTGGTAAATTTTCTATACAAAAAAAACAAATATTTTAAATCTGTCCCTGAATGCAATATATTTTTACTTGAAATCTAATATCTAATAAAATCTCTAGAATTAGTCAATAACAAAAAAAGCCACTGTATTCTTACAACTCTATCATAAGTTTATACAACTGTAACCCCTGTTTTTTTTTTAAATTCATTTTGTGGATCTAGTTGCTCTCTTTCAGACTCACCACAATCCAAAGCCTCCAGTGATTGTCCAGAGGTTCAAATTTAACTGCCATATTTGGAAAACAGGTCAATATGTTGCTAACTTTGTTGCTGAATTAAGTGAGCTCTCTGAACATTGTGAGTTTGGGGCTATGTTAGAGGACATGCTGCGTGACAGATTAGTCTGTGGCATTAATGAGGACAGCATACAGTTCCGTTTGCTGGGGGGAGCCACACTGATTTTCAAGAGAGCATTGGATCTATCTCAAGGGATGGAGATGGCCGCTAGTAATGTAACAAATATTCAAAAGGCCAACAGTGTAAGTTGTGCAGTACGTCAGGGGACAAAAGAGGCAGCAGGAAAAAGGAGAAAAGCAGTGGAATGTTTCAGATGTGGGGGAACACATTATGCAAACAACTTAAAAGTTCAAGGTTACTGTCTGTCACAAATGCAACAAAAAGGAACATTTAGCTAAAAAAAATGCAGGGGTCCTAGGAGCAAGCCAGAGGGTGGGCAGACTGGGCAGGGCAAGTTCACAGCAACGAAGTCACAGTCAGCAGCGCACCACCTAGAGAGCACAGAGGAGGCGGAAGAGCATTGTTCCTACAACATGTTTAATGTGAGTGAGCTGTGCGCAAGGCCTATCTATGCAAAAGTGGAGGTAGATGGAAAGTAGATGAGGATGGAGGTTGACACGGGGGCCTCTGCCTCTGTTGTCAGTGAAGAGACCTACAAAAGAAATGTGGGGCTCAAAACAGGCTCCACCCTCACACCGGCAGGAATCAGACTGCTACGTACACCGGGGAGACCATACCATTACTGAGGGCTCTGGAGGTGGTAAGCGAGAGCACGGCTCCTGTTGGTAAAAGGGAATGGGCCTAGTTTACTAGGGCATGACTGGCTCAACAAAATACAACGGAACTAGGGTGAGATAACACACACAAGTGACTGAGGATGTAATTCAAAAGTACCCTGAGATGTTCAAAGATGAACTGGGCACACTGCAGGGCACTGCAGTTAAGCTGTTTGTGGATCCTCAGGCCAAGCCTTGCTTTTTCAAGAACAGGACAGTGCCTTACTCCATGAAAAATAAAGTTGAGGATGAGTTGGAGCGGCTGCAGGAAACAAACATCATTACTCCCATTCAGTTCTCCCACTGGGCAACTCCAATCTGCTGCGGGGGATCCCTCATGTAGCAGTGTACCTGGACGACATCCTGGTTACAGGGGAGACGGAGGAGGAGCACCTTCACCATCTGGATCAGGTGTTAGAGAGATTCTCCAAGGCAGGGCTGTGCCTGAAGCGTAGCAAGTGCACATTCCAAGCACAGAGCGTGACATACCTAGGTCACAAGATCACAGTTCAGCATCTGTGTGCTGTGGAGGACAAAGTCAGGGCAATCAAGGATGCTCCAAATCCCAAGAACGTGTCCTAGCTCAGGTCGTTCCTGGGCATGGTCAACTACTATGGTAAGTTCCTCCCTGAGCTGTCAACAGTGTTGACTCCACTTTATCAGCTGCTCCACAAAGACTGTAAATGGAAGTGGGGGCCAGCTCAAGAGAAAGCTTTCAAGGAAGTGAAAGCACTACTCCAATCAGCACAACGACTGGTTCATTTTGACCAAGACATAGAGATCATTCTGTCATGTGACGCCTCGCCCATGGCGTCGGGGCAGTACTCGGTCATCAGACGGAAGATGGGTCAGAGAAACCCATTGGATTCGTATCATGCACACTGACGAGGGCTGAGAAGGGTTATTCACAGTTAGACAAGGAAGGTCTGGCCATAGATTTTTCTGTGAAACGCTTTCATCAGCACCTCTACGGTCATCATTTCACCATATGCACTGACCACAAATCACTGATGAGCCTTTTCAGTGAATCAAGATGCGTTCCTCCCATGGCTTCAGCAAGGATACAGCGATGGGCTCTCACACTGTCAGCTTACCAGTACACTATAGTGTACAGAGCGGGGAAGGACAATGCAAACGCAGACGCGCTCAGCCGTCTCCCGCTACCAGAGATGCCTGCCATAACTGTGGTGCCTCCCGAGACAATTTTCCTAATGGAGAGATTGTCAAACTCACCTATTAATGCCAAACAGATCAAACAGTGGACAGACCGGGATCCTATCCTGGCCCAAGTGAAAGATTCCTCATGCAGGGCTGGCCTCCCGCCATAGAGGATGAGGGACTGAGATCTTATACAAAGCGCAAAACTGAGCTGAGTGCACAGGATGGCTGCATACTCTGGGGGTCCAGAGTGGTTATTCTGCCCCCTGCCTGTGCACAAGTCATGGATGAGGTCCATGAGGCTCACCCGGGTGCCTCCCGGATGAAAAGTTTAGCCAGATCTTACTTATGGTTGTCTAACATGGATCATGTTGTAGAAAACAAAGTGAAATTATGTGTGCCATATCAACCAGAAGATGGCAGCAGGTTCACATTGACTAGTACCTTAAATCTACTGACATGGAACTGCCATGGTCTAGGTCATGCAATAAAACGAAAAAAGATACTGTGTGCTTGTAAGGAAAAAGCAGACATTGTGCTATTACAAGAGACACACCTCTGCGATGCCGAACATGATATACTCTGCAGAGCTTGGGTGGGACAGGTGTATTTCTCATCTTTCAAATCAAACAGTAGAGGCACATCCATACTTATCTATAAACATGTTCCATTCATAATTGACAAAAACATATCTGATCTAGAGGGGAGATTTATTCTGATAACTGGGTCACTGTATGGGCAACCAATTACTATCTTAAATATATACACCCCTATCACTGATACTCCTGCTTTCATGTTAAAAATGATAACCCTGTTCAATGAGCATTGTGTTTCCTTTGGAGTGCTGGCTGGAGATTTTAATTGTACCCTCAACACAACCCTGTACAAATCATCTCAAGTCCCTAACACAAACCCTAGATCTGCAAAGATTTTGAACTATCTTACTAAAGAGATGGGACTGATAGATATCTGGAAAGAGACTAATAGCTCATCTATGGACTAGACATACTACTCTAATGTCCATAACACCTACTCTCGTATAGATTACATTTTTATCCCAAAGATTTTCATAAATTCTGCCACGTGTACAATCGGACCCATAGCACTTTCAGATCACGCCTTTGTCTACCTCCGCTTTGACCTCTGCAAAAAGTGATGGAAATTCAACACCTCCATGTTATCAAACAAAGCATTTGCACGAAATTGCACTTTGTGGTTTTTACTGCAAACTACATACTTCGGAGAGAAAACATAGGGATGCAGAACTCCATTCCTTCCTAGAGGGAATCTCAATACCAAAACTATCAGAGACCAACAAAGAAGATCTCAACTCCCCCTTCACTCCTGAGGATGCCACCTAACAAGTCCCCAGGCCAAGACAGATTTCCCAGAGTTCCACAAAGCTTTTTGGCCCAAGTTTAGCCCTATTTCCATGCCCATGCTGGATGATTTTTGCAAAAACTGAGCTCTCCCAGACTGTATGTACACAGCCCGCATTACAGTGCTGATTTCGACTTGAAAATGCAGTAATTACCAAATTGCTTGCCAAAAGACTAAATACTCTTCATCCCAAAATAATAAAAGCGGACCAAACTGGATTTATTAGAGACAGGAACTCTTCTGATAACATTTGCCGTCTTTTTGATATTATTGATGAAGTAAACGCACAGAAGAACCCTGTCCTGTTGGCTTCACTGGATGCTGAGAAGGTGTTCCTTACCCGTCCTGTTGGCGTCGCTGGGTTCTGAGAAGGTGTTCCACACCCCTGTCCTGCTGGCTTCACTGGATGCTGAGAAGGTGTTCCACACCCCTGTCCTGCTGGCTTCACTGGATGCTGAGAAGGTGTTCCACACCCCTGTCCTGCTGGCTTCACTGGATGCTGAGAAGGTGTTCCACACCCCTGTCCTGCTGGCTTCACTGGATGCTGAGAAGGTGTTCCACACCCCTGTCCTGCTGGCTTCACTGGATGCTGAGAAGGTGTTCCACACCCCTGTCCTGCTGGCTTCACTGGATGCTGAGAATGTGTTCCACACCCCTGTCCTGCTGGCTTCACTGGATGCTGAGAATGTGTTCGACAGGAAGGAGTGGAGCTTTCTGTTCTAAGGAGCGATCCAAGTATTATGGGTGTTTCTGCAGGCGGTCTTCAGCACAAGATTTCGCTCTACGCAGATGATGTCTTGCTCTACATATCCAACCCTGAGAAGTCCCTCCCTCCCATTTTAGACACAATTGCTCAGTACGGCAAGTTTTCAGGATATAAGATACATTTGAACAAATCCACTGCCCTCTCAATCTTACGCTCAACATGAGTGACATGTCTGGCCATGGAAGAACTGGGACATTTTCTGCTTCCAGGAACAGATCCTTGCCACATGGGGCCGTGCATTATCATGCCAAAACATGAGGTGACGGTGGTGGAGGAATGGCACGAGAATGGACCTCAGGATTTCGTCACTGTATCTCTGTGCATTCTAATTAACAAAATTATATTGTGTTTATTGTCCGTAACTTATGCCTACCGGTAACATAACCCCACCACCACGGGGCACTCTATTCACAATGTTGACATCAGAAAACCGCTCGCCCACTTGGCGCCATGCACGCGGTCTGCGGTCTGCGGTCGGGAGGCTGGTTGGACATACTGAGATTGTCAGTTGGATATGCTCTCTGCAAGGTTTTGTATGTCTTCTCGATCATATGAACATCCTTTTCTAACTCAAATAAGATTCCCTCAGGTTTGGTCTGATGTCCAAAAGACTTCAAAATGAAATGTCATGATATGTCATTTTTGTTATGTATTTGAAACTATATACGTTCATTTGGTCAGTCCAAAGTTACTTTTTAATTCTGTCATGGAAATAAGTGTATTTCCTGATACCAAGTCATTTACGGTTTCTATGCCTTTAGTTTTCCATGTGGACCAATTTATCTGTGAATTCTGAAAAGCTATCCAAGGATTGTTCCATAAGGTTGCGCTTTTAGGGAGTGATATTGGTTCTTGTAGAATACGATTCATTTTATTCCATGTTGTTATAGTGTTCTTAACCATGAAGTTCTTAATGTTCTTAGCTTTATCCAAATAAAGTTTGGAGAGAACCAATTTCTCAACACCGAACACAACCCCATCCTTGCATCGGATCCCAATTGCTGTGCTGCTGTTTTCTACTGCCTTCATGGCATATTCCACCTGGAATACCCTTCCATCAGGTGAAAAGGTGGAGGCAGACAAGTCGTACCCAGTTCCTATTGAACTCATTGTGTTAAAAAAATAAAATTAAAAAAAACACACCAGGGGTCACTTCACAATCCCCAAGTCCAAAACAAATTCACGGCAATGCACAGTATTATACAGAGCCATGATTGCATGAAACTCCCATCTCCAATTACCCAAACAAACAGAAAAATGACCTTAAAAAGATTCCGTGGATGAGCATGTGCATCTTCAATATGTACCCATTGTTCCTCTTTAGTGATTTAACTATATATCTGGAAGGTTAAAACCACCCTCAGACTTAGGAAGATGTAAAACTTTCCTTAATTTCATTTGCCCACAAAGTCTGTTATAACCGAGTATACTTTTTAAAATAATGTCTTTGGTATTATCGAAAATAAAAACAAAAACTTGCCATTCTGAAGATGAGAGAACATTCTACCTTTAAGCTTTATGAGAAGATTACTCAATTTAATTAGATCGGGTTTCATATTGAGTGTCCAACCATTATTGAACTTTGGTTCAAAAGTGTTCATACATTATGAAGTTATTATTGAAAAGTAAAATCAGGCTTGTAATGCTTAAGTTTCTAAGAAATGGCAATGACTATATTCATTACATGTATAAATACTTAAAAATGGGCAGAGTCACTAATCTGACACAGCCCATTGTAAGTCGATATGCATTATTAGTGGGGTGCTTAAAGACCACTTCAGAACACATTTTTTTACTTGAATAACTTGATACTAATTACATTTAGCCTAACAAGTTGACTGCATGCAGACACATGTCTATCTCAGACAAAACATGAGATAAAATACAACATAGACCTCTAAAATTGTCAACGGTGCAGTGAGCTGACAATACAATGTCAGGTTGATCTGAATCACAGTATGGAATATGGAGTACTGCACATAAATAAATGGTCTTCAGGTTTCTATGGGTGTTTTAAACAGAATGTATTACTTGATTGTTTACCAGACTGATATAAGATGCATACTGACTGTGCCCACCTTACTGGACAGACAGGTGGTTTGTTGAATGCAGGATTGGCACTTCTGTTGTTCAGGAATCTGAGGAACAAATATCCATATTGTAGACATGTTATAGCTTCCACTATTCTGGTTGATGCCCTTCTACCTACTGTATAAGTGTTGTTACTTCAGGGAACGTTGTGCACTGTTGTTTCATAATGGCAAAGGTCAGGACTAAGGTAGAAAAGGCTGACATAAGATGAGTTGAGAAGGAAGTAAACCAGCTGAAAATGATCAATGGCCACAGATGGAAGCTTTTGTTAGGTCCCTGTAAATAAAATAAAAATAAAACCCAAGTATACAGTTAAATCTCTTAGAAATACAGCCAAAAAGCTATTTCCTGTTAGGAGAAAACTGTGAGCCTCAAGGCTTTCATATGGTCTGCAGCTATATTATTACAGTTCACGGCCCCTCTGAATTTGCAACTGGAAAACGGTCAACTGTTGACCTCCTTCTGGCTGGATTTCCACTGATACTGAATCAACTTTAAGATATCCTCTCCCTCATCCTCTGACTTGCCGCCCTATGAATTATATGCTGATAAAGAGCGCTACTGACACCTTGATACAACTGATGATTGATACAATCATTGACACTACTACTTTCAAGTTTTTATGTCACATGCACAAGTACAGTGAAATGCCTTTCTTGCAATCTCAAAACCCAACAATGCAATAATCAATAACACACAATAACACACGAGAATGAAGAATAAATATGAACACCACCATAAGTAAGTAAGCATACTATATCCTCTCTAGGCTAGGGGGGCGGTATTTTCACGTCCGGATGAAAAGTGTGCCCAAAGGAAACTGCCTGCTACTCAGGCCCAGAAACTAGGATATGCATATAATTAATAGATTTGGATAGAAAACACTCTGAAGTTTCTAAAACTGTTTGAATGGTGTCTGTGATAGGCAGGCGAAACCCCGAGGACAAACCATCCAGGAATGATTTATTTTGAGGTCACTCTCTTTTCAATGGGTTTTCTATGTGGATCTAGATTTTTAAGGCACTTTTTAAGGCAGTTTCTATGGCTTCCACTGGATGTCAACAGTCTTTAGACATTGGTTGATGTTTTTCCTTCGAGAAATGACGAAGTAGGGCTATTCAGAACGAGGGTCGATTCTAGTGTACAGTTGTAGTTGGGGTGCCCGACTTGAAAGCTCGCTCCACTTTGTTTTTATCCGCTATTGAACGCAGTTTATCCCGTCTTAAATTGTATCAATTATTTACGTAAAATACCTAAAGTTGTATTAGGACATTTGTTTGAAATGTTTGGACAAAGATTACAGGTAACTTATTAGATATTTTGTAGTCGTGTTGCGCGAGTTGGAAACAGTGTTTTTCTGGATCAAACGCACCAAATAAATTGACATTTTGGAGATATAACGACGGAATTAATCAAACAAATGGACCATTTTTGATGTTTATGGGACATATTGGAGTGCCGACAGAAGAAGCTCTTCAAAGATACGGCATGAATTATATCGTTATTTCAGAGTTTTGCGCCGCGCCTGATGGGATGAAATATGATTGTCTGTCTTTGATGGGGTACTGTCCTCAGATAATCGCATGGCTTTCGCCGTAAAGCCTTTGAAGTCTGACACCGTGGCTGGATTAACAAGAAGTTAAGCTTTATTTTGACATATTGCATGTGTATTTTCAAGAATGTTAAATATTTACAATTCTGTAGTTTGAATTTGGCGCCCTGCACTTTCACTGGATGTTGGTCAGGTGGGACGGTTGCGTCCCATCTAGCCTAGAGAGGATATACAGGGTTAGCTCCAATACCATATTTACAATGTGCAGAGATACTGGAGTGATGGAGGTAGATACTGTATGTATAGGAAGGAGTAAGGTGACTAGGCAACAGGATATAAGACAAGTTGCTGCTACTCTGTTTATATGTCAGGGGGTGTGCGTGTGTGTAGAGTCAGTTTAAATGTATGCAGTGGCGATTTTAGCATGTAAATCCTTATGGGCCAAAATTCACCCAACTTATTTTGGGAAGCTTGTGGAAAACTACCCGAAACATTTGACCTAAGTTAAACAATTTAAAGGCAATGCTACCAAATACTAAATGAGTGTATGTTTACTTCTGACCCACTGGGAATGTGGGTCAGAAGCTGAAATAAATAATTCTCTCTAGTATTTTTATGACATTTTACATTATTAAAATAAAGTGGTGATCCTAACTGACTAAAGACGGGGAATTTTTACTAGGATTAAATGTCACGAATTGTGAAAAACTGAGTTTAAATGTATTTGGCTAAGGTGTATGTAAACTTCCGACTTCAACTGTATACATATACATCATTGTGTTGGGTGATTTTAATATTCCTGTTGACAAAGAATTTATTGATATTTTGTGCTCTATGGACTTTATCCAACATGTTACTGGGCCCCCACATAACCACGGCCATACTCTGGACCTAGTTATTACCAAGGGGCTTTCTACTGACATATCCTCTATTGTTGAAGTTGCTTTTTCTGATCAACACTGTGTATTTTTTACTACCTTGTTTCCCATAGAACAGGGTAATACCTATTATTAAGAAACAGATTTTATTTAGTGTATGAACAATTCTCCACCACCAATTCTGCCTTCCTCTTGTGATGATTTAGTTGATAACTTTAATAGCAAATTAAGGGTAACCATTGATGCCATGGTGCCAGTAAAGTTGAAAAAGGCCACACCCAAACAGAGTGAGGAAATGAATCATTTAAAGAGAAATTGCAGAAAGGCAGAGCGAAAAAGGAGAAATATTCTCAGAGTGCAACTTGTCATCTATAACAAAGACATCTGAAATGCTAGACGGGCTAATGTTTCTAACTTGATCACTAATAATCAGAATAATTCAAGAGTGTGTTTCTCGACAATTGATGCCCTTATAAATCCTACCCCTGCAAACCTTTGTGAACTTTCCTCCACATCTAAATGTGATGAGTTTGCGTTATATTTCAGAGAAAAGATAACCAACATTAGGCTGGGTATCAGTCAAGCAAGACCTGATGAGAAGTTTGATGATAAGTGCTGTCATGTCTTTAGTATCATTAAAGGTGAAGACTGTTATTTTATCAAATCAATTCTCTGTAATTATCATTACCTGATTAAACTAATCATGTCAATTTAATTAACTAGGAAGTCAGGGCACCACGGAAAATGTTCAGAGTACAAAGTTATAATTTTTCAGATATTTTAATATCTGATCAATTAGTCTTCTATTAATTAATTATTATTACCTTCATCAGTCTCATCTGAACATTGTAAATTGTTGTGCACGAACCCCGCATTACTATAAATCATCCATACACCAATTGGCTTAATTATTTACTTACTAACTAATTGAACAATTACAGAATATACAATACATAATAACGTTATACCGTCCCAAGTGGACTAAACAGAATCACTTTGGGTATAACACAATAGATTCAGAGAGAAGAGAAGGGGTTTTGGAAGGAAGACTAAGGAACATTGGTTTTTATCGAACCTGGGAAGCTATTCACATAAATACAAATGCCACTAACGATCGCTCATTCGGAAAAGCAATGCATTGTATTTACGTGAAGCTGGTGATGTGAGGCTCTGGTTTGCCCAGTCGATGTCGCCCTGTCCTTTGTGGAATCTTCTGGGTCGTCGTGTGAGAAGTTCACGTGGTCTGAGAGGTTCATCTCACTCTGGAGATTTGTCCACGTCGGTTAGTGTTCTCATACTAGATTTGCTACCCTTCCAGCTGCAGTATGTTAGGACTCACTTCTTCTTGGGTGATCAATAGTTCACGTGTAGAGCAAGCTCCCACGTTTCCTGGCCTGTATGGTTGACATTAGAATCCGCCCTTTTAAACGTGAGGACAAATCATAATATCACATTATATCATTTCGCAAATAGTTTCATTTTTACGCATTCATTTTATACAAGAATTAGATACAAGTCTCATAACTGAGGGACATGTATGAACAGAGTTAGGGTAATGTGGCTGTATTGTCTTTCATGAGGTCACAAACATGAAACAAAATGGACCGGGTCGTAGCTGGCTTCTCCACCGACCGTTTGCACATTCTCCAAAAGAGGAATATTGTTCAATTATCAAATTCTGGGATGTAGTAGAATTGGGCGGGAGAATCCTTTTGTCTTATTGTGAAACTCTCTCTCTCTATACCGCATGGTTATGGAGAGAGGAGTCTCTGTGGTATTTACGATGTAAAAATGCCCCCTCCTGTTAGGAGGGGGGTGGGGGGGGTTTGTTCACAGCTCTGCTAGCCAATTCACTGAACGGGCTAGCGTCATGACAGTGCCCTAGCCTACCACTCAAAGGCACTATGGATTGATTTCCCCTGGTTAACACAGACATGCTCAGGAAAATGATATCACAACTTAAGGCTTCTATCTGCCTTCTCGATCCTATCCCTACGACCTTCTTCAAAACAGTTTTTAATTGCATATCTGAAGAAGTGCAAGCTATTGTTTATAACTCCCTGTTCACAGGCACTTTCCCCACTGCACTATAAACTCCTGTGGTGAAACCCCTTCTGAAGAAACGTTTTCTAGATTCTTCAGCTCTTAGCAATTATTGGCCAATTATCTCCAACCTTCCATTCTTAAGCAAATTTCTTGAGAAATTGTTTTTCAAACAGCTTTATTTTTTGTGCCAACTCTATTCTCTCTAGAGAGAGAATCTAGCCGCACATTTGAATCCACAGGCAATACAGATTAAACACCAGCTAAAAAACCTAGGTGTTAAGTTAGATTCCGAACAAAATTTCGAATCACAAATTAGAAATACAAACAAAATAGCTTTTTACCACCTGAGAAACATTGCCAAGGTGCTGCTGTTTCTCTCTCAGGGTGATACAGAGAGACTCATCCATGCCTTTATTACGAGCAGGCTTGACTACTGTAATGCTCTCCTGTCTGGTCTACCCAAGAAAGACATTGGTCAACTGCAAAACATACAGAATGCTGCAGCACCGGTACTGACCAAGATCAGACAGAGCACACATTACACCGGTTTTAAGGTCTCTGCACTAGTAGCCTGTGATTTTTAGAATTTTAAGATTCTTCTATTGGTTTTTAAGTCAGACAGGATTTTAATCTGGCACTGGCCTTTTAACTATCCCAAAGCCTAGGACCAAGAGGCATGAAGAAACAGCCTTTAGTTATTATGCTCCCAGCCTCTGGAATAGCCTGCCAGAGAACTTGAGGGGGACTGTGGACATATTTAAAAGAGGTCTTAAAACACACCTTTTTTGCTTTGCTTTTCCTTAGGGTGCTTTTCAGTCGTTCAGTTTGTCATTCTTATTTTTTTGTGTGTTTGTAGTGTACTAAGTATTTCAGCTTATATTTTCATAGTTTTTCCCTGTAAAGCACATTGCGTTGCATTCCATATCTGAAATGTGCTGTATAAATAAAGATGGATTTGATTGGGTTATTACTCAGGTACAGTATGTCTTCTTACAGTGCTCTCTGCCTCTGTAAGATGCAGTGATTGTGTCTTCTGACACAATCACTGCTCCCTGCCATTTGGTAGTGTTGTGCAGGAGCACCAAGCTTGTCACAAAGCTCCACATTCTCTCTGGTCAGGGCTTCCACCTGGGTCTGCAGCAGGTCATGAACCTGGGACAAGTGGGACTCCCTCTTAGAGAACTGCTCCTGAAGAGTTTGAATCTGCTTCCTGAGATCCTTCATACACACACACACACACACACACAAACACACACAGGATGAGACCCAGTGAGACATGCATATTTGACTCATGTTCACAGTTTGAGTGGGATGAATGGGGGTTTGTTTATACAGCTGTAGGGAAGTTTCTGTAATGCTATAAACTGTTATCATCAGTTCACAATAAGCAAAGAAGATGCATTTCATTTCATCCATAAATGGGTACACGTCTGACTGTTTCACACTTACCAAGTATGACATATTAATACCAGTTGGGCGACATGCAGTAGAGGTCCTGTGTGGCTCAGTTGGTAGAGCATGGCACATGCAAAGCCAGGGTAGTGGATTCCATTCCCAAGGAGGACCAGTACGAAAATGTATGCACTCACTACTGTAAGTCGCTCTGGATAGTGTCTGCTAAATAGGTCATTTGTTTTAGGCCTCAAGGTTCAATGAGATTCTGAAGGACATATTTACGAAGGGCTATGAAGATCAGATTGACATAATGTCTTTACCTGAGCCTCACCAACGTCTAGGTTAGGAAGAAATGGTTGATTCTTCAACACCTGGTCTTCCGTACGGGCGAATGGGGATCCGTGACTGCTGTGGTGGCCAATCTCTGTCACCACACTCCATTTGGTTCATTCTCTTTCTGTGTGAAACTCACATTTCAGTGGAAATTAAAGGAAAAAAAAGAAAATAACGTGATACACTTCTGATATTGCAATTCAGGAAGTGCTCAAACTCTTAAAGAGAAATGTCAAAACGTTTCAACTTCATATTCATATTCTTGAGCACCACCGCAACATCAACATATGTGAAACTTGTGTATTTCCATGTTTTGTAGAAAAATATAGAGGAAGATAAATGTTTCCAATTACATCATAGGTGTGCATTGTGTGATTTTTAACCAATTATGAGTAGGCATTGGTTGATTACATTGGAAATATTTATCTTCCTCTATCTTTTTTTTACTACAAAACATAGAAACGCGCAGTTTTCACATACAGTATGTTGTTGTTCGAGATGATAAATAAGAGGTTGAAATTGTTTGAAATGTCCTTTTAATAATCTTGTGAAATTTACAGTTCAAGTAGGAAGTTTACATACACCTTAGCCAACTACATTTAAACTCAGTTTTTTCACAACATTCAAGTAAAATTCCCTGTCTTAGGTCCGTCAGGATCACCACTTTATTTTAAGAATGTGAAATGTCAGAATAATAGTAGAGAGAATGAGTTATTTCAGCTTTTATTTCTTTCATCACATTCCCAGTGGGTCAGAAGTTTACATACACTCAATTAGTATTTGGTAGCGTTGCCTTTAAATTGTTTAACTTGGGTCAATGGTTTCGGGGAGCCTTCCACAAGCTTCCCACAATAAGTTGGGTGAATTTTGGCCCATTCCTCCTGACAGAGCTGGTGTACCTGAGTCAGGTTTGTAAGGCCTCCTTACTCGCACATGCTTTTTCAGATCTGCCCGCAACAATCCCTATGGGATTGAGGTCAGGGCTTTGTGATGGTCACTCCAATACCTTGACTTTGTTTTCCTTAAGCCTTTTTGCCACAACTTTGGAAGTATGCTTGGGGTCATTGTCCATTTGGAAGACCCATTTGCAACCAAGCTTTAACTTCCTGACTGATGTTTTGAGATGTTGCTTCAATATATCCACATACTTTTCCTACCTCATGATGTCATCTATTTTGTGAAGTGCACCGGACCCTCCTGCAGCAAAGCACCCCCACAACATGATGCTGCCACCCACGTGCTTCATGGTTGGGATGGTGTTCTTCGGCTTGCAAGCCTCCCCCTTTTTCCTCCAAACATAACGATGGTCATTTTCAGTTCTATTTTTGTATCATCAGACCAGAGGACATTTCTCCAAAAAGTCCGATCTTTGTCCCCATGTGCAGTTGCAAACTGTAGTCTGGCTTTTTGTGGCTTCTTCCTTGCTGAGCGGCCTTTCAGGTGATATTGATATAGGACTAGTTTTACTATAGATATTGATACTTTTGTACCAGTTGCGTCCAGCATCTTCACAGGGTCCTTTGCTGTTGATCTGGGATTGATTTGCACTTTTTGCACCAAAGTACGTTCATCTCTAGGAGACAGAACGCATCTCCTTCCTGAGCGGTATGATGGCTGCATGGTTCCATGGTGGTTATACTTGCGCACTATTGTTTGTACAGATGAGCGTGGTACCTTCAGGTGTTTGGAAATTGCTCCCAAGGATGAACCAGACTTTTTCTGAGGTCTTGGCTGATTTCTTTTGATTTCCCATGATGTCAATCAAAGAGGCACTGAGTTTGAAGGTCAGCCTTGAAATACATCCACAGGTACACCTCCAATTGACTCAAATTATTTCAATTAGAGGCCTTCTATCACACACGACGATCAGAGCCCCATACACAGCAGAGCCTCATATGCGCACTGACATGCTGCCACTGCAATCCATAGACCCCACAGTTCCAATAACAACACTTACCTTACGAACCTGAAATGTCAGAACTCGTACAAGAAACTGCAAGTCCAAAACAACAGAACACCTGTCATGACATGGTAAAGCTCATACGCGCGCTGCATCGCATTTACCAAAGTTGATGAACCAAGGCAGCCAGAGGCGCAAACTCACCTTAAGCAACCTGGAAACTATGTACTCTCTCACTGCCACGGCAGCCCAAGGCTCAAACCTACAGGAAACTGATAACCCTGATAATGCGCACTCTGTGCACTTTCCGCCCAACAGGGTAGACAAAGCTCACACCCATAAGAGAACTGTGATAACCCAGACAAAACGCTGCCTAACATCGAATTGATAATGACTTGATAATGCACTTTTGCACACCACCTCATGGACGAACCATGGCAGCCCAAGGCTCTAACCCACAGGGAAACTGTGGTAACTCGGATAAATGCGCAATCTGGGAGCAATTACATCCAAGCGATAAAACCTCACAAAGGTATGTGGGGAACCTCAACTCACTGCAGCACAGATATCACCAATCGTCATGCCCCTGAATAATGCTAAAGAAGCAACCACACCATTCTCACAAACACAGGCCATGCAACCGCCGTTGTTCACTGGAAGCAAACAGAGGAGGTGAGTAAAGGAAAGCTGGAAAGCCAGAGATCTGTAAGACATAGGCATAACCTTGGGAGCAACTGCATTAAGATGTAACCTCACTTTGGAGTCGCAAGGCTTCGAACTCCAAACAGAAAGGGTTTACTGATAGCTCGTGGAGATCCAACGCGCTTGGCCGACGCAAAGGCCATGAGCAAGGCAGTCTTGTAGGAAAGGACCTTCAGTTCCACAGACTCCAATGGTTCAAATAGAGACTCACACAGAGCGTCCAGGACCAATGCCAGGTCCCAGGTCAGTGCCATAGGCCAAGACCCTGGTCCGAGCCGACACATGCCTTTCAGGAACCGCACCACCAGAGGAAGAGACCCTGAGGTAGAGCCGTCCATCCCTACATGACACGCCAAATGGCTGCCATATAAACCTTCAATGTGGAAAAAGAAAGGCCCTGTGAAAAAAGTTCTAGCAAAAACATCAAAATGTCCAACAAAGAGCTCTGAAAAGGATAAACTCCCTCAACCTGACACCAACCCTCAGATGCGTGCCGCTTATATGATTACAACCTTCTCGTAGAGGGTGCACACACCGTCGCGTTTGAGTGTAAACTCCTAGCGGTCAAATTCAACCTTTTAGGGGCCAAACCCACAGATCCCATATCTGCGGTCATGGGTGCCAAATCCTTCCATGCACCTGGGACAATAGAGCCCGATGACACAGAACCCCCAACTGGTCCCATTTCTGGGCCACCAGTAAGTTGGGGGGGTCTCCACTCCATAGGCCAGATCAGCCCAGTAAAATAAAAAGCTAATTATTACCTTATTACCTAAAATGTTTAAACATTTTAAAAAAATGCACGGCCCGAACAACAATTCATTGGCAGGGCAATACAAGCAAAGCCAATATGCGGTGATACTGTGTTGAGCCTATAGCTTACTGCACATACATCATTGCTACAGTACGGTTTTTAATTGGTTAATGATGCATTGGCTTAAGTTTTTGAAGTCATGTTAAAAAAAATCTGTGATAGATCTCGGCTTGCATTTTGACTCAAAAAGTGATCTTGAAAAGGTTGGTGACCACTGTTCTAGAGTTTTCCCTGTTAACACTATCAACGTTTCCCTTTTAGTTAGTGAGTTATTAGCCCAGTTATAGATCATTTGTAATCCCCTTTAGGGGAGTGATTGCTTCCTACAAGAGCACAAAATGTGTACATTCCTAGACATCTTTGAAAAGCAAGTCTTGTAAAGAGCTTTTTTTTGTCTTAAAGGGGCAGTGTTGTATTTTGAGACAGTCTTGAATAGCTAAGTAGCCAATAAGAAGAGGGTAACATCATTTGTCTGATTCTCTGTAATATGGTATGGGAATAATAATGCATTTTATTTTGTAAAGTGGCTTCTTGCATCAAACAACACAACATTTTCAGTCACCTCCTTGTCTGAATGACAAATGAATAAACAGGTTAATGTCAAGCCCTTCATGTTTTTGTTCTCCCAAAAGTCTGATGGAATGTAGGTCTATATTGGCTACTACTGTAGGCTAAATGATAGAACAGATATTTCTATGTTGAAATGTTATGGGATTAATTTTCTCCATTATTTTTGATGGTAGGCCACTTTGGTAGGCCTACATTATGATCAAATAGCCACTGTAACCTACCTGGCCACTGTTAAAACTATAACTAACAGCGGGTACAACCCCAGTGTTCATAGTAAACTTGTGCTGGAAGTTGCACAAAATATTCAAAACATTAAAGTTTGCACTCAGCAGACCTGAAATTTTCTCAGTGGCAAAAATATTTTCAGGGAACATTGCTCTGAACACTACCAGAGAAATCAGAATGAGCCTCACTTGGCTGGGATGACACCCCTATTAACTCCCCACAAAGTCAGCACAACTCTCAATGGACGTTAAACCCAGCCGGAAACAATGGAGACAATGGTCCCACGAACTGGTCAGAGCCAAGGCCTCCTAAACGTGTTTCCACCCGAGGCAACAGGACAGCACCCATGAGTATATGTTTCATTGTGAAACCACATGCCCTAGGGGACGGTCAGTGGTTCAAACTTGGCTGGTTAGTCTTTTTGAACTGACTCTTACCTCTGGCCATCTGACTCAAACAAGGAGCACTGGCTACACAAGCAGAGCAGAAAGAAGTGGGTTTTTAGCAAACACATAAAAATGATACCAAGACCCAAAACTTGCAACACCTAGGAGGATGAGTACTCTCTCCCCACTAACAGACACCTAAGTCGGAGCCAAATCTCGTAGCCTTCGTGTGCTTGAAAAGTTCGTAAATTGTGTGAAACACGTTCTTACTTCAGGTGAGCTGAGACTGAAGAATTGAGGAAATGGGGCTTCCGAGGGGGGGCTCGGCATCCATTGGCTCATTTGGCAGGATTTCAGTTTGTTTCAGGTGAATACGATTGGTCGTTAACTCCCCATAGTATGTTACATCGAGTGACCGACTGACAGGGAACTGCCGAATGAGTTTAAGCATTCGGGTATACACAAAAAAAAAGAATTATATTATATGAATTCTGCAGGGAGCTACAAGGAAATATGTAGCATAGAAAAAAGGTCAAGTAGGGGGCAGTTTTTTCAATGTGTGAGTTGATGCATGTGTTGATGCAGATCTTCAAACATTCACTTCTCAAATGTATTACTTTATGTTTGACTGCATTGTTTGTTTCAAGGTCCCTAAAGTTGGTTGGTGCCTCTCTAGTATGCATTGGTTAAAACAATGTTAAATTCAAATCTCCCTACCATCAAATCTAAGCCAATATGACACCAATGTCGATGAACACGTTAAACAGGCTGGTTAGCAATTTCGTTTGCCAAGTATTGTCTGCACCTACCTAGCTCAAATTCTAGATGTCGGATTAAAATAAGACTATAGCATCCATAAAGTGACCATTGGAATGAAAACATTTCAGATGGACTAAATTTGTAGATGCAACAGTTTTTATTAAATGTATAATTTATTGCAGTCACATGCACATTTCTGTCCATTAAGAACCAATGATGTGCTATCTTTCTGTAACATTTCTGACAATCTTTTCAACCGAATCTCAGAGTTCTATCTAACTGGGCCGAGCAACTCTGGGGAAGTAGATCAAGGGCATTGCCAAAATCCCAAAGTATCCCTGTGAGGCCCAGATCTTTTGGCAGAGGCCAAATTAAAGGTTACAATAGCACTGCCAATTGCAGACTTGGTTGCTAAAAGAAAATATGGCTTTGCATGTGGAAATGTTGTATAATGCACCTTTAACAGAAAATCACCTTCCGGTGTAAAAACCATGGAAAAAAAAACAAACATGTTTTAAGTAAGAAGGGGGCATTGGTCTGAAGCCAAAAAATAAAATACATTCCTATGAGCACCACAATGACTCCACCCATGCTCTACCAAGATTTTACACCACACAGCTTTGACCTAATACAGTAGCTATGTTGGTCTATTGTACTTCCAACAATGTGTATGCAGGTTGCTTAGGGTTCAAAACATCTCAAACAGCCTAATTCATACTCTTCAGAGGAATAATGGACTGTAGAGTGTCATATGTATATGAATATGTACAGTATATAGGCTGCAGGCCTATTGTAAATGTGTATTATTGTAGCATCACCATCTTTATTGCAAAACTAAATACAAATACACACAACTTTAAGCTACACAGTCATTTGACAGGGGTAATGAACTGCCCATTGATCAGCACACCAATTGATAAAACAGGACCATGTTTGCAAAACAAGTGTTTCTGAGCTTATGTCAACATTACACAGATAAGCTAATGGTTCCAGAAATCAGGAATGGAGACAGGCTCTATAGACCTTAATATATGAGTGACTGTGTCCAACACACCACCACCTGTTGTTATGTTGGGCATCTACTGACCCCCAAAGAATATGTTATGAAATATATATATTTTCTCAATGACATATATTGCTAAGGTTTAAGGAAATACAGGCAGGCACCACATTACTACAAGACAAAACCACTCGCTCAATCAAGAATGATGGCCTTGTAAACATAATAGCAAAGCTTGCTTACATATCATTTAAAAAAGCTTGAAAAGTTAGTGGCATGGGATCCAATACTATAACAAATCACATTATTGTGGGAGCACCTCCTCTACGAGTATGAATTAGGCTGTTTGAGAAGGTTTGAACCCTAAGCAACTGCATACACATTGTTTGAAATACAATAGACCAACATGGCTACTGTATTAGGTCAAAGCTGTGTGCTAGAAAACCTTGGTAGAACATGGTTGGAGTAGGCATTGTGGTGCTCGTGAATTTATTTACTTCAGACCAATACATCTCACGTAAAACATATATTTTTGTTTTTATTTTTCATTACATATTCCCTACAATATCCAAAGCTTATTTCATAATCTACATCTCTACAATGTATGAATTGTTTCTAGCTACAGTTTGTATGTTTGAGTTTAGAAGAGGCAATAGGATGTTGTAGGTGGTAATAGGCCACACCCCTCATTAAGTCCTAAATCTCACATTTAAAAGTTAATATTCTGTTAACTCACACCCAAATAACGTTGTTGACTCATCCCATACTCGTATTTGTGGACAAAGCATACATTTGAGAGAAAAAAAACAACCTCAAAACTATCTCAAAAAGACCTTTTCAAAATTGCTTGCCATTTCGTCATAGAACATGATGTCATGTTGGCTCATTGCCTGAGCTGGCCAATCAGTGGTCTACTTAAATTAATATTTTTAATGACGGGTATACGCCCACACCATTCTGTTATTGGGGTACGCCCACACTGTCACGTAGAGCCCTTCTCCGGCGCTGGAGGTCACCAGGCTGCACATCATTACGCACACCTGTCACCATCGTTACGCGCAGCAGCGCCTCATCAAACTCACCTGGACTCCATCAACTAACTGATTACCTTCCCAATATATATCACTCCCTTTAGTTCTCTCCCTAGGTGTTATTGTTTCTGTTCCATTGTTTCATGTCTGTACGCTACTTGTGTTTATTGTTTTCTTCTATGTTCATTTAGTTCACTCCCTGAACTTGCTTCCCGACTCCCAGCGTACACGTTACACACACCATTCAAACCACAGAAAAGCTGCTTTTTGACATACTAAATTACCATTTTTTTGGAAGGAAAACTATTCCACTCAGATAGTACTTAATTATAGGTCACATTTCATAGACTTCTGGAAACACTGGACAGTTACTTTAAAGTCTAGTGTTAGTTGATCAGAGGAAGAGGTAACTAGGAGCAGTTTTCACATTGGCTTGCTCCTGGTGTTTAACTTGATCCTCTTTTACTCCGTTCATTATGTGCCTGTTTAACTTGCTCTATTGATTATAATAAAAAACTACGTTTTCATGAAATCTCCTGCCTTTTCAAGAAGAAGATTTAATGTGAGAAGCCCTCGGGCCTCTTCTTCACAATGCAATGTTTTCGACTATGTACAGAATCTCTGGTGGGATTTAGCTGCTTATTTATTTGACCCGTGGTGACTAGTCTACTCAGGCATGGGAGGTGCTTAACCGACAAGTCTGAACTGAGTGCTATGCTGTCTGCGTGCTGGGGGGAATTACTTCCAGACTGAAATGCAGTCCTTCAGTTTCACCAAGTCTGCATACGGACTAGGACCTTGCTTGACTACCATCAAACAGACCTGATTTTCATGTAAAGTTAGGAAATATTAGGAGCTGAGTACTTTCGAGGACTGTTTGTCTTTCTCATTAAGGATTCGGACAGAGTCTGACTGTACAGAGGAAAGCTTTCGATGATGAAAACAATGGAGAACGGCCATCCAAGTGATAACTGCACAGCAGAGAATCTGCCACTGTACAAATTTTACGCCTCTGTGATGATCATGGAATTCACCCTGGGTCTGCCGCTCAACCTCTCAGTGCTTTATCTATTCATCTTCAAGCTGAAGTTCTGGAAATCTAAAACCAACAACATTTTCCTGTTCAATCTCGTCTTGGCTGACGTTCTTCTGCTTATATGTTTGCCAGTAAAGGCATATCATTTTCTTAATGGGAATCGGCGGAGTACAGAGGGAGGGACCTGCAAAGCCATGCTCTTCATGCTGTTTCTGAACCGAGGTGCCAGTATCGCCTTCCTGACTGTGATTTCAGTTGATCGCTATTTCAATGTGGTTCATCCTGGGAAAAAGAACTTTGCCAAGGCTTTTAAAAGGTCTCCTCATATCTCTATCCTCATCTGGCTACTGCTGCTCCCCCTGACTATCCCCACCATGCTGAAGTCCTTTGAGTGCTGTAATAGTTATGGGCGTGAAGATGACACTCTAGTCGAGGACGTCACTGACACTCTGAGAGAGGTTGTGTTTTTCACCCAGATTCTCATCCCTTTCTTTGTGTTGGTCTACTGCACGGTCCGCATTGTTAACAGACTAAAAAAGAAGACCGTAGGGGATAGTACCAAGCTGCGTCGAGCAGTGTTTCTGGTCACCTCAGTAATGCTGGTCTTTTCTTTCTGTTTCCTGCCTTGTACCATAGCTAGAATGGTTCTGTTGATTGTGAGAGTTGAGAATTTACCCGGAGCAGAAGCTATAGTTGTTCAAGTCTTTGACGGTCTCATGGTTTTGTCTTACATGGATTGTTTAGTGGACCCAATTGTGTACTGCTTAAGCAGCACTAAGTTCAAAAGCCTCTACCTGACAACGTATTGCCGCTGTCTACTGAGCAAAAATGCAGAAATAGCTGAGAGCACAATCTCAATAGGAAACAACTCAAGCCCAAAACGCAACAACAATATATTGTTGCATAGTAGGTAAAAAGAGGACATGAAAATGACTGTTTTATTACTGACTTCATGACTGTTCTCATGGTAAGACACTCATGTTAGTTTGCCAAACCAGACGTGTTTATGTTACCATCAGCACGTTAAACAGCTCATAATGACTGTGTTGTTACTAATTGTCTGGGTCAAATAACAAAGATGTGTCGTTGCTGTTGTTTTAATGGCTGTCTCTCTGGCCATTCGTCCATTCATCTTATTATGTCAGGGGTTGAATACTTATTGACTCAAGTCATTTCAGGTTAACACTTTACTTGACACCCATCGTCATAACACGTAATGGCACAGTCTTAACCATGTCATAAACTGTCCTAATAGGTTCATAACACTGTCATGACCAATATATTTACACCTGTTGTCACATATATTGCGTTATTTTATGGCTGGTTATGAAACCTATATGAGGGTGTCAAAATGCACAAAACCTACCACGGTAAAAAAAAGGGCACCCACAAGACTCATTGAGCAATTATTACAAGAGCAGAAGAAAACTGACCAATCTGATGAGTATTTGACAAAACTATTTTGAACTGGAATAAATGCTGCCCTTATTAACAATGACCAACCCAACCAGTCAAAATAGATTGTAAGACATTCTGTAGCCTACCATTACTATAACCAACCCAAATCCATTTGTTGCCATTATCATGTATCCAAGTGGTTTTCAAACTTTTTGACCTGCAATCTCCAAAACAGAGTGGTAGAAAACAGGAAACCCTGTTCACGCAAATGCGCATGTGCACACGGTGATGCATTTTTAAAACTCAAGATGTGCTACAGAAATAAACTAAGTTTTACACCTGCATTTGGAGCTGAAAGACTTTCATGTTAGTGGCCAATATCAACTATGGATATATCTGTATATAGCTATGTACATTTATTGTTATGTACATTTCTTGTAATTCTTTTGATTGATTTGATTTAAAAAAAAACTTTTGTTTATTTAGTAAATATTTTATTAACTATTTCTTGAACTGCATTGTTGGTTAAGAGCTTGTAAGTAAGCATTTCACAGTAATGTCTACACCTGTTGTATTCTGTGCATGAGACAAATAAAATTTGATTTGATCATGTCACTTCTCTGTTGCCCAGAGCAAGCAAAATCATACAGCCTACTTGTAGCAGAAGTTGAAGGAGCGGATGGAAAGCATGTTATGTCTGCACCGTGTCATCACATTGGAGGGCAGCCGGCCTCTAGAGTGCTCATTGCCAGCCAAGTAGCCCTGTTCTTCCTCACAAACATCATAATAAATTCCCCAGAATATGTTACACCTTCATCCCATAATATTACATCTGCCTATTTTAGACATATAGCCAGTAGCCACCCAAACTAGACCTATCTGAAATAAGAAAATCATCAAATCGCCAGGTAGCCTAATGTTCTGGCAAAGATGATTCAGTAGATTGCAAAATTATATTTTATATGGATGATAAACTTTTTACCAGGCCAAACTGAAGGAACTGAAACAAGTCACTAATCTGAATATGTGGGCCCACCTTTGCTCACCAATGCTGATGGTCAACAATCAAGACACACAACTTTTTGAAAAGGGCACTTTGGAGTCTGGAAGGGCAAAGGGGCACAGGTAGAGCCGTATCTGTGCACCTGCCTGATTGTAATGAATTGTATATACAGTCATGTTAATTTTTTCGTAATATTTTAAATAACTTGTAGAAAATAGACTTCATGACACTGTCAATGACCATCCTGTGTCACTTTACTTGGACTAAATACATGCACTTTATGACACAGTCAAGAAGCATTATGACAGTCATTATCATATATCTGGCCTGTCACGTATATGCCCTTATGTCAGTCATCAGTCAAACAGAGGGGGGCTTGTCCTGCTCTTGAAACCTGCTCCTGTATTCATTCCAGTCATCAGCAACAGAGCATTGGAGTATGTTTTTATTTTTTTATTTTTTATATCACCTTTATTTAACCAGATAGGCTAGTTGAGAACAAGTTCTCATTTACAACTGCGACCTGGCCAAGATAAAGCATAGCAGTGTGAACAGACAACAACACAAAGTTACACATGGAGTAAACAATAAACAAGTCAATAACACATTAGAAAAAAGAAAAAAAGAGTCTATATACATTGTGTGCAAAAGGCATGAGGAGGTAGGCGAATAATTACAATTTAGCAGATTAACACTGGAGTGATAAATGATCAAATGGTCATGTGGAGGTAGAGTAAAAGTAAATAAATAAAAACAGTATGGGGATGAGGTAGGTAAATTGGGTGGGCTATTTACCGATGGACTATGTACAGCTGCAGCGATCGGTTAGCTGCTCAGATAGCAGATGTTTAAAATTGGTGAGGGAGATAAAAGTCTCCAACTTCAGCGATTTTTGCAATTTGTTCCAGTCACAGGCAGCAGAGAACTGGAAGGAAAGGCGGCCAAATTAGGTGTTGGCTTTAGGGATGTCCTGAACAAACATATCATCATAGCTGAATCTGGATCCCGGAAAACGCCTTTGTAGCTAGCTCAAGCAGAATGTATGACCAAAGATACTGGTAACCTTTCATCTGTGGTTCATCTGTGGTGTGACTGTTCGCTAGCAAGCTACTTACCAGCATGCCGGAAAAAGCACTGTGTTGTGACTGAATGCCATAATGTAAAATTAACCTTACACTAAGGGGGATATGCTGTGAAGCATGTGAAGACAGACCCAACATACTGTAAGTCAGTTATTCATTTCAAATCTACATACATTTAGCATTTCAAGCACACAAAAATGTTAAGTACAAACATTGAAAAGTTTCACAAAAATGTGCACGATCAAATATTGCATAACTGAGTACTTCAAAAACACATTGTAGAATGAGTAGATCACAGCATCAACTAATTTATAGCATCATATCTCCGAACAGTAAATAAAAGGAATTTAAATTCACTACCTATTTAAAAACATTAAAACATTTCCCCATAGGAGAACCCTTTTTGGTCCAGGTAGAACTATTTTGGGTTCCATGTAGAACCCTCTGTGGAAATGGTTCTACATGGAACTCAAAAGGGTTCTTCAAAGGGTTATACTATGGGGACAGCCGAAGAACCCTTTTAGGTTCTAGATAGCAGCTTTATGACTAAGAGTGTAGACAGTGTGGTAAACCGTGGGGTAGTGGGTTGAGTTTGCAGAGATTGACACAGAGACAGGGAGGTTTTAGTCCGCAAAAACAACTTTACTAGGACAGAAAATAAACATAACAACGAAAATCACTTAGGTTTGGCGCAGTCCTTCTCCTCTACTTTTGCTTGGTGTCGGTCTCTCCCCGTTCTCCTTTGCGGTGTGCTCTTGGGACTAAACGGCCCCTACCCCTGTTTCAGACGCGTCTGTCTGGACCAGGAGGTTTTTTGAGAAGACCGGGGTGACATAGTGCATCCTTCAGGGCCTGGAACGCCGCCTCTGTGTCCTCCGTCCATCGCACCGTCTGGGGTAGTCGTGCCTTCGTTAAGTCTGTGAGGGGAGAAGCTATTGCAGCAAAGTTAGGTACAATCTACTGTAACCCGGCAAACCCCAGGAATGACTTCACCTGCCTCTTGGTTCGGGGGACCGGCCATCCCCTAATGGCAGCGTTATTTTTCTTGGGGTTTCACATTTCCCCTCCCAATCTGATATCCCAGGTACTCCACCTCGGTGTAGCCCAGCTTGCACATGTGGGGGTTCGCGGTCAGACCTGCATCCCTTACCGCATCAACCACTGCCTGTAACCTACAAAGATGTGACTCCCAACTATCACTGTCCACAATTATGTCATATATCCAGATAAGCAGCTGCGTACTCACTGTGAAGCTGCAGGACGCGCTCCATGAGTCGCTGAAAGGTCGCTGGTGCCCCGTGGAGCCTGAAAGGCAGAACCCGGTAGTGGTATAGCCCCCCCGGGGTGGAGAAGGCAGTCGTCTCCTGGGAGGCCGCTACCAGTGGCACCTGCCAGTACCCCTTTGTCAGGTCCAAGGTGCTGACGTATCTTGCCATCCCCAAGCGGTTGATCAGTTTGTCCACCCGGGGCATGGGGTAGGCATCGAACTTACAGACCTCGTTCAGGCCCCGGAAGTCATTACAGAAGCAGACGGTTCCGTCCAGTTTCGGAACTAGCACTACGGGGCTAGACCACTCACTGTGTGACTCCTCCAGTACCCCCATTTTTAGCATTGTCGTCACTTCCCGCTGGACCGCCACTCTTCGGGCTTCTGTTATCGGGTATGGCCATTGGCGCACTTTTTCTCCCGGACATTTGTGGATATGATGTTCCACGAGATCTGTGCGCCCCGGCACCTCTGTGAACACGGCCGTATTCCGCTGGACCAACTCTCTGAGCTCTTGTCATTGGGTCGGGCTGAGGTCTTCCCCCATTGAAACTTCGACCGAGGGCGGGCCCTGCTGTGGCCGGGTCCACGTTACGCACAGTGCCTCGCGTGCGTGCCATTTCTTCAGTAAGTTCACATGGTAAAGCTGTAGGGGTTTTCTCCGCCCCAGTTGGCGGACCTTATAGTTGACGTCGCTTACCCGCTCAACGATGTCATAGAGCCCATGCCACATAGCCAGGAATTTACTCTCTGTTGTAGGGATCAGCACCAAGACCATTTCCCCTGGTTGGAACTCTCGTGGTTGGGCTCCTCGGTTGTAGACACACTCCTGGGCACGTTACGCCTGGGGCCATGTGCTCTCTTACCACTGGCCAAATCGCCATCATCCTCTCCCTCATCTCCTCCACATGTTCTACTACGCTGCAAAGGGGGGGTTGGCTGCTCTTCCCAGACCTCCTTGGCAAGGTCCAGCTGCCCGCGGGGCCGGCGGCCATACAGGAGCTCAAAGGGGGAGAACCCCATGGATGCTTGGGGTACCTCTCGCACTAAAAACATCAGGTTGGGCAGCAGCTGGTCCTAGTTCCTCCCGTCTCTCTCAATGACCTTCTTCAGCATCTGTTTTAGGGTATTATTGAAGCGTTCCACCAGCCCGTCCATTTCTGGATGGTACACACTGGTCCTCACTTGTTTTATTCGTAACAGATTGCAGACATCTTTCATCACACAAGACATGAACGCGGTGCCCTGGTCCGTCAGAATTTCCTGCGGAATACCCACCCGGCTAAATAAATGGAATTCCGGGCAACTACGGCAGTAGCCCTCCACGGCATGTGTGACGTAGAAGTCCGTCACTGGCTGCGGGCAGCATTTGGTTCTCTAACGCACGCACACATTCATCACTCCTCCCTGCTCCATTATCAGATAAGGTAACAATGTGGGTCGACACACAAGTTAACTTCTCTGTCTTAGTACATACATTTCACACTTATGTCAATGTTCATATTTAATATAAGCAATATGTACTTTACTTATCGATGTTATGGATGAGAGCGTTTGTTTGTTCTGTTCCTCTCTCTCTCCATCTCTGTAGCTTCCGGGTATGCTGGATAAGGACCCGAGCAAAGTGAATTGGGCTGACTTTGTATTGCCTGTCCCAAATGGCTCATTAATGTAAATGTGCATATTGAAAGACACTGTCAGTAGTAATGTAATTTTGTAAATGTTATGTTGTGATATTGTTTTAAAAACGTGTTGCAATGTATATCCTTTAGTATGTTTAGTTAATGGAAAATGTAGGTTTGACGAGGTAATTGCTTAATTAATTAGGGTTAATTGTTCTGAGGGGAGGGGCTAGCCCTACAAAAGGAGCCTCTCTTTCAGTTCATGGAGAGGCATTTTGGATTGAGCTGTGAATGGGGCAGTATTGTTTTTAGCTGTCCCATAAGGTATACGTTTGATGGCAGTACTGCTGGTTTTGTTCCGGAATCACTTTGTAAAAAAGCACCCTTGCACAGAAGTTTTGCGGCTCCGCCATATTTTTTATTTTGATAGAGGTTGAGTTTTCCAGTATAGCCTTCTGGCCTACTCTACGTGACAGCGCGCTAGACTCCGGGCCAGTGGAACCGGTTCTTGATCTGCTCCCTGGTTTTATCCATCCCTAGGTGTGCCCCAAGCAGGTGGGTGTGGCCAAGCTGCAGCACAGTCCTAACTACTGACTGGGTATGAGTAACAAGTATTTTGTCTCCCCATTATGCTTTACTACCTGATACAATAAATTACAGTGCCTTGCAAAAGTATTCGGCCCCCTTGAACTTTGCGACCTTTTGCCACATTTCAGGCTTCAAACATAAAGATATAAAACTGTATTTTTTTGTGAAGAATCAACAACAAGTGGGACACAATCATGAAGTGGAACGACATTTATTGGATATTTCAAACTTTTTTAACAAATCAAAAACTGAAAAATTGGGTGTGCAAAATTATTATTATTATTATTATGTTGGGTATACACCCCAAAAAACTGGCTTCCCTCAGGACACCAATTTCCATGTGGTAAAAGCAAGTTAATCTGCTAGTAAATCTATCCAATTCCTTAGGAAAACATCACAACCATTTTGTAGCATTGTTGACATTCCTGCTCATCTGAGATATTTTCAGCTAGGAACTAACTGCCTGTTGCTTCACATTGTTGCTCTTTGTCTGTTTAATTAGTCAAATGTGTTTTTTATGAAAACCTCAACTCCATTTTCATTCCCATGGATGTTGTGCAACTGGAAGCATGACTATGCACTTACTTGCTCCATATAGGAATTCCACAAGGAGATACAAGGACGTGTTTAGCAAAGAAAAGAGGTCACTTCTCATAAACAGTTGACAAATATGGGAAAGGTTGTTATTGTCTGAGTCAATGCAATGTTTTCCACTATGTCCTCATTCTCTCGTGTGACCAGCTGCTTATTTATTCGTTCTGTGGTGACTTGCCTATTCAGGCTTGGGAGGTGTAGCTCAACCAACAAGTCTGAACAATTTACAACTGAGTACTTGTTGTCCTATGGACAGTATGCTGCCTGCGTGCTGGGGAGAATTACTTCCAGAGACTGAAGTGCAGTCCTTCAGTTTCACCAAGTCTACACACGGATTAGGAGCTTGCTTCGCTTCCCTTAAATAGACTCACTTGTTTTGTAAAGTGAGGAACTATTTTGGAGTTGAGTACTTTAGAGGACTGTTTTTACTTCTTGTTAAGGATTCTGACAAGATCTGACTGACTTTTTCTGACTGTGAAGGGGACAGCTTTCAATGATGAAAACAATGGAGAACGGCCATCCAAGTGATAACTGCACAGCAGAGAATCTGCCACTGTACAAATTTTACGCCTCTGTGATGATCATGGAATTCACCCTGGGTCTGCCGCTCAACCTCTCAGTGCTTTATCTATTCATCTTCAAGCTGAAGTTCTGGAAATCTAAAACCAACAACATTTTCCTGTTCAATCTCGTCTTGGCTGATGTTCTTCTGCTTATATGTTTGCCAGTAAAGGCATATCATTTTCTTAATGGGAATCGGCGGAGTACAGAGGGAGGGACCTGCAAAGCCATGCTCTTCATGCTGTTTCTGAACCGAGGTGCCAGTATCGCCTTCCTGACTGTGATTTCAGTTGATCGCTATTTCAATGTGGTTCATCCTGGGAAAAAGAACTTTGCCAAGGCTTTTAAAAGGTCTCCTCATATCTCTATCCTCATCTGGCTACTGCTGCTCCCCCTGACTATCCCCACCATGCTGAAGTCCTTTGAGTGCTGTAATAGTTATGGGCGTGAAGATGACACTCTAGTCGAGGACGTCACTGACACTCTGAGAGAGGTTGTGTTTTTCACCCAGATTCTCATCCCTTTCTTTGTGTTGGTCTACTGCACGGTCCGCATTGTTAACAGACTAAAAAAGAAGACCGTAGGGGATAGTACCAAGCTGCGTCGAGCAGTGTTTCTGGTCACCTCAGTAATGCTGGTCTTTTCTTTATTTTTCTTGCCTTGTACCATAGCTAGAATGGTTCTGTTGATTTTCAGAATCAAGGATCTACAGGATGCTGAGAATATAGCTGTTCAGCTCTATGACGGACTCATGGTTTTGTCCTACATGGATTGTTTAGTGGACCCAATTGTGTACTGCTTAAGCAGCACTAAGTTCAAAAGCCTCTACCTGACAACGTATTGCCCCAGTCTACTGAACAAAGATGCAGAATCAGCTGAAAGCCCTAACTTGACAGGAAACAACTTAAATAAAAAATGCAATAACAATGCACTGTACACTGTAAAGGGGTTGCCCTGAATTTGACAGTAACTTACAGGAAGCTCAGTGGAAAGTCAAATTCTGTATTTCATAATACAGTTAACCTAATGTAATATAAATGTGGTATCAAAGCAAGTACTGTGTTATGACACACAGTACGATACTGTAAAATTGACTGTATTCTACTGTGAAAAAGTAAATGCTACCGTAATCAGAATTAATTCATGAAATTCAATGAGGGGATGGGTTTGTATTTCACAGGATTGTACTGTATTTACAAGGGATTGGTGCAAGCAGGTTGGCTGCTAGTCAAAAATTGTTTACACATATTTGGTGCTTTATATCACTTACACTTAACAAAGGCTTCCAAACTGGCAGTGACTACAGGACAAAACAGACCAAAAGGACATGGCAAAATGCCTGCTGCCACTCCAATCTGTTTTAAATGTGAAGGGGCAACATAACCACATAGGAGTTAAATTGATAGAGCGTTCTCACTCACGGGTGCAACAAATATAGCCTCTTACAAGGCAGCCTCAAAACGTGTTTTTCTTAATTAAATGTTTTTATTTAACAACAATAACATGCACCAACTAGTGGTAAAAAGGTTTTTGGCACTCCAAAGATATGGTATGGTACTGTGTTCTGTGGGGTGGAATTACAGTACCATTTGAAATACAGCAATTCTTTCCCTGCCCAGAACACTTTCCAACAATGCACCATAATTTACAGTATGCTGCAGTAATACCCGGACCCAGTTTTCCTTGCATGAAAATTAAGCCGTGATTAGGACTGCCTATTTGTTCTCATGATGAGACATTCATGTTGGTTTGCCAAGCCAGACTGTGATTCACTACTTGTTTCTGTTATCATCAGTCATCTGGTTTCTTTCACCTGTGATGTCATCCTTCATGTTAAAAAGCTCATAATGACTCTGTTGTTACTAATTGTCTGGGTCAAATAAATATTACTCTTATGATCCATAAAAAGTGTGTTGCTGTTGTTGTTATTAGTTCTACTACCACTACTGCCCACAGTCCTTGGGAGCGGGCCGTGTCAGTGGCACTGGGTTATCCTCAAAGCGGGAGAAGAAGGTGGTTAACTTGTCCGGGTAGGGAGACGTTGGTGTCCAGGACATGGCTGGTTTTCCATGAGCAACCTACACAACATACACTTAGTATTACTTTCTTAGCTGCAGTAAAAACTAGGCAAAAAAAGAAACGTCCTCTCACTATCAACCGTGTTTATTTTCAGCAAACTTAACATGTGTAAATATTTGTATGAACATAACAAGATTCAACAACTGAGACAGGAACTGAACAAGTTCCACAGACATGTGACTAACAGAAATGTAATAATGTGTCCCTGAACAAAGGGGGGGGGGGGTTAAAATCAAAAGTAACAGTAACAGTCCGTATCCGGTGTGGCCACCAGCTGCATTAAGTACTACAGTGCATCTCCTCCTCATGGACTGCACAAGATTTGCCAGTTCTTGCTGTGAGATGTTACCCCAGTCTTCCACCAAGGCATCTGCAAGTTCCCGGACATTTCTGGTGGGAATTGCCCTAGTCCTCACCTTCCGATCCAACAGGTCCCAGACTGCTCAATGAAATTAAGATCCGGGCTCTTTGCTGGCCATGGCAGAACACTGACATTCCTGTCTTGCAGGACATCACGCACAGAACGAGCAGTATGGCTGGTGGCATTGTCATGCTGGAGGGTCATGTCAGGATGAGCCTGCAGGAAGGGTAACACATGAGGGAGGAGGATGTCTTCCCTGTAACGCACAGCGTTGAGATTGCCTGCAATGACAACAAGCTCAGTCCACTGATACTGTGACACTCCACCTCCAAATCGATCCCGCTCCAGAGTACAGGCCTTGGTGACGATAAACGCGAATCCAACCATCACTCCTGGTGAGACAAAACCGCAACTCGCCAGTGAAGAGCACTTTTTGCTAGTCCTGTCTGGTCCAGTGACGGTTGGTTTGTGTCCATAGGCGATGTTGTTGCCGGTGATGTCTGGTGAGGATCTGCCTTAAAACAGGCCTACAAGCCCTCAGTCCAGCCTCTCTCTGAGCACTGATGGAGGGATTGTGCGTTCCTGGTGTAACTCGGGCAGTTGTTGTGGCCATCCTCTACCTGTCCCGAAGGTGTGGTGTTCGGATGTACCGATCCGGTGCAGTTGTTGTTACACGTGGTCTGCCACTGCGAGGACGATCAGCTGTCCATCCTGTCTCCCTGTCTTAGGCGTCTCACAGTACAGACATGGCAATTTATTATCCTGTCCTCATGGCTCCTTGCAGCATGCCTAAGGCATGTTCACGCAGATGAGCAGGGACCCTGGCGTCTTTCTTTTTGTGTTTTTCAGAGTCTGTAGAAAGGCCTCTTTAGTGTCCTAAGTTTTCATAACTGTGACCTTAATTGCCTACCGTCTGTAAGCTGTTAGTGTCTTAACGACCGTTCCACAGTGCATGTTCTTTAATTGTTTATGGTTCATTGAACAAGCATGGGAAACAGTGTTTAAACCCTTGACAATGAAGATCTGTGAAGTTATTTGGATTTTTACGAATTATCTTTGAATGTCAGGGTCCTGAAAAAGGGGCGTTTCTTTATTTGCTTCGTTTACATATCTCCTTGGCATATCGCATACTTATGCAGCAGCATACAAGGCATTTTTGTACTCTGGAAGGTGGCGCGGTACTTTTTGTGGGCAAAGAAATTGTCATCAAATTGTGTCATCAAAGTCTGGCATTCTCTGGATTTATGGTGCTTTCAAGACAACTGAGAACTCGGAAAAAAACAAGATCAAATCATGACGTCAGTGATCTTCAGGTCGGAGCTCTAGAAAGAGGCCCGAGTTCCTGACTTGGAATTCCGATTTGGATGACCGTTCACAACGTGTTTTCCCAGTTGGAGCTCGTTTTTTTAAGAGATCCCAGTTGTCTTGAACTCAGTGAAGTCTGAGATTTCCAAGTTTCCAGTTGTTTTGAACGTGGCAGAAGTCATGCTGGATTGACAGCATGGCCAATGTATTCCACCTTTTCTGGCCCATGGCATTTAAATGTTTATCCTTTTCAGCTTGGAAAAGAGACCCTTAAACCCAGACTTGGACCACACACCCACTTCACTGAATAGCAGGCTAGTGATTGCTTTGCAACGCTTGCAGTTAACCACTGATTCTTTCCAAACCACTCATTGTTGAATTTGCGATTTCCAACTTGTTGTGTAATGTTTATGTCCTATGGACGATGAGCGCCTATACGTTTTATCTATAATTTCACTTCATATGACAAGGATTGAAAAGGATTTTGCAGTGACATAGTGTCCCCATGAATGACAGAACACTGAGCCAATCACGGCGCAACTAGAGAACATTTCCAACTCCTACGCGCCGTAGTTTCCGCTGCATGCCCCACCACCACAGAAAACATTGGGCTAGGCTAAAACACCTGCATTTTGGAGCTGCCTTACTCAAGCAAAAAAGAGACCATGTTTGTACGCGGCGTTATTAACTTAATGATACTTTTTTTGACATTGTTTGCAAACTGATGTATGACATGTATTAATGCCAGATGTACAAATCGGTCGGCCGTGGACAGGAGTGTATTATCAGCTGAGCACATTAAGCCTAGATGATAGGGGAGATCAAGTGCACCACTAGCGGCTGCCTAGGCTACAGTATTATGCGTGGGAATAAATGGGAAAAGATGTCCAAAAATACAATCATTTTCTGGTGTTTTTACAGTCTATTATGTACAACAATGAAAAGTATTTGCACATATATACACTGAGTGTACAAAACATTAAGAACACCTGCTCTTTCCATGACAGACTGACCAGCTAAATCCAGGTGAAACCTATGATCCCTTATTGATGTCACTTGTTAAATCCACTTCAATTACTGTAGATGACGGGGAGGTGACAGGTTAAATAAGGATTTTTCAACCTTCAGACAATTGGACCATGGATTGTGTATGTGTGCCATTCAGAGGGTGAATGGGCAAAACAAAAGTTTTAAGTGCCTTTGAACGGGGTACGGTTGTAGGTGCCAGGTTCACTCAGGTTCACTCAGAGCATATGTATAATATATTTGTTGTAGTTTATTTTGCTCAGAAAACTTGGTGGGGGGGGGGGCAAATAAAATCACCAGAGGACCAAGTTTGTCTCACATGCCGCCAGTTGGGGAACCCAGATGTAGTCTATCTAAACTCAGCAAAAAAAGAAACATTCCTTTTTCAGGACCCTGTCATTTAAAGATAATTCCTAAAAATTCAAATAACTGCACAGATTTTCACTGTAAAGGGTTTAAACACTGTTTCCCATGCTTGGTCAATGAACCATAAACAATTAATGAACATGCACCTGTGGAACGGTGGAACAGCTTCCAGATGGTAGGCAATTAAGGTCACAGTTATGAAAACTTAGGACACTAAAGAGGCCTTTCTACTGACTCTGAATAACACCAAAAGAAAGATGCCCAGGGTCCCTGATCAGTGTGATTGCGATTGCGTCGTCTACCGCCCCAATAGGTCCACAGATGACGCAATCACAATCACACTGCACACTGCCCTAACCCATCTGGACAAGAGGAATACCTATGTGAGAATGCTGTTTATCGACTACAGCTCAGCATTTAACACCATAGTACCCTCCAAACTCGTCATCCCCCCTAGGTCTCGACCCCGCCCTGTGCAACTGGGTGCTGGACTTCCTGACGGGCCGCCCCCAGGTGGTGATCCTCAACACTGGGGCCCCACAAGGGTGCGTTCTCAGCCCTCTCCTGCTCCCTGTTCACCCACGACTTGCGTGGCCATGCACCCCTCCAACTCAATCATCAAGTTTGCAGAGACTACAGTGTTAGGCTTGATTACCAACAACAACGAGACGGCCTACAGGGAGGAGGTGAGGGCCCTCGGAGTGTGGTGTCAGGAAAATAACCTCACACTCAACGTCAACAATACAAAGGAGATAATCGTGGACTTCAGGAAACAGCAGAGGGAGCACCACCCTATCCACATCGACGGGACAGTAGTGGAGAGGGTAGAAAGTTTTAAGTTCCTCTGCGTACACATCACGGACAAACTTAAATGATCCAACCACACAGACAGCGTGGCGATGAAGGCGCAGTAGCGCCTCTTCAACCTCAGGAGGCGGAAGAAATTCGGCCTGTCACCATAAACACTCACAAACTTTTACAGGTGCACAATCGAGAGCATCCTGTCGGGCTGTATCACCGCCTGGTACGGCAACTGTTCCGCCCATAACCGCAAGGCTCTCCAGTGGGTAGTGAGGTCTGCACAACGAATCACCGGGGGCAAACTACCTGCCCTCCAGGACACCTACACCACTCAATGTCACAGGAAGGCCAAAACGATCATCAAGGACAACAACCACCCGAGCCACTGCCTGTTCACCCCCCTATCATCCAGAAGGCGAGGTCAGTACAGGTGCATCAATGCTGGACCCGAGAGACTGGAAAAACAGCTTCTATCTCAAGGCCATCAGACTGTTAAACTGCCATCACTAACATTGAGTGTCTGCTGCCAACATACTGACTCAACTCCAGACACTTTAATAATGGAAAAATTGATGTAATAAATGTATCACTAGCCACTTTAAACAATGCCACTTCATATAATGTTTACATAGCCTACATTACTCATCTCATATGTATATACTGTACTCTATACCATCTACTGCATCTTGCCTTTGCCATTCGGCCATCACTCATTCATATATTTTTTTATGTACATATTCTTAGTCATTCCTTTACACTTGTGTGAATAAGGTAATTGTTGTGAAATTGTTAGGTTAGATTACTCGTTGGATATTACTGCATTGTCGGAACTAGAAGCACAAGCATTTCGCTACACTCGCATTAACATCTGCTAACCATGTGTATGTGGCAAATCAAATTTGATTTGATCTGCATGAATGTGCCTTAGGCATGCTGCAAGGAGGCATGAGGACTGCAATATATTGCAATGTCTGTACTGTGAGACGCCTAAAACAATGCTACAGGGAGACAGGACGAACAGCTGATCCGAACATCACACCTTCGGGACAGGTACAGGATGGCCACAACAACTGCCCGAGTTACACCAGGAACGCATAATCACTCCATCAGTGCTCAGATTGTCCGCAATAGGCTGAAAGAGGCTGGACTGAGGGCTTGTAGGCCTGTTGTAGTAAGGCAGGCCCTCACCAGACATCACCGGCAACAACGTCGCCTATGGGCACAAACCAACTGTCGCTGGACAAGACAGGACTAGCAAAAAGTGCTCTTCACTGACGAGTCATGGTTTTGTCTCACCAGGGGTGATTGTCGGATTCGCGTTTATCGTCGAAGGAATGAGCGTTACACCGAGGCATGTACTCTGGAGCGGGATCGATTTGGAAGTGGAGGGTCCGTCATGGTCTAGGGCGGTGTGTCACAGCATCATCGGACTGAGCTTGTTGTCATTGCAGGCAATCTCAACGCTGTGCGTTACAGGGAAGACTTCCTCCTCCCTCATGTGTTACCCATCCTGTAGGGTCATCCTGACATGACCCTCCAGCATGACAATGCCACCAGCCATACTGCTCGTTCTGTGCGTGATTTCCTGCAAGACAGGAATGTCAGTGTTCTGCCATTACCAAAGAAGAGCCCGGATCTCAATCCCATTGAGTACGTCTTGAGTACGTGATTTCCTGCAAGACAGGAATGTCAGTGTTCTGCCATTACCAAAGAAGAGCCCGGATCTCAATCCCATTGAGTACGTCTAGGACCTGTTGGATCGGAGGGTAAGGGCTAGGGCTAGGGCTATTCCCACCAGAAATGTCCAGGAACTTGCAGGTGCCTTGGTGGAAGAGTGGGGTAACATCTCACAGCAAGAACTGGCTAATCTTGTGCAGTCCATGAGGAGGAGATGCACTGCAGTACTTAATGCAGCTGGTGGCCACACCAGATACTGACTGTTACTTTTAATTTTGACCCCCCCCCCCCCCCCTCTTTGTTCAGGGACACATTATTACATTTACATTTCTGTTTCTGTTTCTGTCTGTGGAACTTGTTTAGTTTCTGTCTCAGTTGTTGAATCTTGTTATGTTCATACAAATATTTACACATGTTAAGTTTGCTGAAAATAAACTTTTGCCGGGTTTATCTGTCATGCACTAGGTAACCTAATCTTGTAATTTCCCCTCTCAGAACACCTTACCTGTCAATCATATCTGAGTCAAAATGAATGAGGGATGGAGCCATTGCTGTAATTCTTGCAAAAGTAAATTGTAAGTAACTGAAAAGAGATGATTTAGTGAATTGCTCTACAACAAAAGTAGGTAGTTTTGTAAAGTTTGCAAAAGAGGACATGGGTCTCTATTAGCTGATAATTAACCACTAATATTGATTTTAGACACAGATCACAGATCATTTGTCCTAAAAATGCTCTGAAACAAAAAATCTGAAACATTTTCATCTACTTTTATTTATTGCATAGACATGTTACTCAACACTTCTGTCTCTGCCTTTAATTTCTAGTAAGGTTTTTGAGATGTGTCTGTTTATGCATACAAAGTGAGGTGACATCACAAAACATTATTGATTAGAATACAAATGCCTCATACAGTATAAAAAGGAGTTATGGATGAAAAATTCTACCATCAGGTGAGTGCGGTGGGGAGGAGCTGTAGCCTACTGTACAATACATCAAGAAAGAACTATGTATGTGAATGTACTAAAATCCCATTGACATACACAGCCTGACCTCTGCTCCATGTCCTTGTTAGGCCAATGATTGACTGACGAGTGAAATCTATTTGTCTTACTGACATGGCTAAAAAGACACAAAACGTATCGAACTGGTGAGTTTGTATATGCTGCTTGACAGTGCTCATCATGGACCTGTACAAAACAACGTTCTTGCTAGGCACTCTTTTATCTGCAGGTAAGATATAGCTGGCATCATTTTACGTGTTGGAAGTTGAAGTGAACTGAAGGATTCCCACACAGTGTTTATACTTGCAAATTGAACATTTATTCACAAATTAGTCCTTCTATCTGTTCCCTTAAGTTCTTTGCTAGGTACCTGTGTCTACGAAGTTACTTCACGTGTGCTTAGTTCTTCAACATAATCATTTTGTAAGATTATCTTCTGTCAAACCTTATAACTGAAGCAGTTAGTTTAATTACATTGGATGTATTGTTCTTAGTTACAATGTAGTACAGTGTATTGTAATTACTTATCTATTAGCCTTTATTTAGGGCTAGGTTTACTGCTGTAGTGGGTGTACACTACAGTGGAAGAATGAGTAACTGCAATACTTGTTACACGGTACACAGTAATAAGAACAATGTAAAGTGTTGAAACACTGTATCACATTAACGCTTCTATGTATTTTTCTTACTTGTAAATTGTTTTGAAATAACTTGTTTTTTTTGTCTGTAATGTATGTCCACTCCAGAAATCACTCATCTGTCAATGGACCTTCATGTTGTAACCTCTATGTTAGTGGTCTGTAACAGCAGTTTCTCCCTGGAACCATTGGGTTTAAGCATTGCATCACAGAGAAAGTGTAGGCAAACAGGGCCCGGTCATTTTTTCAGTCATACTCAGTATTTGTTATCTGTTTGTCCTTTTAGTCAGTGCGGTTGTCCTGGACGAATATGCAAAAACAGAGGGCGCCTGGATTCTCTCTTTGGTGAAGAGGGAGTATTCAGTAGGCACAGTCCTAGAATGTGCTATCAAGTGTAACATTGAACCAGCTTTCACTTGCAGGTATCATTATGCTTATGGTCATTAATAGTAATAATGAATTCGTTTTGGGGAAATGATTTCATTGTCAAAATGAATTCTGAAATGTTTCTTGGTAGGTCCTTCATGTACGTTGAAAAGGATCAAGAATGTTTGACAATACCAGCAAATGGCAAAATAGAGTCTGTTCTGAGAAGAACCAGCACTTCTCTATATGAAAAGAAAGGCAAGTCCTAACGTTTTTCTGATTTTTCTTGATAAGTAGCTACAGATTTTCCCTTGTTAAAAATGTATCAACCCATACAAAAATGTCCATTCATGTATTACAAATATTAGAATACAAATGAGTTTCATGCGACTGTATTGGTCAACATTATTTTTGGTTAATATTTAGCTAACTTTTGTGGAATGTCCAGAAAGAGGTTTGGACTGTGTCAGTAAACAAACCTAAGAGTTGAAGCAGATTATCTAAACAAGAGAGTCCAATCAGTCCTTCAGTGGGAGGCACATAGGGTGTATCAAATTCCATACTGACCATATATGACAACATCTCAGATAGTAAAAGCCTGATGATGCTTTTTAATTACCCAAGGGGGGCATTTGGTACACTGCTGAACTTGCTCAATAAAAAGTCAAAGATTACTAACCAATCAACCCACCTACTACTGTTGAGACATCTTATTCTCCGTCTTTACAGAGTACTTGATGGAGTGTGTAAATGGAATCGGTATGGACTACAGAGGAACAAAGTCCAAAACAAACTCAGGGAAGACTTGCCAGAGATGGGCATCGAAATATCCACACAAGCCTAAGTATGCTCTGCCACAACTTGCACCAGATCCGGCGCCAGAACGAATCAGTTGGACAGGCCTTTGATTTCAATAAGCTGGCACGTTTTTAAACGGGACTTGCGCGTTCACAATTGTTTTTAATTGCTGTAATAGTAACGACCATAGGCAACTCGTGAGTTTCAAGTTTGGGGAAACTTACAATTTATCCTACCATTTCTACCAATCTGCGTGCCAGTAATGTATATGAATATGCGCATTTTCGTGTAACCGTTTCATTTCAATAATAACGTTTTACTTTCTCAAAATCATTGTCACGTGGTTAATCATACAAATATGAAGTAAATTCATAAAAATCCAAAAGTTAAAATTCAATTATGGCGAGAGCACTAGTCTCTGCCATTTCGACACATTGATACTCTGTGATCCATTGGCGGCTAAAGAAACAAGAGCATAGAACTCAGAGATGCCGCAGTAGGCCTAGAACTTCCATCGTCAACCAAGTAAAATAAATAGGCCTAAAGTCAACAGATAAAAACAGTAGAAAATATCCTGATAAAAATTCCTGTTCTTTCAATCATATTCATCTCTCTAATCTGCCTGTCTACCTCCCTTTCTATCTGTCTTGAGCTATTGCTAGTGAAGTGCAACAATGTATTAAACCATCACTTGGTCAGTCCCGGAGCTTTCGCTAGCGAACTTGCAACATTGTATATATCAAATAGCCTATTCCGGGCCCTCGGAGTTTCCTGGGCCAGTGAGTTCGGGACAGAAAGCTGTTTTTAATGACGTTTACTCTGGATACATGGAATATATTTTGCTCTTTCACACCAAGGCTTGGTGATTGGGGCGTGTTGGAAAGATTTTTCAAATACTGAGGAACTATCAGTTGCAATGCATGTATAGAAAAAAACAGACTTCGTTGAGTTGCGCGAGGCTAAGAAAAAAATGGTGGTGTATGTGGTGAGTTAAGGCAATCAGAAATCAGACATTGTCAAATGGGCACTTTCCTACATATTCATGCATTCTGGAGAGAGACGCAACATATCTTCGCCACACCCCCTTCTCCTTTTCTTGATGCAACATTTTAAATTATACTCAAAGCAAATTATGTTAAAACATATTTTAGACGCTTTTCACTGACAGCCGCAACTCAATCAGCTAGACCTATTGCCACGCCCACTACCCAAATTCCCGGCATTCCAAATGTTTAAATAAGATAACGAAACTCTGGCTCCCTGGTATTTTGAGTTATTTTATTTAGAGATGAGTAATTATATAATTTATGCGAAACATCCATTTACTTTCGGGCAACCTTGCAACATAGCATCCTAGCAGTCCACTGTGCACCCGTCGACTTTGGTTTCCAACCAGGGTTGCCAGGTCAAGTTCACATTTCTAAAACAATGACAACTCATAACTTGCTGAAAAGGCCTGAAAACATTTTACAGCAAGAGAGTACTTACCATATCTACACAAAAACCCATTTTCCATAACGTTATCGAGACAATTAAGAAGGAATATCATAGTAACTTGTAATGTTAGAAGCAAAATTCAGGTTTCCTCAAAATAATAATTATTGAAAGCTATGACATGACTTAATTTAGGAATTTTAATATGTGACAAAAGAAAAGATGATTCGCCCTTAATAAACTCGCCAGATCATTTTCCATCAATGGATTTCGATTTAAGGGGAAGGGAGTATAGTATATGGCCAATACACCACGGCTAAGGGCTGATCTTAACACGACGCAACACAGAGTGCCTGGATATATTGGCCATATACCACAAACCCCCAGGGTGACATATTGCTATTATAAACTGGTTACCAATGTAATTAGAACAGTAAAAAGTAATGTATTTTCATACACGTGGTGTATGGTCTGATATACCACGGCCTTTAACTAATCAGCATTCAGGGCTTGAACCATCCCTTTGCACATGTGCATGATTATAGATAAATCTGACAGGAGAGTTTGAGTGATGAAAGTTGGACAGAGGATCTCGAAATCGCTGATCAAGAAAAACTTGGATGAATAAAAAAAACTAAATGTTGGGCTATTTTCTGGCTGTTATAAATGGCCCCTTTTCAAGAATGACTTGTCATTTCAATAGGTATAGGCAGGGGCGCCGTATGGGGGTGGGGTGGGGGGGTGTGACTGTAAAAAAAAATCTATATTAAATTATTAACCTATCATCATTGATATAATATTTTAGTTACAATGTAAATCAAATCAAATGTTATTTGTCACATACACATGGTTAGCAGATGTTAGTGCGAGTGTAGCGAAATGCTTGTAACACGTAAAAAAACAAAAAACTGCATAGTTTCCTAGGAACGCGAAGCGAGGCGGCCATCTCTGTCGGCGCCGGAAGTACAGTTCTAATAAAACTACTAATAAAACTAACGGTTTATTTAAAAATATATATATATTTAAACATTTGTTGGCAAAATTAAACATCCAGAGAGCCTCTGTATTGCTGAGAACAGACTGAGAATAAGATATATCTCAAAGTAATGGCTGGATTGCCATAAAATTTGTGCACAATCAAGACCCCAAGTGGAAGAAACCTATTGATTTGGTGACGACTTGACCTTTCCTCTAGCGCCACTATCAGGCCTTTTCGTTTCCATTTCCATTTTGTTTTCCATTTCCACTTTTACAGCTGCTAATTTTCTAGTTGGTATGTACGTATACTTAGTTCAAAAATCTGCTGCTGATTTTATTATATTGTTTGTTATATCATTCTATAGATGATAATGTTAATTCATTTTAATTGAAGAGGTACATTTAAGTTATATTTATTTGAAGTTATTCATTAATGTTAAGATCAAATCAAATCAAATCAAATGTATTTATATAGCCCTTCTTACATCAGCTGATATCTCAAAGTGCTGTACAGAAACCCAGCCTAAAACCCCAAACAGCAAGAAATGCAGGTGTAGAAGCGAATTTTAAGAGAATTTTAAGATAATTTTCTATTCAAGAATTTGACCATTAAAATCACATTTAGACTGTAAAAGATTACCTTTAGCACATTTCTTATAGAGGGTATTAGTTTTGCATCAAATAGTGAATTCCACTGTATGCAGAATGTTGCATGCATGTCTGCACAGTGTTATATTTTCACAGCTCACTGTCAGTAAATATCGTACAATAAATATTGGACTACAAGAGAGTTCCAAGCCTGCAAAGGTAGAGTTATTTAAAGCTTTGAATGGGTTGATTGGGTTCTGTAAGTGTGTGCTTACAGCAGCAATTGGTGTAGCTGCAGGGTTGTTGGGGCCTGTGGTGGTGGGGCCTAATGTGATATATTTTCATAGTGCACAAAATCCCTGGCAGCGCCCATGGGTATGAGCTACAGACTAAAATCGAATATTTTTTTTGCCATAGTTTGCTAAAATAAAGGCAGGTAGCCTATAGCCCCTGATAGACCTATATCTCATTTCAGATAGTCTTCAGTAGCCTAGACAAGATGTAGACAAGATGTAAACTGAACAATTTAGCCGCTTGCTTAGTTCAAATTAACAGACTAATTTATTCAACATAAATAGCGAGGCGATTTCGCAATAAGAAGTGCTTGTTTCCAGTGTTTATTATTTTAATTGGTTTACCGTCAATCTAATGCGTTGATAATAACACAAGGCTACAACAACAATAAACTGAAGGTATAGGCTATTTAATAAATTGGTTTGTCAGCTCCAGGTAGGCTACATAAGTGGCACACATTGATTTGCAATGACTCCAGTGATATCATCATTTCAACATATATATTGTATCAAATGGTAGCCTACAGTGACATTACCATTAATAGGCTACTTGATGGGCAACAGAGGCAAATGTATAATTCTCCACATTTGGCCTAATGTCCGTTTCAATTAGGTATTTTTCCTATAAAAAATAACCACAAGAGGGAGTTCCATAACTTCCATTTCAAATTTCCAATCGAGGAGCCCCCGAGACCAAAGACTGAGCATGCATAAAGCACTGCCGGCCAAACCCTCCCCTACCCGGACGACGCTGGGCTAATTGTGCGCCGCCTCATGGGTTTCCCGGTCGCGGTCGAAATATATATATATTTAAGAGAAATGCCTTGGCGGGCGCGTTGAAATTTAGAAATAGCCCAAAAACCTGCAACATCGTTTTCAAAGTAGCCCAATTAGGTAGAAAACCGCGAACATGGCAACACTGCTTCCAAGTCACAAAATACTGAAACCAGAGAGCTCTATATAATGACGAGATAATCATGTCTCCACCCTAACAATGGGAAAGTGAGATACCTAGTCAGTTGTACTACTGAATTGCATTCGTCTTCCGTATTTAACCCAACCCCTCTGAATCAGAGAGGTGCGGGGGGCTGCAATAATCCAGACAGCATCGGATGAATGGTCAACACATACTTCGCTTTAACTGAGATTGATGAGGCTTCCTGTTTGCGCACGTTTCGGTCAAATAAATTATCAATATTTCAACATTTTTATTTAATATTTTTATTTGGACGGGCAAGGGGGTACATTCGATTGGGCCAGGCCATCAATAGCTGTCCCTGACTTGTACAATATTTCTCATATTCCTATTAAGTATTTTATATCCATAATATGGACAACCCGAAGATTAAAACAAAAATGAGTTGTAAACGTTTTGTATAATTTTTTGCCTACAGTTTTGAAAGTAGTGGAACATAATTACAAATCATTTTTAGACTTCAACTTGACCACAAGAACCCCAAATATACAGATATAATACTTAACTAAATCATTTCAAACCTTGCTATCAAACCTTGCTTACATTTGTATCCCTTCGGAAAGTATTCAGACCCCTTGACTTTTTCAAAATTTTGTTAGGATACAGCCTTATTCTAAAATTGATTAAATTGTATTTATTCCTCATCAATCTACACAGAATACCCCACAATAACAAATTACATTTTTGCAAGTTTATAAAAAACAGAAATATCACATTTACATACATATTCAGACCCTTTACTCTTTACTTAGTAATTTGTTGAAGCACCTTTAGCAGCGATTACAGCCTTGAGTCTTCTTGGGTATGACACTACAAGTTTGGCGCACCTGTATTTGGTGAGCTTCCCCCATTCTTCTCTGCAGATCCCCTCAAGCCCTGTCCGGTTGGATGGGGACAATTACTGCACAGCTATTTTCAGGTCTCTTCAGAGATCGGTGTTTAAGTCTGGGCTCTGGCTGGGCCACTCAAGGACACCCAGAGACCTATCCTGAAATCAATCCTGCATTGTCTTGGCTGTGTGCTTAGGGTCGTTGTCCTGTTGGAAAGTGAACCTTCGCCCCAGTCTGAGGTCCTGAGCGCTCTGGAGCAGGTTTTCATCAAGGATCTATCTGTACTTTTCTCCGTTCATCTTTGCCTCGATTCTGACTAATATCTCAGTCACTGCCGCTAAAAAGGCCTGATTGTTGGAGTGCTGCAGAGATGGTTGTCCTTCTGTAAGATTATCCCATCTCCAAAGAGGAACTCTAGAGCTCTGTCAGAGTGACCATCGGGTTCTTGGTCACCAGCCTGACCAAGACCCTTCTCCCCTAATTGCTCAGTTTGGGGGGTCGGCCAGTTCTAGGAAGAGTCTTGGTGGTTCCAAACTTCTTCCATTTAAGAATGATGGAGGCCACCCTGTACTTGGGGACCTTCAGTGCTGAATAAATGTTTTGGTACCCTTCCCCAGATCTTAGCCTCGACACAATCCTGTCTGAGAGCTCTACGGACAATTCCTTTGACCTCATGGCTTGGTTTTTGCTCTGACATGTACTGTCAACTGTAGGACCTCATATAGACGGGTGTGTGACTTTCCAAATCATGTCCAATCATTTGAATCTTTCACAGGTTGATCCAATCAAGTTGTTGAAACATCTCAAGGATGATCAATGGAAACAGGATGCACCTGAGCTCAATTTCGAGTCTCATAGCAAAGGGTGTGAATACTTATGTAAATAAGGTATTTCTGTTTTTATTTTTAATACATTTGCACAAAAAAAAACTGTTTTCACTTGCTGAGGATGTTTTATTTATTGAATCCATTTTAGAATAAGACTGTTACATAACAATATTTGGAAAAAGTAAAGGGGTCTGAATACTTTCCGAAGGCACTGTATCTAGGGTTCGGAAGGGAGGATATATAACTGGAAACTTCGAGTTTACCAGTAAACTACCATAATTTTCATGTCTTTCAAGGATTTTGTGTAATCTATCACAAGACATCTTGTGGCCTTATCACATGTAAAATATATGAAATAATTAAATAACGTACAAAAAATATACAGTGCCTTGCGAAAGTATTCGGCCCCCTTGAACTTTGCGACCTTTTGCCACATTTCAGGCTTCAAACATAAAGATATAAAACTGTATTTTTTTGTGAAGAATCAACAACAAGTGGGACACAATCATGAAGTGGAACGACATTTATTGGATATTTCAAACTTTTTTAACAAATCAAAAACTGAAAAATTGGGCGTGCAAAATGATTCAGCCCCTTTACTTTCAGTGCAGCAAACTCTCTCCAGAAGTTCAGTGAGGATCTCTGAATGATCCAATGTTGACCTAAATGACTAATGATGATAAATACAATCCACCTGTGTGTAATCAAGTCTCCGTATAAATGCACCTGCACTGTGATAGTCTCAGAGGTCCGTTAAAAGCGCAGAGAGCATCATGAAGAACAAGGAACACACCAGGCAGGTCCGAGATACTGTTGTGAAGAAGTTTTAAGCCGGATTTGGATACAAAAAGATTTCCCAAGCTTTAAACATCCCAAGGAGCACTGTGCAAGCGATAATATTGAAATGGAAGGAGTATCAGACCACTGCAAATCTACCAAGACCTGGCCGTCCCTCTAAACTTTCAGCTCATACAAGGAGAAGACTGATCAGAGATGCAGCCAAGAGGCCCATGATCACTCTGGATGAACTGCAGAGATCTACAGCTGAGGTGGGAGACTCTGTCCATAGGACAACAATCAGTCGTATATTGCACAAATCTGGCCTTTATGGAAGAGTGGCAAGAAGAAAGCCATTTCTTAAAGATATCCATAAAAAGTGTTGTTTAAAGTTTGCCACAAGCCACCTGGGAGACACACCAAACATGTGGAAGAAGGTGCTCTGGTCAGATGAAACCAAAATTGAACTTTTTGGCAACAATGCAAAACGTTATGTTTGGCGTAAAAGCAACACAGCTGAACACACCATCCCCACTGTCAAACATGGTGGTGGCAGCATCATGGTTTGGGCCTGCTTTTCTTCAGCAGGGACAGGGAAGATGGTTAAAATTGATGGGAAGATGGATGGAGCCAAATACAGGACCATTCTGGAAGAAAACCTGATGGAGTCTGCAAAAGACCTGAGACTGGGACGGAGATTTGTCTTCCAACAAGACAATGATCCAAAACATAAAGCAAAATCTACAATGGAATGGTTCAAAAATAAACATATCCAGGTGTTAGAATGGCCAAGTCAAAGTCCAGACCTGAATCCAATCGAGAATCTGTGGAAAGAACTGAAAACTGCTGTTCACAAATGCTCTCCATCCAACCTCACTGAGCTCGAGCTGTTTTGCAAGGAGGAATGGGAAAAAATTTCAGTCTCTCGATGTGCAAAACTGATAGAGACATACCCCAAGCGACTTACAGCTGTAATCACAGCAAAAGGTGGCGCTACAAAGTATTAACTTAAGGGGGCTGAATAATTTTGCACGCCCAATTTTTCAGTTTTTGAATTGTTAAAAAAGTTTGAAATATCCAATAAATGTCGTTCCACTTCATGATTGTGTCCCACTTGTTGTTGATTCTTCACAAAAAAATACAGTTTTATATCTTTATGTTTGAAGCCTGAAATGAGGCAAAAGGTCGCAAAGCTCAAGGGGGCCGAAAACTTCGCAAGGCACTGTATATACAGTACCAGTCAAAAGTTTGGACACACCTACTCATTCAAGGGTTTTTCTTTATTTTTACTATTTCCTACATTGTAGAATAATAGTGAAGACATCAACACTATCAAATAACATTTATGGAATCATGTACTAGCCAAAAAAGTGTTAAACAAATCAAAATATATTTGAGATTCTTCAATGTTGCCATCTTTGCCTTGATGGCAGCTTTACACACTCTTGGCATTCTCTCAACCAGCTTCATGAGGTAGTCACCTGGAATGCATTTCAATTAACTGGTGTGCCTTGTTAAAAGTTAATTTGTGGAATTTCTTTCCTTCTTAATGCGTTTGAGCCAATCAGTTATGTTGTGACAAGGTAGGGGTGGTATACAGAAGATATCCCTATTTGGTAAAATACCAAATCCATATTATGGCAAGAACAGCTCAAATAAGCAAAGAGAAACAACAGTCCAACGTTACTTGAAGACATAAAGGTCAGTCAATCCTGAAAATTACAAGAACTTTGAATGTTTCATCAAGTGCAGTCTCAAAAACCATCGAGAGTTATGATGAAACTGGCTCTCATGAGGACTGCCACAAGAAAGGAGGACCCAGAGTTACCTCTGCTGCAGAGGATAAGTTATAGTTACCAGCCTAAGAAATTGCAGCCCAAATAAATGCTTCATAGAGTTCAAGTAATATACACATCTCAACATCAACTATTCAGAGGAGACTGCATGAATCAGGCCTTCATGGTCGAATTGCTGCAAAGAAACCACTACTAAAGGAGACCAATAATAAGAAGAGACTTACTTGGGCAAAGAAACACGAGCAATGTACATTAGACTGGTTGAAGTCTGTCCTTTGGTCTGATGATTCCAAATTTGCGATTTTTGGTTCCAACTGAAGTGTCTTTATGAGATGCAGAATAGGTGAATGGATGATCTCCACATGTGTGGTTCCCACCGTGAAGCATGAAGGAGGAGGTGTGATGGTGTGGGGGTGCTTTGCTGGTGAAACTGTCAGTGATTTATTTAGAATTGAAGGCACACTTAACAAGCATGGCTACCACAGCATTCTGCAGCTATACGCCTTCCCATCTGGTTTGGGACAATCATTTGTTTTTCAACAGGACAATGACCCAACACACTCCCAGGCTGTGTAAGGGCTATTTGACCAAGACAGAGAGTGATGGAGTGCTGCTTCAGATGACCTGGCCTCCACAATAACTCAACCTCAACCCAATTGAGATGGTTTGGGATGAGTTGGACCGCAGAGTGAAGGAAATGCAGCCAACAAGTGCCTAGCATATGTGGGAAGTCCTTGAAGACTGTTGAAAAAGCATTCCAGGTGAAGCTGGTTGAGAGAATGCCAAGAATGTGCAAAGCTTTCATCAAGGCAAAGGGTGGTTACTTTGAAGTAAAAATGAAGAAAAACCCTTGAATTAGTAGCTGTGTCCAAACTTTTATTGTATATAGAATGACAAAGCTGTTAAACATTATCTTACATATAAACCATCAACTTAGTGAATATAATTTGTGTTTAATATGAGTGTTTCAGCATTAAATACCCTTAACACACTTTGATTTATTTTACTATGTCAATATTTATTTGTTGTCAATGTTTTGAGGTCAAACTGGTGCAGTTGTGAAAAAAGTAAATAGTTGGAAGAGGTAATTGAAAATTGAAAATAATGCCATCGTTGATTAGATGCTTTGTTCCATTAATTATGAGATTTTCTCTTGAACCATATGGGCTATCTACTAGAAACTCGTAGACAGATATACACAGATGTAAAAAATGAATAGTGTAAGGGCGTTCGTCTGTAGGAGGAAGAGAAGCGGACCAAAGCGCAGCGTGGTGGTTATTCATGTTTTAATAAATCCCTACACATGAACAAACTAACAAAAACAAGAAATGTGCAAACGCAAAACAGTCCTATCCTGTGACAACAAACACAGTGACAGGAACAATCACCCACAAACACACAGTGAAACCCAGGCTACCTAAGTATGATTCTCAATCAGAGACAACTAATGACACCTGCCTCTGATTGAGAACCATACTAGGCCGAAACATAGAAATACCCAAATCATAGAAAAACAAACAGACTGCCCACCCAACTCACGCCCTGACCATACTAACTACATACAAAACAAAGGAAATAGAGGTCAGAACGTGACAGTACCCCCCCCCAAAGGTGCGGACTCCGGCCGCAAAACCTTGACCTATAGGGGAGGGTCTGGGTGGGCGTCTGTCCGCGGTGGCGGCTCTGGCGCGGGACGCGGACCCCACTTCACCATTGTCTTAGTCCGCCTTATTGTCCGCCTCCGTGGCCTTCTCACCATGGCCACCCCTCTCAATGACCCCACTGGACAGAGGGGCTGCTTGGGACAAAGGGGCAGCTCGGGACAGAGGTGAAACAGCTGCTCGGGACAGAGGGACAACTGCTCGGGACAGAGGAGCAGCTGCTCGGGACAGAGGGGCGATAGCAGCTCGGGACAGAGGGGCGGCAGCAGCTTGGGACAGAGGGGCGACAGCTGCTCTGGACAGAGGGGCAGCTGCTCGGGCGGCCCCTGGCTGACTGACGGCACTGGCGGCCCCTGGCTGACTGGCGGCACTGGCGGCCCCTGGCTGACTGGCGGCACTGGCGGCCCCTGGCTGACTGGCGGCACTGGCGGCCCCTGGCTGACTGGCGGCACTGGCGGCCCCTGGCGGCACTGGCGGCACTGGCGGCCCCTGGCAGACGGGCGGCACTGGCGGCCCCTGGCAGACGGGCGGCACTGGCGGCTCCTGGCAGACGGAAGGCACTGGCGGCTCCTGGCAGACGGGCGGCACTGGCGGCGCTGGGCAGACGGGCGGCGTTGGCGGCGCTGGGCAGACGGGCGGCGTTGGCGGCGCTGGGCAGACGGGAAGCTCAGCTGGCGCTGGGCAGACGGGAAGCTCCGGCAACGCTGGAGAAAAGGAAGGCCCTGGTAGCGCCGGACAGGCGGGAGGCTCCGGCAGAGGCGCCGGACAGGCGGGAGGCTCCGGCAGAGGCGCCGGACAGGCGGGAGGCTCCGGCAGAGGCGCCGGACAGGCGGGAGGCTCCGGCAGAGGCGCCGGACAGGCGGGAGGCTCCGGCAGCGGCGCCGGGCAGGCGGGAGGCTCCGGCAGCGGCGCCGGGCAGGCGGGAGGCGCCGGCAGAGGCGCCGGACAGGCGGGAGGCTCCGGCAGAGGCGCCGGGCAGGCGGGAGGCTCCGGCAGCGCTGGAGAGGAGGAAGGCTCTGGTAGCGCCGGAGAGGAGGGAGACTCCGGCAGCGCTGGAGAGGAGGAAGGCTCTGGACGAATGGGCCGGAGAGACAGCCTGGTACGGGGAGCTGCCACCGGAGGGCTGGGGTGTGGAGGTGGTGACGGATAGACCGGGCCGTGCAGGCGCACTGGAGCTCTTGAGCACCGAGCCTGCCCAACCTTACCCGGTTGAATGGTCCCGGTCGCCCTGCCAGTGCGGCGAGGTGGAATAGCCCGCACTGGGCTATGCAGGCGAACCGGGGACACCGTGCGCAAGGCTGGTGCCATGTAAGCCGGCCCAAGGAGACGCACTGGAGACCAGATGCGTAGAGCCGGCTTCATGGCACTTGGCTCGATGCCCACTCTAGCCCGGCCGATACGCGGAGCTGGAATGTACCGCACCGGGCTGTGCACCCGCACTGGGGACACCGTGCGCTCCACAGCATAACACGGTGCCTGCCCGGTCTCTCTAGCCCCCCGGTAACCACAGGAAGTTGGCTCAGGTCCCCTACCTGGCGTAGCCATACTCCCTGTTAGCCCCCCCCCAAGAAATTTTTGGGGCTGACTCCCGGGCTTCCATCCGCTACGCCGTGCTGCCTCCTCATATCTGCGCCTCTCAGCTTTCGCCGCCTCCAGTTCTTCCTTGGGGCGGCGATATTCTCCGGGCTGAGCCCAGGGTCCTTTACCGTCCAGTTCTTCCTCCCATGTCCATTTCTCCTGCTGCTGCTGCCTCTGTTGCCTCTCCTGTGGCTCCTGTCTGTTAACACGCTGCTTGGTCCGTTGGTGGGTGATTCTGTAAGGGCGTTCGTCTGTAGGAGGAAGAGAAGCGGACCAAAGCGCAGCGTGGTGGTTATTCATGTTTTAATAAATCCCTACACATGAACAAACTAACAAAAACAAGAAATGTGCAAACGCAAAACAGTCCTATCCTGTGACAACAAACACAGTGACAGGAACAATCACCCACAAACACACAGTGAAACCCAGGCTACCTAAGTATGATTCTCAATCAGAGACAACTAATGACACCTGCCTCTGATTGAGAACCATACTAGGCCGAAACATAGAAATACCCAAATCATAGAAAAACAAACATAGACTGCCCACCCAACTCACGCCCTGACCATACTAACTACATACAAAACAAAGGAAATAGAGGTCAGAACGTGACAAATAGTCTATATACATACACATTTTTGAAGTTACTCAAGTATAAATTACCAAAGTTATGATAGTTTGCCATTTATTTTCTGTTAATTACCAAAACGACTGAAGATTCCAGTTAACTTTGGTAAATTACCGATAGCCTTGCAACCCTACATATATCGCTCTACTATCCACGAGAATACTGTAGAACAGATTTCCAAAATTAAAATCACTTGGAGCTGATTTGCTGGTGTTTTTAGTCTGTTATGTCCAACAATAGAAAAAAAAAATTTGCTCAGAAAACGTGGAGGGCCAAATCAAATCACCCACATCCTGCAACAACAAAACAATCTAATTCATACAGTATGTTATGAATTTGTAAGTGCTTAAGATCCTGTTCAATCTCTTAAGTAACTTGTTAGATTACTTAGATTTCTTAACACCTAAATTAAATCCACGTTATCTTTGTGAATGTCTCTTACAGCATGACTCCATCAACACACCCCAAAGCCGACCTGGAGTCCAACTTCTGCAGAAACCCTGATGGGGACAGCAAAGGTCCATGGTGCTACACAACAGACCCTGACACCAGATGGGAGACCTGTAATGTCCAGAACTGCAGCGGTACCCTCAATATCTTGTTATGTCCCAATAAGCTAATGAAACAGCTGTTGTCATGTTGGCACAAAAGTTAAGATTTCAAAAACACTAAATTACTATCTATATTTAACAAAGAGTTCACTACTTTTTTTAGTCACTCGCTCATCATGACAGTTCAATTTAAAAAATGCAGTGGATGTAATTTGGAAGTGTTTTATTTCTAAAGTGCTGTGGTTTGGTCCATAGAGGAATGCATGCACTGCAGTGGTAAGAACTACAGGGGAAAGATCTCCACCACTGAGAATGGCTACACCTGCCAGCACTGGAACGCCCAGAAACCTCACAACCATGGCTACATTCCCAGCGCGTAATAGGCTCTCTCTCTCTCTCTCTCTCGCTCTCTCTCTCTCTCCCTCTCTCTCTCTCTCTCTCTCTCTGTCTGTCTCTGTGTGTGTCTCTCTCTCTCTCTCTCTCTCCCTCTCTCTCTCTCAGTAATATCTGTGTAATAACTCTGACTGTGAGCTCCAAACGTATTGGGACAGTGACACATTTTGTATTGTTTTGTACTCCAGCTCTATCGATTTTGAAATTATACAACGACTATGAGGTTAACGTTTAATTTGAGGGTATTTCCATCCATATCGGGTGAACCGTTTAGAAATTACAGCACTTTTTGTACATTGTCCCTCCATTTTAGGGGACCAAAAGTATTGTGTATTAAAGTAGTCAAAAGTCTTTGGTCCTATATTCATACCATGCAATGACTAAATCAATCTTGTGACTTTACAAATTTGTCGGATGCATTTGCCGTTTGTTTTGGTTGTGTTTCAGATTATTTTGTGTCCAATTGAAAAGAATGCTAAATAATGTATTGTGTCATTTTGGAGTCACTTGTATTGTAAATAAGAATATAATGTTTCTAAACACTTATTCATTCATGTGGATTATTATGATTATAGATAATCCTGAATTAATTGTGAATAATGATAAGTGAGCAAAGTTACAGATACATAAATATTAGCATGTCTTGGGGGAATGATATTTGTGCGGGTGTAACTTTCTCCTAGGCCGTCATTGAAAATAAGAATTTGTTCTTAACTGACTTGCCTAGTTAAATAAAAATGTACAAAAACTGCTTTAATTTCTAAACTGCTTTAATTTCACCCGTTAAGGATGAAAATACCCTCAAATGTAAGTTTATAATCTGCACTTGAACCTCATCATTTCAAATCCAAAGTGCCGGAGTACAAAAAACAAAAAATGTGTCACTGTCCCAATACTTTTGGGCTCACTGTATATGTCTAACCATGTGCTCCTTCATCTCGTTCTCTCCCCCACCCCCCACCCTCCCTGTCTCTCCAGTCTCCTTGAGAAGTACCTGGAGGAAAATTACTGTAGGAACCCAGACGGAGACCCCAGACCCTGGTGTTTCACCACCAGCCCCTCCAAACGCTGGGACTTCTGCTCTATCCCTCGCTGCAGTGAGCTATCATAGATATACAACACTATTCCTAGTATATTGTCTATGGCTTTCGTAACCTGGACCCTTTCTACTCCATACTAGCGACTCTGTCACCCCATTTATTATTTTCATCTTGTATCTCTTTTGTCTCCCATGACCCCTGTTTCCCCTGCTCTTTCACATAAATATAAACAATTGAATTAAAACATGAGTTTACTAACTCCCAGGGAGTTTTCCTCACTCTTTCCCTCTCCCCTAGCCTCTGATCCTCCCAGGGTGGTGGAGGAGCTCACCTGTGCCACAGGCGACGGCAGTGCCTACAGGGGAACCATCGGAGTGACAGCATCTGGGAAAGCCTGTCAGGTCTGGGCAACTCAGACGCCCCAACAGCACAACAGAACTCCAGACAACTACCCATGCAAGTAAGATAGACCCACGAGATTGGGCAACTTGTTTTTACTCAAGCAAGAACCAAACGTTGCGTTTGTCAGTGTAGTAGATCAGTGTTTTAATGTCTAATAAATACAGGCTGACTGTGATTTAACCAATATGTGTGGTTGTTTGTGCTCCTGTCAGAGGCCTGGAACTGAACTACTGCAGGAACCCAGACCATGAGAAGATGCCCTGGTGCTTTACTACAGACCCAGAGACGCGCTGGGAGTACTGCAAGGTGCCTAGCTGTGGAGATGTTCCTGGACCAGGTCACTTGACACTGCAGCATGATGATGATGATAATGAAGATTACATTGATGATGTTTAATGCACTGGATTTATATAGCTTTCCCAAATGCTAAAATCACTATATACTAACTACATAGCGAAACATAGTCATCCACTAGCAATCCATACAGCCTACATTTTTCACCAAAATTCATATTTAATTTGGTTGATGTGGCTCATATTGTTTTTAAACCTCAGATTACGCAGCTCCCCCTCCAGCTGAGGAAGACTGCTATGTGGGCGACGGG